>NC_060953.1:60877563-60991632 GCF_022045245.1 Lucilia cuprina
TAGGAGGCAGCCAGCTCAAGCAAAGCTGTCTCCGTCAGCATGGCCCATGAGATTCATCGCACTTAAGCCTTCACATCGCGACAAGATGACTACCCTTCGTGAAGGATCTATACACCTAACACACAAACTACTCAAATCAAACGGCAACATTTTAATCGTGTTGAGCATCTTTAATTAAGCCCCGCTTATAAAAACCAATAAACTAATTAAAAAGCTATGACGTTGCACGCACTTGAAATAAAGTAAAACAAGAACTTTTTGTTATGATTGTTTTTTTTAAATAAATAATATATAGAAAGTAAACAAAAGTAAATATATATTTACATAAGTATCGTGATATATACTTATCATGTATACATTGTATACTTATTAGAAAATTTTCAAGCAATGTTTTTATATTTTATTTAACAAACGACACAAAATCAATTAATGTTTTTCTCTTTTATTTTATTTTAGCATTTTAACTACAACAACAAAACGAAAGAAAACAAAATCATTAAACACACGTATTGTGTGGTTAGTATCTGAAAAGCTGTGTTACCTGAAGGTAGTATATAAAAAACATTCCGTTGCCACCAAACCTTAAAAAAATAAAACTTAAGAAATTCGCTAATATTTTATAAAGCATATTACATTAAGCCAAGCTTTGTGTTGGCTTCATTTACGGTCAATTGGCCTTGTTTTAGTGTGTGTGCCTTAATCAATATAAAAAACGCTGCCAATTACAATGAGGGGATTGATCCCGTTAACAAGTTTATTTTTAGTATTTTATACTACATTTACAAATGGATCAAGTCAAGAGTAAGTAAATATGTTCAATTTAACACTTATATGTTGTTTATATACACAAATAAACTTTTTATTAATTATGTATTATTATTATATATTTGTTTATTATGTATTATTATTTTATCCGGATGGTCATAGCACCCATATTAAGCACTCTTCTGAAATTCTCTTAATCGTAAATGACGCATTTTTTTAATACTGAAATCTGAAATCACAAATATGCTTTTTACATAAACAAATTATTCTGCGATATTTTTCTGGATTCGTCATAAATGATCGCAGTTTCCATATCAAAACCACTTTCAAAGGTCACTAATTGCAAATAAGTAACTAATAAATATTCGGACAAAAATTCTACACAAATATGTTTTGAATATACATATACCTATATACATATGTTGCATCTACAATTTCCAACCTTTATTAACCTTTATCCATATTTTAATTTCAGCCTTATTTATGGTTATGAATGTCGCCAGAGTAAATGTGTGAAAGTAGAATTAGACGAAAAGAATTGGAACAAGGCAATTAGTTTACCAGTATGCCGAATGTTCTGTGGTGATACCGTTGGTACAATATGGCCGAAGCCAACGGGTTCGGTAAATTTAGATTCGTCTCTTTTACACATTGATCGCAGTGCTATAGAGTTTGTACTACCTACATATCGCCATCAAGTTAAACTTTGGGAAGCGAATCGTGAGCGTTTTATGGATTTGGTAGAAAATAAAGTACCAAATCCAGAATTTTTAAAGAACGAAGGACATCCTCTCAAAATCTTAATAGAATTAGATAACAATAATCGTGATAATGATGAAATACCGAGATTAACATTAGACACCGATGAAAGCTATGAATTGGAACTGAAAACATCAGATGATCATGAAGTGTTTGCAAATATAAAAGCGAAAAGTTACTTTGGCGCACGACATGGTCTTGAAACGTTAAATCAATTGATTGTCTATGATGATATAAGAAGAGAATTGCAAATAGTATCAAAAGCAATCATACACGATAAGCCTGAGTTTAAATGGCGTGGAGTTTTATTGGATACCTCCAGAAATTTCTATACTGTAAAGGCTATTAAAAGAACTTTAGGTGAGTATTTACATTTCATATAAAGAATTTATTATTTATTTACTTATTTTAAAAAGATGCCATGGCCATGGTCAAATTGAATACTTTCCACTGGCATATCACCGATTCTCACAGTTTCCCCATGGAGATCAAAGCCAGACCTGAACTTTATAAATTGGGTGCCTATTCTCCACGTAAAACATATAGCCATCAAGATATACTCGAAATTGTTGAATACGGTCGCGTTAGAGGCATACGTGTAATGCCGGAGTTTGATGCTCCCGCTCATGTTGGTGAGGGTTGGCAACACAAAAATATGACTGCTTGCTTCAATGCCCAACCCTGGAAAGATTATTGTGTAGAACCACCATGTGGACAGTTGGATCCCACTGTTGACAATATGTACGACATCCTGCAAGATATCTATCAGGACATGTTTGATCTTTTCCAACCGGATGTTTTCCATATGGGTGGAGATGAAGTATCCGTTAATTGTTGGAACAGCAGTAAACAGATACGCAATTGGATGACGAAACAAGGCTGGGGTTTACAAGAAGCGGATTTTATACGTTTATGGGGTCATTTCCAGACAGAAGCCTTAAAGCGAGTAGATACCGCTGCCAAGGGACAGCAAGTTCCTATTACATTATGGACTAGTCGTCTTACAGACGTACCCTATTTAGATGATTATTTAGACAAGCAACGTTATATTATACAGATATGGACGACGGGCATGGATCCTAAGGTGACTGATATTTTAAAACGCGGCTTTCGCATTATCGTTTCAAATTATGATGCTCTATACTTTGACTGCGGCGGTGCTGGTTGGGTTACTGATGGCAATAACTGGTGTTCCCCTTATATTGGCTGGCAAAAGGTCTATGAAAATCGCATGGAAACAATTGCTGGTGATTATGTACCACTAGTAATGGGCGCCGAAGCAGCAATTTGGTCCGAACAAATCGATGAACATACATTAGATCAACGCTTTTGGCCGAGAGCTAGTGCTTTAGCTGAACGTTTATGGTCTAATCCTTTAGAAGGCTGGCGTCAGGCTGAACCACGTATGCTATTGCATCGTGAACGTTTGGTTGAAAATGGTATATCGGCAGAAGCTTTACAGCCAGAATGGTGTTTACAAAATCAGAACGAATGTCCCATTGATGCGTATACAAGTCAAAAAAAGGTATAATAAAACCAAGTAAATCGAGATTATTTTGGTTCCTAGTACCAATATCGATAATAGTGATATTTTCCCTATATGTTTTCAACTCATTTAAATGAAAAACAATTAAGACATTTTTTAATATTAATTTTATTACTTAAAATTTTGGTCTAGAATTAATTTGTAAAATAATAGTCACTGTTTTGGAATTATAAAAAAAAATTAAAAACTTAAGGCCTTACTCATAAACAAAATTTTATTTTATAAACGATTAATTGGAATGTAATTAGTTTTTATCAAAAAAAAAAAAACTTACAAAATTGGTTTACAAATAAAACGTTAGTTTGCAATCTTATGAAAAAATATAAACAAAAGGAATTTTATTTAATAACATTTGAGACGTTATAATATAGCGCAAGGAAAACTGCATCTGATGTGCAGTACGTTCGTAAATGCACCAATACAGAAATTATGCATGCATTGGGGGCCTACGTTGATAACGTATTTCTTCGTTTCGAATTAAAATTTGACGAATATAACATTGTCATCATATAGAAATTTGAACCTTAAACAAACAATATAATTCAGATTTTAAAATTGTTTTTAAATTTTTTCCAATTTAAACTAAACACCAAGAAAAAGTTTTTTCCCCCAAATAAAAATGCACTTTACAAGAATTTTATTAATTTTTTATATATTTTTTGGAGAATATACAAACAACAATTTTCACAATTGTTTTGTTGTTTTTTTTTAATATAATATAAATGTATATTAAGTGGTTAATTAAATTAATAATCTAAATCAGAATAATCTAAATATTTGATGATGGTTGTATTTCATTTATCAATACGAATGTTGTGTTTCGTGTTTTTTTTTTTAATAACGGATATTAAAAGAAGCTAATGAAAAATATAAATTATGCGAAATATACAAGAAATGTATGTCATAAATATACACATACAAACAGCAAATGCGTACACATAAATAAATGTAATTGTTTGGTACTTATTTAGGGTCCAAAATGACTAACACGTCTATGCATGTATTACTACTTATTCATCATCAAGAGTTTAAGAAATTATTTTACTTTTTTTTTTGTTTGTTTTTGTAATGGGTAGTGAGAGGTACGATTTGTGTGGTTAAAAGTTCTTTTTAGTTCTTTGTTTTCCAGCATCGTCTTTATTTATATAAGTTAGCGTATTCTCAACATTCTCCCATTCCAAAAAAAATCTTTGTTGTCTAGTCATTATTAAAGTTGATTTTAAGATCTTATACATAGTATATATAGTAGAGTAGTATAGTAATAATAGTTGTAGTAGTCTGAGTTTGTTGGGAAATTTTGTTTGTAGTTGTATTGCTAGATAATAGGTCCAGGTTTTACTTACAAGTCCTTTTCTTTTTGCTCTTTTATCCGTTTTGTTTTCTTATTTCCAGTGGTTGTGGTTAATTTATGTTCCGTAGCTGTCAGTTTATCATTCAAGTAATTATTGTGTTTCATTCTGTTTTCGTTTAGTACATTCGTTCATTTTATTGATGTCTGTGAAAATAGAAAATAAAAATTATATTGCATTATGCTGCAAACTTTAGGTGGTCAAAGCTATAAACAACAAGTTAATGAAGACTTTCGTAAGTCATATATTGGCTAGCGAAAAGTCCAAGTCTATGAATATAAACAATTTCTTTCTTGGCAAAAACAAAAACGAAATTAATATAATCAAAATAACAACAAACTACAAATTGACTTACTTACCTACTTCTTTAAAGTAGAACTAAAGCGTTTAAACTTTAAAATACTTTTGGGAAAAAAGTGTTAAAAAATATTTGTAAAAAAAGTACTTACGTTATTTTAATTGCGTCGCATACGTTTGCGGCTTCCATCATCACCATCGCTACCATTGCCTCTTTCTTCTGCCTCCATAACCTAGATTAATTAAAGATAATTCAGATTTATTAATAATTCTTCTTTAAGAAAGCTTCAAATATTATTCAAACCTTCAATTTAGAGCCACAAATTTCGGCACCATTTAAAATTTGTATGGCTTTTTGTGCAGAATCTCTATCAGCATATTTGACATAACCACAATTTTTATTTGGCAGCAAATACACATCAATTAGACCTTTCCAACAGGAGAATACATTTTTCAATATAGAAACAGGTAAATTCTATAAGAACAAAAATTTTATTAAGCTTTATGTTATTTTAAATAAAGAGCTGTTTGAATATTATTACCGATGCCAAAACAATAAATAAGCGTTGTGCAACGGGAGCATCGCTAGATGCCATTGGCTGAGATGGTGGTAATGGAACGTTACAAATTGAATCCTTTCTAGTGCGCTCTAAAAATTAGTTTTAAATTAGACCAAAAACAAACAGAAAGAGAGAAGTAGAAGAAAAAAAAAAACAAAACAAATTTATTAATATAAATTTTTATTCCATTTTGTACAAGTGTTTATAAATTAGTAAAAGTATGTGTTTGTATTTAAAACCTACTATCAATAAATGATGTATCAATGCGTGATGAGCTCATTCCAGATACTTTAACAATTAGACGCTCGCCCACTGGATATTCAAGACCATGTAATTTGTCCCTAAAAAACGAATTATTTAACATGATGTTAAATTTTAATCATGTTTATATATTTACAATTTTTATTATGTTACGTACTTGGCATATATAGCAGCCTCTGGATTGTCATAGACCACAATTGCCTCATTTGTACGAGGTCCATCTAAAAGTAATAATAAAAGTTTATATAAAATACAAAATTATAGATAAAAAATATCGGAGTAAACTTTTCTAAACAAAAATGTTTTAAAAAACATTTTTAAAGATCTTTTTCTAGAGAAACCTTTAAAAAATGCATTTCTTTGTAACGGATCAATAACAATTACACTTTAAAATTACTAAAAAATTTCAAAACTTTTTTCGCAAGTGATTAGAAAAAGGGCTCATAAAAGACTCTTTTAGAGTCGAGGGTAGGGAACCATTTTCTCCCGACGAATTTATCATTTATGATCAGAAAATGAGAGCATATGTGATAATTGTTATAGTGCAGAAGTCATAAATGACGCAAGGATATTAAAAAATAAAAAAAATGGTAGCTGGAAAATAAAATTAATGCATACTCAAGGTATTTTTAGACTACAATACTGGGTATTAATATTTGTCAAAAAAGTTTTGTATCATAATACAATTTTTTAGTCTAACATAATTTGTATACCTAATATGTATAAATATAAACGAAAAGTTTATAAATAATTAAAAAATTTTTAAAATATATTACAAATATATGCCCCTATTCTGCATTTCAATTTAAATCGAAATTTTCTCATTTTGTTAACTTTGGTATTCTGCATTTCGATTCGACTCTCCAACAACTTACAAAAACGTAATTACGATCGAAATGCAGAATACACACAATCGTAAAGCATTGAAACAAAATGGAATTGTTTCTTCTTTTTCTTACGATTCAGTTTTCTGTTGGAATACTTTTTTTTTCGATCATTGCGTTACTGAATGCGTAAACGTAATCGAAATGCAGAATAGGGTTGAGTGTAAACCAGAGTTACATGTGAGTAAAACAGAAACAAAACAGGTTTTATCATTTGGTTTTGTATTGTTTTTGCTTTTGAGCAAATCATGCGACTTTACTCATGTGCAGCCAGAATAGAAAACAATGAGAGAGAATCTGAAATGCTTCGAGCAAAACCTTGTTTGATTGTTTTGCTCAATGTAAAGAAATTTTTTAGTGAGTTTAAAGAATGCTTATAAGGTTTTTAGTTTTTGTTGATGCCTTTGTGGAAGACGGTAGTAATCAAAACAAAATTGTTTTAAAAAATTGCGCACATTCTTTAGTTTGATGATTACATACTGCCTGTTATAGAACAACCAAAACACTTTTTTCTTATAAAAATTTTGAAAAGTAAATTTATATTTTTTTTATTCAGTACCTATCTAGAATGGAAATTTTATTGTTAAAATTCTAATGAAAATGACTCCTTCAGTATCTCGGAAAGAAATTTATGTCCGAATTCAGAAAGAAGGAAACAATTTTTAAAATTGTTTATGAAAACTACTCAGTTTTTGTCAGCATTTTTCGTACAAAATTCTAAATATTGTTTTACATTTTACATCATCCCCTATTCTGCATTTCCATCACGTTTCCGCATACACCTGCGTAGTTTGTTAATATAAAAGGAGGTATGTGTTATGCATCAAAATCCAAAGAAATAAACATAGGTCTCTATCGGCCCTGTTGTGCACTCCTTAAACAGTGTTTGAGGTGGGAATCGAACCCACCACCTCAAGTCTACCAGACTGGAACACTAGCCAGTCCCAGACATCATCTGCATAACTACCCAAAACAAAGTTTTTAACAATGGAATCTTAAATGCTGGAAACTTTGCATATTTTCTTTTCTATGTACATTTCGATCAATGTGGTTTAAAATAATAATGGACTTAGGTATACTTTTTTATTATTTTTGATTTAGCGTATACTTGATAGGTATTAATAAAAAAGCAATATATTTTTTTATAAGATTATGTTTAAAATAGAACAAATTACCAATGTTAACCAGTGGAAAATCGAATTATAAACGATTAATAATTTACAAAATTTGGCGCGTTGCTTTTCCACAAGAACAATATTTTTGTTTAAAAGCGTTCGTTACGATTCTAATAAGGTTATGTTATTTCAACAGCTAATTGTATGATATTTTTAAAAAATTTGAAGTAGAGATTTGCAATCGAATTGCAACTTTGCCAAAAGGCTAGGTTTTATATTGAAATAAATCAAAGTAAAAACCTCTCAAACCACATAATATGTAAATACAATTTTCTACCACAACGAGTCTGTCAAACTTAAATTATTAAAATTGCATAGTGTAAAAGTAATTTACTTGGTAAAACAAAGAGTGATTATCAAAATTATTAATTTTTTAAAATTATTAAATATACATTTTTCAGTTATGTAATCTTCATTAATTTCCCCTATTCTGCATTTTAATACGTATCGTTTTTTTCAGTTTGAATATTTTGAGATTCCATTCGACGGTTCGTCCCCAAAATAGCAATTGTATGCAGAATACTCAGAAAATTGAATTTATTTTAGTTCAAATAGGGAAACTAATGTATTGTTTACAGATAATATATGAGTAGTTTGAGGTAAAATTTTACTTGCACAATAACAAAATACAATTAAAATTTCCCCGAACTACTCGCTGGTTATCTAAAAACAGCACAATAGGCGAATAGGCGATATATAAACAATTATAGCAGCAATTTTTTGTATAAAATTAATATTACATATAAATTAATATAATAGAGTACAAATTATAATACTTACATTCTTTGGTGATTTGACAATAGTCCAAACCAGGAATGATATCAAATAAACGCCATAATTGATCCTGATTAACACAAGTGCTAACAATAACTTCTAAGCATGTAGGTTGTGGTACTTGAACATTTTGCATACGCAAAAATTGTGACATATCGTTGTTAAATGAATTGTTACCCCAATCATTATTGAATCCACCGCCATTGTTGAATCCACCACTATTCATACCGGCTCCACCCATACCAATATTACCACCCATATTATTCCCACCACCAAATCCAGCGCCCATATTGCCACCACGATTGCCGCCACTCATCATTGTATTATCATTGCGTCCGCCAAATTCTTCGCGTTGATTGCGTGAGTTTGAACCTTTTGGTTCCGCAAAAACAGCTTTATATTTTGAAGGACAATTTTCATAGGCCACAGCAGCATGATAGAATTTTGAATAACGAACATAACCAAATCCTTTGGGGGTTCCAGTTTGTTTATCTCTGACAATGGTGACGTTTTCTATGGGACCCCACTGTTTAAATTCTTCGCGTAATTCATCTTCTGTGGCTGTTTTAGGACAAACTATGAAAAGTCGCACATATTTTTCATGTTCATTGTCTGATTTACTGGATCCTTGATTACGACTAAAGAAAGGAATATTGAAATTAAATCATTTGTAAAGAAAACATTTTGCATTAAAAAAAATGTTGAAAATATAGTGATATACATATATAATTAAAAGTATAAATAATAAAATAAATTCAAAAAAAGCCGCATCTAAAATGGCCGCCATTTTCTGAATAGGACGCTTTTTGTGGCATATGTGTATGTATTTACATAAAATTACTATCGAATTTTGTATATACTTATGGAAATTTAATAATTTTTATGAGTTTTTAAGTCTTTTAAATATGCCGTTTAGATATAACCATGGAGCAATTCTAACAGTTTATATTAAGATTAGTTTTCTTTAAAGTTATGAACTATACTTTGCGCATTATCAAATTTACTGATTTTAATATTTCTCTACGTCATAAACATCAGCGTGTATTTTACCGATGGCGTAAAAAACTGTACCACGGACCATAATATGTATTCCTAATAATAATATTACTTATTCAAATATATTTTACTTACTTGGCAGCCACTAAAACCTTTAAAGTACGATCCAATGTACCAATTGTTTTGCCATTCATTTCTTCCTGAGCCTTTGCCGCATCTGAGGTCTTGGCATACTTAACATAGGCAATACCTTTGTTGTCTCCGGTGTGTTTATCTTTTACAACCCAAATGTCTTCAATTTCACCGAAGGGCGAAAAAGCCTCACGAAAATCTTCTTCGGTATGAGCCTTATTGCAGATAATGAATAAACGAGACATTGGTGGGTCATCGTCACTGTAATCATTGCGGCCGCCGCCTCCACGACCACCTTCACGATTTCCATCACGAGATTGCGAACGATAATCAGACATATTTTATTTTAGATATTTATTTTATTTAAATCAAGTATTTGTTTTTTTATTTAAAAATTAAATATAATTATATTTGTCCTTTACACGAATTATTTTCTACAAGACCTTCTTGTACAATTGAAAATTAGTTAATGAATAATTTTTTCTTCCGACTGCACTTTTTCGTTTTGTGAAATTAAAATGGCGAACATTGAAAATGTGTCTACACCGGCGTCTACTGTCAAATACGCTCAGGGTTGCCAATTTCATCCCTTAAATTGGCATTATTTTTATATGCTATCAATTTGAAGTGAGTGTACGCAGATGAAATGTAGCCGGCACAATAATATGCATGCCGCCAGTTGGTGGAATCTAAAAATATTGTTTTAATATTGCTATGTTTACATTCTGACCTAATAGAAATACAGATTCTGTAGATCATTTTGGTATGTAAACAACTGAAAATTAGAAATATTATTTGGGAACTTCTCTTAAAATATATAAAAGAATTAACAATTTGTTAATCCGCCTTTAATAAAATATTTTTGAATGAAATTTTAATAAATTAAAAGCTAGTGTTATTAAAATTTTTTAATATCTAAATGTGTATCATATTTCAATTCCAAGCCGTTTTACTCGAAATGTAATTTATTGCATTATGTCAGCCTTGTTTGCGGCTATTTAACGAAATGTAAAATAAAAAAGTATTCATATGTACGTATAATAAATGAAAAATCTTTATATCAAAAGAATACTGCTGACAACAATGACGTCGTCATAAAGTGTGCTCGACTAAGATCTCTGTTTTAGCAACGCTGGAAATTGTTGCGATTGTGCTCCCAATTGCCATTGAATGTAAAATTCCTAATTTAAAAGAAGAAGCACAATATGTCGTCGAACCAGTGATCCCAATTGTAGGGATTTTTCCCATTTTTTAGGGTTTTTTTTCAAAAATTTTACATGTGGGGGAAAAAGAAATTAAACTTTGAAATTAAAATTTTAGAATTATTTCGTTTTTCTTGCTATTTATATGTAATTTATTTTTTAATAAACCTTTTTAATAAATGTGTAATAAAGAAAATGTGTGAAAAATAAAATGTTATAGAAAAATGGAATATTTTTGTCATAAGCGTAAGAATTCCTAAAAAAACTCCTGGCATCACTGCGATGAACCCTTTTAAAACGGAAGCGTCAAATGTGGTCGTAAACAAAACGCTTGAAAGTTTTTGCTTTAAAAACAACAATATTAAAATTATACAAAATGTCCAGTATTTTAACAGATGAACAACGTAATCTCTAAAAAACTAAATCTTGATCTCCGTTCAAACAAATCTCTGCACTCTGTTCGTAATGGGTCATACAAATTTCCTAATTTTTAGCTTATTGCGAAAAAAAACTATTTTTTGAAAAAAGAGGCATATCTATGTACATATGTATGTATCTACCTATCTATCTATCTATATATCTATCTATCTATCTATCTATCTATCTATCTATCTATCTATCTATCTTTCTATCTAAAAAAGAGACCGCTTGTAAAATTGTTTGGAAATCTATGAGAGATCAGTATCAACGTTATATGCGATCACCTACAAATAAGAGAAAACAATTTCGTTACCTAGCAAAGTTATCATTTTTGGAAGGATTTACGAAGTAAGTTCAAATTGTTTAACGAATTGCAGTTTTAGTACAATGTTCATGAATCCACCTACCCCACTACAACAATTGATCTTTATTTCCTTCTTCTTTTATCCTTATTTTATAGACACACTAAAAATAACGTAATATTTTGCAATGATAACGCAATCGAATATTTCATCGATAATTCATCAAATTCTTCCAATCATAGAATAATTTCTAAGAATGAATCCGAAGATTACAATGAAGACGACTACAATGAAGAAATTACGAAATGTTCTAATAATAGCAAAGAATCTGAACACGAGGAAATTACTAGTGAGCCGACAAAGAAATTCGATGCATTACCTCAAACGGTAAATGATCCTATATGTTGTGAAAATTATTTCACAAATAGCACTATGACCGATGGTAATGGAAATGTCACTGGAGTGGATAAATCTTCAAATGTTGTCTGTGATAGTATAAGTAATTTTCTGGCAAAGTATATTAAAACCGATGAAGATGATAATGATTTATTTTTGAAAATGTTGGGAAAGAAAATGAAAAAGTTACCGTTAACAGTGAAAAATCGTCTGCAAGAACGTTTCTTAAAAGACGTTAATGATGAAATAAGTAAATTAAATTGAATTTTATTAAAATTTATATATTTGTATATTATATGTGTAAATAAAAGTTAGCATTATGTCTTACTAAATAATTACAACCTTTCCTCTTCACTTTTCTTTTTTCAAAATTTAATACACCTACCATATAGTAACAACGAAAACATTTAATTTTAATAATGCCATTGTTGGAACGAAAATATGTCTACCAATTTTTTTAAAAAAAGTTTAGTGTTTTGATATAATCATGTTAAAATTAAAAAAACATAATTACTTAAAATTATGGAGATCTTGGTTTATTGAAGTCCCTATTCCGAACCAAGTCGATATACTTTATGACCACTTATTGTAAATTATTTTAATCATAAAGGAATTACCGCTAAAAAGACATAATCAAATGCAGTTTGAAACCGATTCGATTTACAGAAAAGACAAGATTATCTAATTTATTAGAATAAAATTCATTCAATTTACTGTCGACTTGATTTGTGTACTCGGTTTTAAAATGAGAAAAATTATGCGAATTGGTTTTTAAATGGATCCAAGTAGATCACTGGGTACGGATTGTACATTACATTATATTATAGAAATTACCAACGGATAACCAAGGTGAACGCTATATAAATGAATAGTTGAAAATAGTTCTCGTAAGTGTAAAAAAAACTCGTGAAATTTATTATTAAAATATTTGCTTCCCACTTTATTCTATTTTTTATTTAAAATCCTAGAAAATTTAAAAACTAAATGTACACTGAAAAAAATCATATTTGAAATGAATTTAGTAGTAAATATTATGAATTGAACATAATTTTTTTTCCAAACCATTTTCATTCAGAACATTAAAAGTTCATAAAATGTATGCATTTGTATATGACGGAATTTTTTGAATATTTACTTTTTTTCTACGATATTTATCTACTGAACTATATCTATATTCAAGAGATAGTAATCCTTTATTAGCGAATTTTATAAATGTAATTAAAAAACAGAAATTGATATGTTGAAAATCCAATTCTAAAACAAGAAAACATCAGCAAACATAGTAAAACATCTATTCTTCATAAAATTCGGCCAATTTCGCGATATATTTCATCTATTTTATTCTAAAAAACAAAAAAACAAACAAATTTTCCAAAGAAAATATCCAACATTTTTAACAAAAAGGAAAAAATAAAACAAATTTGAAATATTTCTAGATTTTGTTTGATAAAATTAATACCAATTAGAAACTTATTCTTAAATATTATTGAGTTTTGTCAATGTAACCAAATTATTATATTTATGCTTAAACTTTTTTCTGTGTAGTTAAACCCATAGCCGGCTTACGGTCGATGTAAGGCCGCCGCCGGCATCTTTAGTGTTAGCCACCGTTAATATTTGTCGGCACAGTGCTTTGCATTCATTCTCATTGTTTTTTATATTAAAACACGTGTAAACGATTTTCTGAGTATTATTTTTTTTAATTTGACGGACAATAACTAAAAAATGGGTAAAAAATTCCAAAAAAAGAAAAAAACGGAGCAACTTGAGATTGTGCCTATGGACGAAAATCCTCCATTGCCACCACAAAGACCTTCTGATGAAGTTATACCAAAACGGGTAAACAATACATAAATAGTAATGAAGAGAACAGTTTTAACATAATTTTTATTGTAGGAAAAATGGGTGAATAAACAAAGAGTTTTGGTTTTTGCGGCTCGAGGCATTAGCCACCGTGATAGACATCTAATGAAGGATATTAAAACCTTAATGCCACATCATAGACCTGAATCTAAAATGGAAAGATCGAAAACATTGGCTGTGGTGAATGATATGTGTGCCATGAAGCACTGTAACAAATCAATACTTTTTGAGGGTAGACGTAAAAGAGATTTATACATGTGGGTTTCCAACGTACCCAATGGACCATCGGCCAAATTTTTAGTTGAAAACATTCACACTATGGCAGAATTAAAAATGACTGGCAACTGTTTAAGAGGCTCCAGACCCCTACTATCTTTCGATGCTAAGTTCGATGAAGTGCCTCATTTGAAATTGTTGAAAGAAATGTTCACTCAAATTTTCGGTGTTCCCAATCATCATCCTAAAAGTCAACCTTTTATAGATCATGTCTACACTTTCACATATTTGGATAAACGTATTTGGTTTAGAAATTTCCAAATACTTTCAGAGGATGGTGGCTTGGCCGAAATTGGACCACGTTTTGTCATGAATCCCGTTAAACTTTTTGAGGGATCCTTTACCGGAAATACTTTGTGGGAAAATCCAGACTATGTTAGTCCAGCCAAACAAAGGCAAATGCTCAAAAAGGCTGCTAAAGAACGTTATGTTAATCGTATTGAACAAAAGGTACATCATGAAGCTACACTACCCAAGAATGCCTATGAAGGTATTGAATATGATGAAATATTTGCTGACAATGATGCCGTTGAAACAGCAAAACTTTTAGCCGAAAAAGCCAAACAAAAAGCGCTACAGAAATTGGAAAAACCAAAGCAGAAAACAACAAAAGATGCCCTAACAAAGAAGATCAAAGAAAAACAATTGGATGCGGTTAAACAAGTAATAGAAAAGAAAAAATCTAGTGTGAAATCAAGTAAAAAGCAAAAATCTTAAAATAGTTTTTAATATTTTTAAATCTTTATTTTTAATAAAATATATAAGTTTGTAAAAATTCATATTACATATCAATTATGTTTTTATTCAAGATTGTGTACAATGATTTATATAGAGAGTATCGCACATAAATTTGTACTTATTGTTCAAATATTGTAAAAATTTGCTATTGAATTTAAACCGTCACACTGTTCAGACTGTACTGACATTTCTCTGCTAAATTGCAAGCGATTCATATGAACTTTTCGCTCTTCCATAATACAACCATAACCAGATTGATTTAATAGGGAAATTATCATTTTTCTACCATGATATCATTAAAATGGAAATATATTTTATTTTTAGATGTGGTTTTCTTGATTAAAAATTGGAGGTCTGTTCGTACTAGTTAAACACTAGAAATATATTATTACACTTTTAAATATTAGCAATTTATAAGTTATAGTTTTAAACAAACAATTTTATTTTAAATATGGAATTTGATTTATGTTTTAGATATTATATATGTAAAGGCTTTTTCATGATTTTATATTTCGTTAATAGTTAAATTTAAAAACAAATTTTAAGCTTATAAACATTTCCAACTGCGTTAAATAAATAAATTAATAAGAAAATATACCATTCGTTACATATGTCAATGGTTTTCAATACATACAACCAAATTTTTTTGCATAATTTTATACATTCATTCTTAATTTCATTACTTTTGTCTTCTTTTTGAAGGATTAAATGTTTAAAATAACAAATATTTGTATACATAGCAGTTTGTATATATGTATGTACCAAAGTGTATGTACATATTACAACACAATAAAAAAATATATTAATATGTATTAATAAATTAAAGCTTAATTAACTATGTTTTTTGTATAAATAGTGTGTGAGTGTGCGTAAAATAAACATTTCACTTTAATGTCTTTTTTTTAATAATCATTCGGTTCCACAATACCATCAGGCACTACCATTGGTTTGTTAGTCATACTAAATGGTTGCTTATTAATAGGCATCATTTCGACTACTTGTATGGGTGGTTCTTCGCCAGGCTGTAAGGGTTCTTCGCCTACCAATTTCGCCAGATTACTTTGGGCCCAACGACCGCCACGACCATTTATAGTTTTATCTTCACATACACATAAAAATAGCGTATCTACAACCATCTGCAAGTAATTAATGGTTTGTTAAGAACAAATTATTATTTACATATATACAAACATACATACATATGTATGTATGTAGTTCGTTATGATAACTTTACCTCAAATAGTGAAAGGACGATATGAGCAATAAAGAAAGAAAATACAATTATTAGAATTACGGGTGCCATGTAAAAGTTAAGTCCAGGCTTATCCTTTAACACAAAGATACCAATAAGACCGGCAATAGCAGCAACTACAATTTTACCCAAGAATAAAATAAAATCACCGACACTGTTGATGGTGGCAACTTGTAAGGCATTTGTTGCCATTGCATTCCATGCCTATAGAATTAAAAATTTAGTTTTAGTTCAAACTTAATCTTAAAGTTTGTTATAGCAAAAAAGTCTAAGAAATAACGATGTCGATTTAGCCATATTCATCTGTCTTTCCGTATTAACTGGTTCTGTGGAAATGTTATGGTGTCGACACTCGTTTTACAGAAAGCTTCTGGAAACAGTTCTTTCATACATGAGTTTTGTTAAAAAACTAGTTACATAAAGTATATAAGAATCACAACAATGTTCCAAAAAACATGTTCCAGAATTAATGGCGGCATCACTAGTTCCAAAGTTGTTGTTTAAGAGTCAGAAATGATTATGTTTACACACGTTCTAGAATTCTAAACAAAATGTAATTATGTTAAATAAAAATTTTACTTACAATACCAGCTGCTGGACAAAAGTTTATTGATTCTATGGCCACAACAGTATACGCATTATGATTTAGAAAACGTATGAATTTCTCTAATAACCAAAAACCACATATACAACATTTCAAACAGCAAGCAGCACATTCAGAACCTTTGTCTTCACCTTTCTTCAATCTAATTAAAATGTAAATAGAATATTAAAATTATAGTAAACTAAGCTTAAAAAAATAAAAAAAAAACTCCTTGCTGTACTTACTTGGCATATAAATAGGTCAAAATTAAACGTGGAATTTTGAATATTGTTATTACAAATGAACCTTTTGCTACAGTACCCAAATGATACTTCACCAATTTCCCAATAGCATATACCGTTGGTGTATCGGTGGGTTTATTAAAATACCAGAAAGCAACAGCAGCTGCTAAAGCGAATTGCTGACAGGCGAATATAAATTCAGTTGTCCAAATGAGACCAATAACATAAATCCAGAACATACTTTTAAGTGTTCTAGCCTCGGTGTATTCTATGGGTTGGAAGCCTGAAAAGTGTACGATAAATTTTGTTAGTTTAGTTGTATGTACTATTAGAGCTATTACACTGTAACACTATTTGCAATGAATTACAGAGTAATTTCTCATTAGATAAGAAAATAACTCTTGTATATTTGTATGTATATGTACATAAATATGTATAGGATTTTGTAACTGTGAAAAAAAGGAAATTTTTTACAAAAGAAATAGTTTTGAAATATGAACTACTAAAATTGTAAATAAATATTAATATAAAAATATTTTTTTATATCCTTTACTGAAGATTTCATTGAAATAAAATATTAGTTTTATTAATATCTTGGTTGATTTTGCTGCAAGCATGTAGTGAGATCAAGTTCTAAAAAATAACTTATTTTTCATTGGAAATAAATTATTGTAGCTGTGTACTCAAAATTACGCTTAAAATCGAGAAAAATTAAAAAAAAAATTGGGAAACCGATGTTCTGTATACTATGGTATAAATAAAGTCTTTTCACTTCTTACCCAGCAGATCGACAAAGAGTCAATGCATACGAAAAATACAGTAATTTCCACTAATAGTTAACCACCTGGATGATCGTAATTCGTATGTTTTGGGTCATTCATCACGAATGTACCCTTTGTAATCGAGAATGAAGACAGTCGTCTCTTTACTGTCCTCAAGTAACCTAGAGATTATACTCTTAAAAGTAGTTTTTTTTTGTTGTACTTCCGAAAGTAGTTATTTTACCCATCTTTTGGAGAAATGATTATTACTTTCTACTAATATGCCACCATCCGGTTGACTCAAATTTATATCTTTCGGGTCAATAGTCACATTATTGTCCCATAGTATTCTAGAGAGTAGAGACTTGAAATTTTTAAATTTTAGTTCCATTAATATCTTACCACCTGGCTGACTCCAATTCGTATGTTTTTGGTCTTTCGTCACAAATAAACTCTTTGTAAACGAGATTAAAGACAGTCGTCACTTTATTGTCCCCTTTGTAAGCGAGAGCGAAGGCAATCGCCTCTTTACTGTCTTTTTGTAGGGTGTAGAGTGACTATTGACTTCCTCGTAGGACAAGCCCATGTTAAAATGGTTGGTCACCTAGGTAGTCAGGTGGCTAGGGGCCACTACAAGTGGTAAGTTCGGGACTGTCCCGTCGAACTGCTGGGTAAATTCCACATACATACTTAAGTAAAGGATATAAATCTGTAATAAATTATACTTTGCTATACAAAAACTACAACCAAATAACTATCTATATACAGTTAATGTTTAAACTACGAATCGAAATTTAAAAAAATATAATTTTAAAGTTTAAAAAAATCACTTACATATGATGTTAATATTTTTTAATTTGTTTTATTATCCAAAAGGACGTAGGATAGGGGTTTAATATTTAATATAACAATATGTATGTTTATAACAAATATATTTAATATATAGAATAAAGTGAGGCATATACGTTTTATATTATATATATGTATATAATGATATCTATTACAAAAACATATTGTACTTACTTTTAGTACCGGTATTTGTTAATGTAACATCAGTAGTTGTGGCATGTGCAGCAGTATTATCCAAAGGAGCAAAGGGATTCTTATCACCGGGAGCACTAGCCGTTGCTATACAAATAACAACTAATACCCAAAACGCTAAGAATAACGCTAATACTATAAATGCTAAAAGAGGGGCTATTATAAGGCCTGGTAAGTTCATCATACATTTGCCAGATTCTTCAAATAATGCCGATAGACCCGAAAGTTTATTTTTCAAATAATAAATAATTACTATTAATATTATCTAAAAAAAATAATAAAAATATTACGAAAGGTTTCTCAACAGTATGGCAAATAAAAATTGTATACCATAGTTATTGTAGCTAAAATTGCTAAAGTAAATACGGCTTGTTCATTACGAACAAACTCCTCCAGATATGAGAATTGAGTGTTGATCTTTTGGTCATGTTTTATGCTATAATATGCATACCACAAAGCTCCACATAAACCAATACTGGCAATAATAACTAATACACAAATAAGCCATGACACAATGCGTGAAAGCCAGTGCATTAGAGTCACCAGGGCAATTGAAATCACTAGAAAATAATTTTGTAATTAAGTTAAAAAAAGAAAACATGGTCCTATTTAAGACTTACAAAATGATATGCCACATATAATTGCTATAAAATGCCATGTTGAATATATATCACCCAAAAATTGTTGAGCAGCATCCCAAGAGTTTAACATTTTATACATATCCTTTATAGGAGCATTTTTACTCTTCGGGACACAACGATGCAGAACAGGTGTACTTTTTTTTAAAAAATTATTATATAAAACAAAATCAAATACATTAATTTAAATATTATTTTATCTTATTAATTAATCAGTTACCTTTCATATATAGGAAAATCCGGACAAGGTCCCAAATAGTTAAACAACTTGGATAAATCGCCCTGTTTATCATTGGCTATTATTGACATATTAAAATCATAACGACAGATATTATTTTGTGTTTTTAAATAATAATCATATACTTCTTCACGTTTCATTAAAGTCGTTGTTGGACACTCCTTCACACATACTTTAACTGATTCTTTTAATTTTCGTACATCAAAATACAAAAGGTGGGGTTTATCGATTGTATTCAAACCGGACAGTGGATAATTTGGATAACGTTCATTCTTTTTAACACCACATGTATTACCAAACGAATCATAGCCATTAATGACACGCAAAGGATTTCCATAGACAAATGAAAAAATTGCAATAACAATCTGTAAAAAAAAATTAAATAATTACTATCATATAGTGGTTGCTATTATTAATTTGTATGCATATTTCTATGACTAATAGTGCATATTTCTATTAAAATTCATTTTGGAAAATATTCTCGTTATTGAAAAGTTTCTTTATAAAAGAATAGTAAAATTAATTTGCTCATTGAAATCATAAATTTTGAACATACTAATAAATATTAATATGTTCTAATTACATTCATACATATACTACATATGTATGTACAAACTGAAAGTAAGTATTTTCTTTAGTAATCCTTGATAACGAATTATTATTTGTTTAATTTTAAGTTTATGTATTTATTTAATGACGATTTCATAATTTATAGTTAAAAATATTTTGTATTTCGATTTATATTTATCCTAAAAAAGTTTTTTTCCATAATTCCAAAAACATTCAAAGATTTAAAATCAAAATTATATTTATATATAAACTCAATTTTGTGAGACATTTAGTGGCATACTCTGTATCTATGTACTGATGTTTGAAAGAGATCTTCAATCTGTTTATGTGGATAGTTAATATTTTTAATATAATATTTAATATAAATATATAACTGCTGACAAAAACGTCATATCTAATGAAAACTTTATAATCCAAATTAAGAGAGATAGAGTAAACGTTAAAATCATTTTTTTATTTATTATTATAATTTTTAGTTTTTTTTTTCATTTTTATAAAATCAATCTAATTGTATCTTCATATATTTTTAAACTCACATATTTTTGCTTTCTCTAATTGGAACCTAATGTATTTTCTCCTACTTAATTTATAAGTTCAACTGAAGTTTTTTTTATTCATTGTTCATATACATATGGGCGTCTCCACCAAAAAGTCCACCGTGGCTCAAAAACTAAAAGTCATCAAAAATAAAATTTCAACTTCTATTATTATTATGGAAAAAGATTCAAAAATTTATCACGATATCTTTTTAGTTGGCATTCAGAAGTATCAAAACTTTAAATCTAAATCAAGTTATGACCGATTATTGTATTATCATCAGAAGGGTCAGTAGTTGTACATTTGGAAGTTTTTTGAGTGCTTGTATTATCAGGATGGCGAAATTTTAGTTATATATCCAAGTTTTTGGGTATATCAAATGTGGGCTTTGTATGGAAGCTATGCCTAATCATGGACCAATTTTTAAAAAAATTAGGATGAACGATTTTTACGTATGTCAAAAATATTTGTGTTGAATTTTATGCTGATATAAGCAATTTTTTTATGTTAATTAATGTTAATTCCTTTATTATTCTTATACGGGAGCTATTTTCAACTAAAATGTTATTAAATAGTTTATATATTTCTCTGATTACAAAAACGTTCAACAATTTTCGTCCAAAATAAATCTATGGACTAATTAATTTTCAGTAATATTGCATCATTGGCAATTTTTGTCAAATCACGTCATGTCACTCACGTCACACATAACGGCTTGTACAAAAAAATCTGAAAATGATTTTTAGTTCTAAAAGCTGAAAAACAATCAATAAATATTCCAAATTGGAATAAAAAAGGTTTTAACCAAATAGCCAGGTGAAACTCGCAGATTTTTACATTTTTGTCAAAAAAGAAATAAGCGACTTCTATTTCTGTCACATCACGTCACGTACTTTAACTACTTATATCTTGGGGCCATTAAGATCTTTCAATTTCTTCTTCCGACCAGTTATAGATATATGTATATATATTTTTCATCTCTTTTAAACGTACGACCGTCACGTTCGTCACGATGGAAATGCCCATATGTACAATTAGTCCGGCCGATTGCCGATTTATCAGCTATTGGAAAGAAGTTTCTAAATTATTTTCAGAAAATTCCAATTAAATTTCAGAAATTTGTATTCAAGATATTTTACATTCATACATAAATATAAATTTTATTCTGATATACACATTAAAATACTAAATTAGGTACTAATGAAAATTTTTGAAATTAGAAATTTCTGAATTTTTATTTGAATTTTCCGAGTTAATAAATTTTTGAAATACAATTAAAATAAACAAGACTATGGACTTGACTATACTCTAGTCAAAAACAAACATTTTATAAGGACCTGTCTAATGATCAAATACAATTGTATTGAGTATTTCCCGCCGCCGCAGAATCTTAAGATATAAAATTTTAAGAAAAATGATTCAGTATAATAACCTACAATATCTTAATACCTCTTCTACCTTCTCATTATTAGATTGAATAATTCTCATTTTTTATATACTAATATACATATGTATGTATATAGTATATATTAACTAAAAGTATGTACATATTTATGTACATACTTATGTATATACTACTCTGCACTCATAAACACACTATTTAGCAATAACATTCTAATGTATGTTCTTATTGTCTATTGTTATGACGCCATACGTTAAGGCGTTCTTTAGAATTTTCATTTTTTGCTACTGTTGTAGTTGATTATTTTATTAACTTAATTTCATAATTAAATTAGAATAATTATATGGACATATTATAAAGTCTTACAAAACTTACCAAAAAAAGCCAAAATAATATAAATATAGCCAACCAAAATGTATCTGTACATGTTCGATATTTTGGCCGATTTTGTTGTTGCGGTTCCTCTTCAGAACTTGCATTGCATCCCATCTTTTTGCGTTAAAAAATGTTGTGACCAATTTGTGTTTTATTTTTAATGTTTTCACTTTTGTTTTATTATTAATCACACCACATACACACACACTTTACACTTCTTTTAACTTTCTATAATGATTTTTATGAATTAATTCGACCACATAACACCGCCACTTACTACGAATTACTTCATCTATTGTTACTTTATAGACAAATAAACAACAACTACTTGTTTATGGTTTTTTTATTTTAGTTGTTGTCTAATACGCATAGTGTTGCCAAGACTTTGGAATCATAAACCCTGTGATTAAAAATCGTTGAAAATTATTATATTAAAACGCTGATTATACTGTAGTTGTTTTTATTTTGAGGGACATTTTTTTTAATATTTCAAGGATAATATTAATTATATAATCCATTACAGATAAAGAACAATAAAAATTTGTTTTTTTATTGTAATTTATCCAGGGTTAATCCATGAACCTCTGTTTTGACAACACTTAATTCAAACAACAGAGTACTGCGCCAACAAATTTTGCAGCGGCGTTTATCTCTAAATGTGGCGGTAAACTGATATTTCTTAGTCTGCTGAATTAAATTAACTTAGTAGAACTTTTGTTCAAAATTGGAGTTTTTACAAAATAATGAAATTGTGACTAAATATTTAATTTTTTATTATATTTGTCGAAAAATAGTAAAATTTTGGATTTATTTTTTTTAAATAATTATTCGATTATTAAAAATTTCCTTTAGGTATTTTTAAATTTTCATTTCTTTGGAAGCCCTACATATTTTCACAAGTACATATGTTTATGTTTTGATTGGCGCAAGTATATGAATTTTTAAAATTAAACATAAATTATATTAAACATATTTTAAGCCAATTCTTGATGAATTAATAAATGGGAGTAAAAGATTTATGGAGTATCTTAACACCTCATGCTGAACGTAAGCCCATATGTGAGCTACGTGGCAAAACTGTAGCAATTGATCTTGCAGGATGGGTCTGCGAAAGTCTCAATGTTGTAGACTATTTCGTGCATCCTAGACATCATTTGAAGTAAGTGAAACATTTAATTTAATTATAAAAATAATTGACCATTATTAAAAATTTTCAAAGAAATTTATTTTTTCGCACTTGTTATTTAATATGGGAAGAGGTTACTCCTGTTTTTGTACTAGAAGGTGTAGCTCCCAAATTAAAAAGCCAAGTTATTGAAAAACGTAATGAAATTCAATTTCGTGGCGTTAAACCAAAAGAGGCTCCAAGCAGCCAAAGTCAAACAGATACACAAAAGTCATCAAATAGTGATAAAGGCCGAACGCGATTCAATCATGTATTGAAACAGTGTGAAAATCTATTATTGGCAATGGGAATACAATGTGTTCAGGGACCTGGCGAAGCTGAAGCATATTGTGCATTTCTTAATTCGAAAGGGGTATTTAAATTGTTTGTTAACTTTGTAAATTTAATAATTATTTGTTAAAATATTAATTTTAAAAGTTAGTCGACGGTGTTATAAGTCAAGATTCCGATTGTTTTGCTTACGGAGCCATACGTGTCTATCGAAATTTTTCTGTATCCTCACAGGGCGCCTTGGCAGCACAAGGAGGAGCAGTTGATATCTACGATATGAGAAATATTTGTTCTAAAATGGGTAATTTTTTATTAAGTGCATTTAAAATTTAAAAATATCTTTGAAGAATATAAATTTCAATATTAGATTTTGGTCAAAATAAAGTCATAGCCATGGCTTTACTGTGCGGTTGTGACTATTGTCCTGATGGCATAGGTGGAGTTGGCCGTGATGGTGTTTTAAAACTGTTTAACAAATACAAAAATGATGAGATACTTAAACGTATACGTTCCTGGCGGCTCGAAGATGATAAATATACAGCATTGGAAATGAGAATAGATGATAAGACAATTTGTTCGAATTGCGGTCATCTGGGACGTACACAAAGTCATACTAAAAATGGTTGTGGTGTTTGTCGTACCCATCGTGGTTGTGATGAAAGTTTATGGAAGTAAGAAAATCAGTTGTAAAAAATTATTAAATTTTAAAAAAGTTTAATTTTTAAACACCTAATTTAATTTTTTTATATACCTACATACATACATACATACATATATATGTATGTACAATGGCATAGCTACATAAATACATACATACAGTACATTTGCACATGTATTTATATAGGTACTACAACCTAATTTTGAACAATAATTCCTCGGAAGTTTATATCCTTTTGCATGCTTTATTTCTAGGAGAGGAGAACAAACTTCCCGCGAAATTATTATTCAGAATATGCTTGATACTCTAATAGTTTAGTAGAGATTCATATTTTCCTTAAAACTTTTAGAGAAGAACGTCTATCTATAAAAGCTGAATTGGCAATGCGTAAAAAGGCGTTAGCAGATCCTAAATTTCCATCCGAAGAAATCATTGATGAATTCCTTAAACAACCAACAGATGTTCCAAAATTGCAGTTGCATTGGCGCCAACCGAATATGGTAAAATTCATTAGGCAGGTTGGACATCTATTACAATGGCCAGAAATTTATTGCTTTCAAAAATTCTTTCCTATTTTAACAAGATGGCAAGTTTTGAATGCTCAACGTTTGAAGGAATTTCCCACAGCTGTAATGTATGTTACACCTAAAGAAATTATAAAGAAACGTGTGGTAAAAGGTATCGCAAGCTTAGAATTATTGTGGCAAGATGAGAAGGGAATTTTTAATGGTTTAATACCAGATAATCAACTACAGGAATTTTTAGCCGACAATCCTAAAGGCTTGCAGGACCTTTGGTCTACTGTTGAACCCTTTGATAAGTTAGAAATTGCTTACCCACTACTGGTGGAGGCATTCTTAAAATCAAAAGAAAAACCGAGAAAAGTTACGAAAAAATCTGCAAAAACTAAGCTAAAATTGAATGAAGGCCAACCTTTAGGCTCATTAGAAAATCTAAACGATCTTATAGAGGCTACTAATGATATTGCCAAAACTTTAAAGCCAAAAAGACAAACCAACAGGACAAAAAAGGTTAATTCGAAGCAAGGTTTACAAATGATTGATAGATTTTTTAAGCAAAAAATTGATGATGATTTAGAGGAAGGAAAACAAAAAACTCCTATTAAGTCGGGGTACAAATCTGTCCAACAATGTTCTACGCCCATAACAACAAACATACCCTCGGATTTAGAAAGTGATATTGATGATGACGCTTTCAATATATCAGATATTGTTAATTGTATTGTGGGAAAAACAAATAAGTCTTTTACTATGACCTCCCACAAAGGCAAGCAACTTCGCTATGAAGCAATGCCACAGGATTTGAGCATTTTATTAGATGAAAATAAACCGATTTCTACTGAAATGGAAGGATGTCTTGATGATTTGGATTTAATGAGAGAAAAACGTTTGCTTTCGAATTCCTTTCGTAAATCAACAAATAATAATGAGAAACGTATGTCTCTTGATGATAGCTTCGATATTTTAGTTAAAATGGGCAACAGTAAACATTTAAATTTAAATGATAGGAAAACTGAAATCAATCGTCGTGTATCGACCATTGTAGATCGTTTTAAACAAAAACAACGCATCAGTTTAAATGTTACAAATAACCCCGTTGAGGAACAATTTGTTGATGATGATAAAAATGTAAGTTATTTTTTCAATAACAGCATACAGCAAGAAAATTGTGATGTTTTTGAGAGACTCATGGAAACTAGTTTAGCTAAAAAATCAAATATTTGTGATGATGATGATGATGATGATTTTGTAATTTTAAGTGATTAACAATAAAGATAATAGATTTGGCAGTAAAAGGGTGAATTTTTTTATTGCAGAACTTATCTTTATTCGAAAAAATGTTTTCGCACTTGTATATTTTACTTTATTAAGGGAGGGTTTCTTAATACTGAGTTAAACTAGGCTTAACTTGCTGTTATATTAAACTCGGAACAAACTTAGGCGGACTTTAACCGGTGATTGTGTTTTTCAGTTATGGATTTAAGTTCAGTTAGCAATTGTGTTTTTCAGTTATGGATTTAAGTTCAGTTAACTTTGTCAGTACAGCCAACTTTTCACTCAATAATATAAACAATGAACATCTGATTTTTGCAAATAATACTTTTGTAAAATGAAAAATTTTAGAAAAATGTTAAATAAACATTTCAAACAATAATAAGCAAAACAAATCAGAAAATTGTAATTAACTTAAAATATAAAGTTTTTGTTTTTCCGAAATCATTGTTTTATTGTTTTTGATAATTGTGATTTCTCACTTATAACTTAAGTTTAATTGGTCAATAACACTCAGTTCACCTAAGATAATAAGTAACATTACTGTTTACTAAAAAACACAAAACATGAATTAAACTAGGTTTAAAGAAAGAATATAGAATATCTTTATCTGAAAAACCCGCCCTTAATGAACCTAATTTTGTAATTATGTTAATTTTTAATATATACATTTTCATTTAATATTAAATGTTTGTTGGTATACGGACTGCGTTGCCAACTAAAAATCTTTGTCAAAACTACCGCTTGCAAAAAAGCGCGCTGAAAAAGTAAACAAAAAATGTATTCAACAGAAAAATTATCAGTGCACAAAAACATCGTGAGGTTTACAAACGTATTTTTTATTGCATGAAATAGCAAAAACCAAAAACCTTAACATTATTTAAAACAAATAAATTAAAAATAATACCATGTTTGTAAAAAGTGAATCGTTAAACATACAACTACCACAATCTCCCGAAGAATTTGCTGGTCCAAAAAATGCAGAATTTAATAAACTTCTTGAAAATCCCAAGCTATGGTCTAGTGTACCATTGTTAAATTACACTCCTTTACATCAGTTAAAAGACAATACATTAGTAAGATTTAGAGGTATGATACAGGATATGCAAGATCCAGAAATATATCTGGAACGATACGAATGCAAGAAATCAGATGGTTCTGGAACTCGCATACAAGAGGGTAAATATAGAGATTGCCTATTGTTGGAGCGAGGCGAAGAAGTAGTCTATGACTCAAGTTCGAATGTACAGGGTGAGAGAAGAACTTTATTTGTTATCTCTATACCGGGAATAAATGACTGGACGAAAGAGTATGAGGAAAACAGCAACAAAGCAAATTTGCCGGTAATAAATATAGAACAACGTGAAAATGTCGCTGAAGGAGCGAAAAAGAGATCAGCTCCACTAGACGATGAAATGGAAATTGATCGTCCAGATAGCATAACTCAAGTTGAAAACAAATCAAGTGTAGAAGCTACAACACGTCCGAAAGTCGATACTGCAAATGAACAGCAGTCAAACTCTTCCAAAAATACTGCCTTAGGTGCTGAGTATTTGTTAAATTCTCCCATACCTGAAAGACCCAGTAAAGCATGTATGATTAAAGTATATAAAGACTTCGATACATATACCCTCAATACGGTTGTTGATGTCATTGGTTTTCTATCAGTAGATCCTTCACTTGATGCCTCTAGCATGGAGGTGGATAATTTTGAAAGTACTACAGAAATACAAGCCCTTAATCCTCCTCCATCTTTAATACCCAGATTACATGCTATAGCCGTTCATAATTTACCTCATGTCAATCCCCTAATGGATCTACGTTTACCCATGGTAGCTAGTAACAAGGAAAACATAAACATACAAGTTGTACAGAAAGATCTACGCATGCTTTTAACTTTATGTCTTTTCAATGATGACTTGGCTGCAGATTATTTGCTATCACATCTCATATCAACAGTTTATAGTCGTTGTGAATTACAAAGTATTGGTAAATTTTCTCTTAACATTTGCAACATTCCCAAAGAGGCATTGGCGGATTACACAAAACAATTGTATGAAATACTCGAATTAATAATACCCGCAAGTCATTATTTACCCATGACTTTGGATACAATGAATACCGCTGCATTTGTTCCTAAGTAAGTAGATACATTCTTATGATATTAAATTGTAATTAGTATGTTTCCTTTATTTTTGCTGTAAAATAGAAAAGATTACGAAACAAATAAATTGGTATCCGGTTTATTGCAATTGGCACCACAGACTCATTTAATACTTGATGAGACTCATATGCAACAGGGAAAATTAGAAGCCAATGGAGTTATGGGAATACAAAGCATTGCTCATCTTATAAATCATCAACAAATTAAATGCAATTTCCAATACTATGATATAGATTATAATGTAGATATACCAGTGTTGGTGCTGAGTGAGGGACGAAGCATGTTGCCGGTAAGGAAATTCTGTATTTTCATATGTAGTTTACCTCAAAATCCATTTTCAAGACTAATGGTGTAGTTTATAAACCAGCCTACAATCTAGTGTATATTCTATATTACATATCGCAATGAGTTTTTTTAATCTATTACAAATTTTCTTGCAGAGCGACATATCATTGCCCCTTAAAACCAACACAGAGTCTATACAACTAATAACTGAAACATTAAAGGCGGCACATCATTATCTTAATCAAAATTCACGTCTTGATCAATTTCGTCGCTTCTTAACGTTGGCAAAAACTTCTCAATTTTCTATGAATCCGGATGATACTGAAATGATACAAAATGATTTCGTTGAAATGCGCAAGGCTGATTCAGTCACAAACGCAGATGATTTACATTCTCTTTTGGTACTGTCGCGTCTATTGGCTATTGCCCAGGGCAAAGAAATACTCGATAAGGAATCTTGGAATATGGCTAAGGAAATGGAAACAAAACGGCGTCAACGTTTAAGTGAGCTACCAAAATCTACATTGCGTTCGCGCCAATAATAATATATTTTTAGAGTTAATACTTGTTACATTTTAAATAAAGAAAATAAATTATTTCTTACTATTTCAATAGCGGTAATTCTTATTTTAGGGTAGAATCTAGTATTGCCAATTATTCGTTTTTAAAATTATTCGAAAAAAAAATTACAATATATTTTTTAATCGAGTAGTCGACTAAATTTTAAAAATAATTTGATTATTCGAACGAATAACGAATAAAAGTTTTTATTCGAATAAATTATTATATAAATTATATATATTAAATAAGTTAAATTTGTTTTTAATAGGGATGATTGATTTTCGTGCACACTTTAGGGTTTATGATGAATTTAGGTGAGAATTTAGGTGAAATTGCCTCTGATGGCAGTAAAATTAATGCTGTAATAAACTCTGCAAACTTTAATATTCTACACTTCAATGCACAAAGTTTGGTTCCTAGAGAGAATAGCACTAAATTTGATGAAATTCGTAACTTGATAATGGATTGCGATATTGATGCCGTTGGTATAACGGAAACATGGTATAAGGAGTTTATTTATGATTCGGCTGTGTCAATTCCTGGTTTTAAACTTTTTAGAAAGGATAGAAGTGGTTGTAGAGGCGGGGGGGTTTGCTTATACATACGGAATAATTTAAAGACTGGTAATATTTTTGATGAACAATATGATGTTAATGTTGAATCACTTTTCGTGGAGATAATTTTAGAGGACAATTCAGTAGCTTTGTTAGGTGTTATATATCTTCCTAATGGTCAATTCCTTTGTGTGAAAGGGTCCTTGAAAATTTCTCTTCTAGGTATAATAATATAATTTTGATGGGCGATTTTAATATAAACCTTTTTATTAATGGTGCTATTGTTCGCGAAATTTGCGAGCGACTGTCGTTATATATAGTTCACAATTCTTTACCCACACATTATTCTCCTCAACAATTATCTACATCACTTATAGATTTTTATCTAGTCTCTGACATAGAATTAGTTAGTAGTAAACATCAATTTCAAATACCTGCTCTAAATTCCTATCATGCGGCAATATTTATAACATATAATATTTCTCAGTTTAAAAATCCGGATATATACCTTTGTAGGGATTATTCAAATCTTAGCTACGACCAATGTTTACTTCAATTAGAATCTATGAATTTTTCTGGCGTCTATGATAGTTTGAATGTTGACGAGAGTGTAGAATGTTTTAATTCCAATTTAAATCGTTTGTTTGAGGATAATGTACCAAATCGTAGAGTAGTTAAAAGCGTTGTACATAATTGGATGAATGAAGAGTGTATTTGTAGTGTGCTAAGCGTATTAGAGATCTGACATATCGTGCCTACAGGGAAAATAGGTCTGATAGGAATTTTGAAGCTTATCGCAGAGCTAGAAACAGATTAAAAACCATCATAAGAGGTGTTCGCAGGAAGTACTGTTTAAGATTTTTTTCTACATGTGATCAGAAACAGTTATGGTGCAAGATTAAATCTATAGGAATTGTGAAATCACCAGGAAATGAACGGTTTCCTATTTCACTGAACGAGTTTAATGAATTTTCCCGTATGGCTGGAACTGCTGATGGTGGTCTTGACCATTTACCTTCCTCTGAAGGATTTACTTTTGCAAATGTTACGGAAACTGATGTTTTAAATGCAGTTTTAAGTATCAAATCTCAAGCGGTAGGTGCTGATCAAATTCATATTAAATTTCTTAAATTCATAATACTGCCTATTTTAAAACATTTAACATTTATTATTAACAGGGTGTTGACAACATCGGTAGTTCCTAAAATTTGGAAGGTTGGTAGGATTGTACCGATTCCTAAAGTTAAGATTCCTAGGAATTGTTCGGACTATCGTCCTATCAGTATTTTGTCAGTCTGTTCAAAAGTTTTGGAACTAATTATTAGGGAACAAATGTTACATCATCTAAATAGTTGTAGTTTGATTCATCCACATCAATCAGGTTTTAGGAAAGGATTTAGTACTACTGGCACACTTCTGGAAATCACGGAAACTATTAGGGAAAACTTCGACAAGGATTTGGTTAGTATTTTAATTTTTTTGGATTATTGTAAGGCATTCGACTCGATTAATCATTCATTGTTGATCCATAAGCTCTCACATACATTTGGTTATAGTTCAAGTGCCTGTAAACTCATTTACTCTTTCTTACATGGTCGCAGTCAATTTGTTCAAATAGAACGTGAAGTTTCTAGTAGGATTCCAATTTACCGAGGTGTGCCACAAGGGTCAATGTTAGGGCCATTATTATTTTTGTTATATATAAATGACATTTATCATGAATTAAATTTCTTGAAATGTTATACCTATGCTGATGACATACAGCTTTTATCAACGTTTGACTTATTATCTCTACAAAATTCTGAGGCGCATATTAATTCTGAACTTGATCTTTTAGTTGATTGGTCAAAACGTAACTTCTTACAACTAAATGCCATGAAATGCAAGGTAATGGTATTTTCTAAACAATCTATTTCTTTAAACATTATTCTGAATAACGAAGTATTAGAAATTGTTCCTCATTATAAAACACTTGGTATTATTTTGGATGATAAGCTAACATTTAGTTTTCATATAAATTCAGTAATTTCACGAATATCTTGGACATTGAGAAAGTTATATAATATTGGTTTTTACTTGCCCTCTTCAATAAAACGTCGTGTTGCTTTATCATTGTGTTTACCGTTATTAATTTATGGTATTGAAGTTTACTCATGTACCTCAAACTCCAACATTGACAGATTAAAAAGATCCTTTAATAGTGTAGTACGTTATATTTATGGACTTCGGATTAGTGATCATGTTTCTCAATATTACGTTGATTTACTTGGTTGTAGTTTCTTTCGATATGTTCAGTTGAGAAAAATGATTTTCTTTTTTAAAACTATAAAATATGGTAAACCTGACTATTTGCAGAATAAATTTAACTTTGCTATTTCAAATAGAACACATTCTTTAATATGTCCAGCACATGTTTCATTATTTATGACGAGATCATTTCGAGTTAACATAGCGCGCTTATGGAATACTGTTTTTTATGGAATACTGTTATTCCTACCAGGAACGTAAATTCTCACATTCATTATATGCATTTAAAAATATTTTTTTGTCGAATTCATAACTAACCCTGAGCCTATTTTTAATGATATTCCACTATGTAAATGTATATTGTACAGCCATTTCCCCTAAGTTTTTATAAAATATTTAATTGGTATAACTCATTTGTTGCAAAAAATCTTTTATATAACCTTATTGCATTTCGCTCCTATTATGTTTTACTGTCATTTTTAGGCTAATAATATTATCTTTATTTTCACCAATTTATAGAATCCTAATCAGTGTGTGCAAAACTTCAAGTCTAACTATTAAAAATAAGAAAATTATAATTAAAAAAATTATAAATATATGTTATATTTTCTTACTAAATAATGTACCAATAATATTTTTGTATTATAAGTATATTTAATTGTAGACTAGCCAATTAGGCCCTATCGGCTTACGGCCATTGTTTTTGAATAAATAAATAAATAAATAAATAAATAAATATAAATAAAACTTGACAAACACCTCCAAAATCTTAAGATACGGATAAAAAGTGGACTTGCGTACATAAATGTACTTATACGTCAGTAACCTAGTAGAATCTCAACCTATTTTAAATTTCTCAGTAGATTTCAAATTAGAACTGAGGCTCTTGTAATGTGTGTGTATATTTCTTTAGCTAGTATTGAAAATGGGCAATATATGTCTACGATTTAACCTAGCACCCATATAAGGTTCCCTTTAAAAATTACTATAACGCAGATAACTGGCTTATAAAAGGGCGGATGGCAATGAAATTCGAAATGTAGAAATTTTTGGAACCAAAATATTTTTGTAAAATATTTTGATGATCGGTCAATAATCGATCCCAACTCCCATATAAACTCTACAGGTTGCTAGCATTTCTTTTAAACATTGCAAAAAGTAGTAAGATTTGTTTCAATAATAAAAATCTTTTGATTTAGTGTTTGTGTATTCCTTTGTTGAATATTATACATAATTATAGGTAAGAGTAACATTAAAATTTTATTCGAATATTCGACCAAAATTATTTGAATTATTCTTTATTCAAAATTGGAAATTTTTTATTCGTTCAAAAAAAAAAAAAATAAATAAAAATTCTCGACTATTATTGTCGGAATTGTTTTGGAAAACTTGAAAACATTTGTTGATTGATGAAATTCAATGACATCAGGTTTATTGTCGATCTAGAATTCAATAAATTATCGATAACCAAAAATTTTTGAATTTATGAGACCTTTACATGAAGTTGGTCCTTCAATTTGTAAATTACGACAATGTATATATTCTGAATCATTATAGACGAATCGAATAACTCATGTCCGTCTGTCTGTTGAAATCATCTAGGATCTAAATTTTTAATAATTCTATCATTATTTTCTATTTAAAATGTGAAAAATCGCTCTATGAATAACGGAGATACGAGCAAAAGTTTGTGAGTACGTCGTGTTTGCTTGTTTATAAAGCTACGTTCAGACCTATCAAACATTTGATGAAAAAGACATAACCACTATTTTTTTTTTTTTGTAAATTTATTTTTGATTCTGCAAGATTTTTGTAATTGCAAATAATGTCGAAACAAACAATAAAACTTTCTGAACTGATGTCATCAAAGATATATTATGTTTGTGCAAATAAATATATATTTTAAGGAAATCAAAATGTATATTTTTTAGGGATCACGTCATTTTCACCAAACATTTGATAGGTGTGAACGTAGCTTAACGAAAACAGTAAATCACTGAAAACAACTACAACAAACGTTCGTTCCCACGACAATTGGATCTTCGCTCCGGAACGACCCGAGTCATACTAGACCAAAGATTGTCAACCCAGCGACAGCTGTATCAACCGAAAGTTTTTTCCAAAGGAAAGAACTATCGGCCACAGTAGAGCTGTTACAACAACAAACGTTTAGTATGTTTTTCACACGAATATAAAACCACAAACTTGCGAAATAACAGATATTTTGCTCTCCTTAAAACATGTGTTATTTAAGATAGAGACTATTATAGTCCCTCGATATACTTTCTATTCATCTCATTTGGTAATAATGTAGATGTGTACCACAACTTTTTGAACTGAATGAAGTTATTTCCTAACAATAATAAAACAGCAATAAATGTAATTTTTTCAAACTTTATTTAAAAAAAAAAATCTGTAAATAAATGTAAAATTTACAAGCATATATACATACATTTGCGTATCTAACACATAAAACCATACGTTTTTCAATTCACAAAGAAATACAAATTTACGCAAATCTAAGTAATACTATAAGCACAATAACATTCGAATAAATTCGGAAATTTGTATTAATTTAGAATCGATTTACTTATGATCTTGTGTATCGTTTAAAACAGCTATCTTTAGTAATCATAGGTTAATGAGAACGAAAGTTTTTCGTCAATCTGTAAAAAAATATATAAAAAAAGGAGAATATTAAAATTTTGTAAAACTAATTATAAAAACAAATTTCAATAGATTTCATAAAAATTCAGAGTGGATTTGTGTCATTTATTAATGAAATGATGGGGAATCCGAAAAAGTTTCATCATTAAAGACTACACTGAGAAAAATCGTTGTAAAATTTACAAACATTTTAGGGGAAGAAAATAATCCATTAAATGTTTGCTTTTTTACAAATGAGTCTTTCCTTCAGTGTTGAAGTTGTTTATTACTTAATAAAAGATAATTTACCTTTTTATAAGAAATCCAAAAAGTCAATAGCCAAGAGTCAGTTGTTTTCAAAGATTTTCTAAAAAAAAAAAAGAATCAAATACATATTAATATAAAACAAATTTTGTAAAATTTACATAAAAAAAATTATTTAAATGTTTTTATAAAAATCAGAATGGATTTGTGTCATTTATAATTGAAATGATGGGGAATCCGAAAAAGTTTCATCATTAAAGACTACACTGAGAAAAATCGTTGTAAAATTTACAAACATTTTAGGAGAGGAAAATAATTTTAAAAACATTCCATCTACAGTGCTAAGTTTTCTTTTGCTTAATAAACGATTATTTACCTTTTTAAAAAGAAATCCAAAAAGTCAATAGTCCTGAGTCAGTTGATTTCATAGATTTTCTAAAAAAAAAAGATGGAAATACACATATTAATATAACTGAAATTTGTAAAATTTATAAAGAAAATAATTTAAATAGTTTTTCATAAAAATCAGAATGGATTTGTGTCATTTATAATTGAAATGATGGGGAATCCGAAAAAGTTTCATCATTAAAGACTACACTAAGAAAAATCGTTTTAGGGCAGGAAAATAATCCATTAAATATATTTGCTTTTTTACAATTCTCCTTCAGTATTGAAGTTTTCTTTTGTTTAATATAAGATAATTTACCTTTTTAAAGAGAAATCCAAAAATTCACTAGCCTTGAGTCAGTTATTTTCTCAGATTTTCTAAAAAAGAAGGAAACACATATTAATATAAAAAATGTTTATAAATTTATAAAAAATAAAATAAATAGGTTTTTATAAAAATCAGAATGGATTTGTGTCATTTATTAATGAAATGATGGGGAATCCGAAAAAATTTCATCATTAAACACTACACTGAGAAAGAATCCTTGCAAAATATACAAATAATTTCGAGTAGAAAAATAATCTATTAAATGTTTGCATTTTTACAAACAATTGTCTTTCAGTTATGAAGTTTTCTTTTATGCTTAACAAGAAATAATTTACCTTTTTAAAAAGTAATCCAAAAAGTCAATAGCCAAGATGTTTTTATAGATTTTCTAAAAAAAAGAAGGAAATACATTATTAATATAAGTTTTTTAAATTTATTAAGAACATAATTTAAATATATTTCATAAAATATCAGAGTGAATTTGTGTCATTTATTAATCAAATGATGGGGAATCCGAAAAAGTTTCATCATTATAAAAAAAATGTTTGCAAAATATTTAAAATACGAAAATAATTTATATTTTTTTGCAAAGATTTTTTTTAGTTTTTAAAGTTTTCTTATGCAGAATAAAATTTAATTTACCTTTTTTTAAGTGAAATCAAAAGCCAAGTTAGTTATTTTCTCGGAATTTCTAAAAAAATAAAAATAAAAATAGTTATATTAATATAAGAGAAGTAAAATAAGGCATAGTTTTTTACAAATCTTTCGAGTAATATACACATTCGCTTACATGCTCGATAAATTTTTATAAATAAAATTTTTGTTTAAAGAAAATTTTATAAAATTATTGAAATTTGTAACATGTAAGCTGAATATATTAATCAATAGCATTCAGAATGGATTTAGTGTCATTTATTGTTCAAATGATGGGGAATCCGAAACAATATCATCATAAAAATTTTATTAAAAAAATATTAATAATTACAATATTTTGCTTACCTTAATTGAAAATCTCATATTATCTTCCATAAGATATCAGCATTTTTTCCAAATCTGTAAAAATTAAACAAAAACAAATTGTAAGTTAAACGACTTTAATTGCTTAATTTTCTGTAGCTAATAAAAAATTAATGTTTAATTGAAATCAGTAATTTAAATTTGCGTTGGTTCGGGAAAATTTTCTTCATGGCTTATCAAAGCGAGCTGGGTTAGGGTTTTCATCATTTTATCAAAATATGTAAAAATAAAATATGATTTAAAATTGATAAATGCTTACCTTTTCTATATGTTTATGGAGTTATAGCTCTATGGTTTAGTTTATGTAACAAATCTGGAAATACAAATAAAATATTCAAGTTTAGTGATATGAAATTTAACAACTAATTGTAAATTTAATCATCTTTTTAAATTAAATCAGTAATTTAAATTTGCGTTGGTTTGGGATAGTTTTCTTCATGGCAGATCAAAGCGAGCTGGGTTAGGGTTATCATCATTTTAAAGTTTTTACCGTCATAGCTTGATTTACGTGGTACATAATTGTTTGCAGTAAATTGCAAAATATTTATGAAAATACATAAATTTAGTTTAAAATTGTTCATACTTAAGATAGGAATAATTCTACTTAAATTAAGTAGAAACTCCAGATTGAAATGATTAAACTTTTTAAGGCGTAAATCGAGTTATAACTGTTTTATTTTTTATAAATTTTAAATTGAATTGCTTACCTTTTTGCATGATTCCCAATGCATATTAATGTCTGTTTATTTCATCAAATTTGGCTATATCGTTTAATATCTGCAATAAATGAAAAATTCTAATTAATAAATAGAAATTGAAAGATTTTCGAAATAAATTAAATTAATATAAAATCAGCAATTTAAATTTGCGTTGGTTTGGGATAGTTTTCTTCATGGCAGATCAAAGCGAGCTGGGTTAGGGTTATCATCATTTAACAAAGTCTGTACAGTAATCCCTAGATTTACGACGTAGTATTTGTTTTTGGAAAATTAAATTCATTCAAACTTATAAATTTAAGAATAATACTTCTTGAGTATAAGAAGAAAATCCAAATTGAAAGGATTAAAATTTTTGTATGCGTAAATCGAGTTATAAACTGTTTTATATTTATACTTTTTAAATTAAATGCTTACCTTCATAAATGATTCCCAATGCCTATTAATGTTTGCTATTTAATCAAATTTTCGGTTAACTGTTTGATATCTGTAATAAAAAAGAAACAATATTTCTGATTAATAAATAGAAATTGAAAAGATTTTTAAAATAAATTAAGTGTATATTAATCAGCATTTTAAATTTGCGTTGGTTAGGGATAGTTTTCTTCATGGCTTATCAAAGCGAGCTGGGTTAGAGTTTTCATCATTATATAAAATTTAAAAAGAGTACATTTGTGTTGTTGCATGCTTACCTTTAAAGAAAAGTTTTAGACATCCACCAATTTAAGCAAATCTATTTAAATGTCCTTTAAAATCTGTAAATATTAAAAAAAAATAAGGATTAATTTTGTTATGTTACAAAAAAAGTAGCATAGGAAGTGTAAGCTAATGTTTAATCAGTTCTACTATCTAGATGAAATAGCTTACATTATTTGGATTCAAGTTTCAAAAAAATTGCATCATTTTAAATAAAATTTGTAATCAAAGAGTAAGAAGTTTTTGTAAAATCAAGTTAAACGTTTTTTTTTTCAATAGTCTTTTAGTAACACGCTTAATTAAAGTTAATTTTAATTAAATATTTTTAATCTTCTACTCTTTGATTGGTTAAATATTTATATACCTATATTTTTTATTTAATTTTATTAAAAAAAAAAACTCACCTAAATTGTATTTAAACACGTGGCAATACATTAAATTGATCTGCCTGCATTTAAAATTCATCTGAAATAATAATGAAAAATAATAAATTAGTTAATAGTAAAAAAAAAAAAATAAAATAGTTTTTTTTTCTAAATTATTTTAATCAGATTTATGTTTCATCAAATCTCTTCAAGAGTAGCAAATAAATAAAATAAACATCATAATTCTAGTTCTAAATAAATAAATATTACATATTAACAACAATTACCTTTAATTTTTGAGACAGAAAATTTTCCTCTGCAGAGTTCAGTTAAACTTTTAAATCTAAAAAATAGAAAAAAATTTCAATTATTTTTCAAATTCATAAGATTTCAAAATAATTTATTTTTTATTTCTAAAAACTAATCAGATTGGTATTTTCATCAAGTCTTATTCAAGAGTAGCAAATAAATTAAAAACATCATGATCAAAAGTAATTATTAAATAAAATAATAATTTTCAAACTTACATTTTTTGTTGAAGTAGACAAAAGAAACACGTGTTTTTTCCAAATATCATGATAAACAAAGGCCAGTCTAAAATAAAAAGAAACTACGATTAAATACATTTAGTTTTTCTTTTATAAAAACATTTTAAGCAAATGTTTCTTTTTTTTTAAATCAGTTAAAAGTTGTCATCAAATAAATATTTTTTTTATTTATCAGCGACGAAAAATAATAAAACATCATTTTATTAAATACAATTTGTTAAAGTTAAAAATTAAACTTACTTTATTTCTGCTGCTTCCATTTTGTAAGATGTTCTCCCTGCTAGTGTTGAATGCTAACTGAAAATCTGTAAAGAAATTAGAAACGAAGACACTTCCCTCTAGGTATACAACTACAACAATGTAAACAACCCTCCCTTGTTATTTGTATAAAGATATCATAAATAAACTAAACTACCAGATTTGTTTTTTTTTTTAACCAAAACTTTTTTGTTAAAGTTCCGTTTCCATTTCTTTTCATTTTCTTGTTTATACAAAAATGTATGTTAATTATTTGTGGATGTTATATACTTAAAAAAGGCTTAAACAGACTCTTGTACTGGAGGTTCATAACCTTCGGGTCTTTCAATGACAGCACCTTCAGCTGAAACAACAGCTTCGGTACCTTTGCCGCCACCATCACCGTGCAATTCCAACAATTTGGACAAATCGAAACGGGGCTTCTTCAATACCTTAACTTTGCGGATGTAAACATCGTGCAATGGGTAGATACGTTGGCAGATCTTCTCAATATCCTTGGCAATAGAATCCAAAGCCAATTTGCCAACCAATTGTTTCAAGTCGGAGGTGGTGACTTCATTGGTGATGATTTCGTGCATCTTGGCGCGAATTTTGCGGACCTGAGAGTGTTGAGCATAGCAGGTCTTGCGTTGGGATTGTTGATCCTTAGCAGTGAAGCCAATGCAGAAAACACGGAGCAAATAACCGTCAGTGGTCTTGGCCTCAACAATACCTTCAATGAGGGTTTGCCATTTCTTGACCATAGATCTGAAAAGGCCAAACAAAAGTTGTTGATCAAACTATGGTTTTAATATACAATAAACATTATTATTAACATATGTAGTTGCTTTTTTTTTGTGAATGTTTGATTTACAAATCCAAACAAATTTATACACAAACATTCCTTTTTTCTTTTTTTTCTTTTTCACATGCACACACATTTATAATCTAGTAAAACCTCATGGTTTTATATTTTTATTATAACAGCTGAATTTTTTCAACAAATATTTATGTTTTTCTTGTTATTTACAATTTTCATCTATTTAAAGTCCATATTTTAATTATTTTCAGTTAATTTTTGCTGTTTTTCTTATTTTTTTTTTCATTAGTAATCTTTTTTTCACACACCCATACAATCACACTTTGTATATACACTAGCATTTGTTTTTTTTCACTTTTTCGTTTTACAACATTACCTGTATTTGTCGGTGGTCAAATCCATACCATGGAAATTACACAAAATGTTACGATCTTGTACATCTTCAGCGATGAGACGGAATTTACGGAAAGAACGTTCGGAATCGTTGTCCTTTTGCAAATCACCCAAAGCAACTTCGAACACACGGCCCTTTAAGTAGTCAGAGGCGATTTTCTGACCCTGGGTACGGTTAACCAAGGTTTTGCCAATTTGGCGAGTGGCAAACATGTTAGGGGCTTTAACATCATACCAATCTTTACGGGAGAAGGGATCAACAACCTTCTTTTTGCCACCTTTTTTGCCTCCTTTGGAGAGACCCTTATTTTTACCGACCGCCATCTTCAGAGTTCAAAGCGGAAAAAGATCGAATCACGTTGCTGACGTACTGTCAAAAGAAAGGAAGTTAAAAATTTGCCCACTGAACAGTAATTTTTTCGTTAAAAATTGACATTTATGACCAGTGCTGCCAGGCGATGCTGTGAAAAACCAAAACAATGCTTGTTTATTGAAGTTATTGGGAATGTTTACAAACAATTAATTATATATAATATTATTTTATGTTAAAAAAGGTGTTTGCATGTTTACAATTATAATTTGAATAGCATATTTATTTATTTGTTATTTATTAAATTGCCACTTATTTAAATATGGCAACATGGTTGCATAAAATTTTAACGAAATTTATCCGAACACTTCCTTAACTGTCAGTGCTATAATTGCAACGCTGGATTAATTTATGTCTAACAGTGTTGATTATCCTACGGTTTTTCATAAACTCCTAATTCAAGTCGCTGCTTTTACAAAAAAAGATTTTATAAAAGAGGGATCAAATTTACGCACATAAAGAAAACAACCCGACGAAAAATAAAACAAACCGTAACAGCTGTTTTATCAAAATAAACATTTTTTTTTGGTGTGGTGAGTTATTTTTGTTTACAAATATGTGTTTCTGCACGTGGAAAAGACGCAAAAACTCGTTTTCATTATTTACATTTTCAATATGTGTTTAAGCACGTGGAAAAAATTCAAAAAAATTGATTTTCATGATTTACATTAAAAAAAAATATTTTTGATCAATTAAAATATGTGTATAAATGTGGAAAGGAACAAATCTGATAAAATATAAATATAATTGGGATTATATCGTTACAGAATGCCTTTTAATAAAAAACATTCAAAAAATGTTACTATGGTCATATATATAAAATGATATATAAGTGATATCGGACGATCTTGTGCACGATAAAAACCTATATAGAACTTTAAGTTGGAAGTGTAGAAATCGGATGGCATACATTTTTTTCCGGATTTCATCGTTCTAGGGTGTGTACTACAACAACAAACTTTTTTTTACAAAAAAAGTTACTATAGCCGTATATATAAAATGATATATAACTGCTATCGGACGATCTTGTGCACGATAAAAACCTATATAGAACTTTAAGTTGGAAGTGTAGAAACCGGATGGCATACATTTTTTTCCGGATTTCATCGTTCTAGGGTGTGTACTACAACAACAAACTTTTTTTTTTACAAAAAATGTAACTATGGCCGTATATATAAAATGATATATAACTGCTATCGGACGATCTTGTGCACGATAAAAACCTATATAGAACTTTAAGTTGGAAGTGTAGAAATGGGATGACATACATTTTTTTCCGGATTTCATCGTTCTAGGGTGTGTACTACAACAACAAACTTTTTTTTTACAAAAAATGTAACTATGGCCGTATATATAAAATGATATATAACTCCTATCGGACGATCTTGTGCACGATAAAAACCTATATAGAACTTTAAGTCAGAAGTGTAGAAATCGGATGATATACATTTTTTTCCGGATTTCATCGTTCTAGGGTGTGTACTACAACAACAAACTTTTTTTTAAAAAAAAATGTTACTATAGCCGTATATATAAAATGATATATAACTGCTATCGGACGATCTTGTGCACGATAAAAACCTATATAGAACTTTAAGTTGGAAGTGTAGAAATCGGATGGCATACATTTTTTTCCGGATTTCATCGTTCTAGGGTGTGTACTACAACAACAAACTTTTTTTTTACAAAAAATGTAACTATGGCCGTATATATAAAATGATATATAACTGCTATCGGACGATCTTGTGCACGATAAAAACCTATATAGAACTTTAAGTTGGAAGTGTAGAAATCGGATGGCATACATTTTCGTCCGATAGCAGTTATATATCATTTTATATATACGGCTATAGTAACATTTTTTTTTAAAAAAAAGTTTGTTGTTGTAGTACACACCCTAGAACGATGAAATCCGGAAAAAAATGTATATCATCCGATTTCTACACTTCCAACTTAAAGTTCTATATAGGTTTTTATCGTGCACAAGATCGTCCGATAGCAGTTATATATCATTTTATATATACGGCCATAGTTACATTTTTTGTAAAAAAAAAAGTTTGTTGTTGTAGTACACACCCTAGAACGATGAAATCCGGAAAAAAATGTATGCCATCCGGTTTCTACACTTCCAACTTAAAGTTCTATATAGGTTTTTATCGTGCACAAGATCGTCCGATAGCAGTTATATATCATTTTATATATATACGGCTATAGTAACTTTTTTGTAAAAAAAAAGTTTGTTGTTGTAGTACACACCCTAGAACGATGAAATCCGGAAAAAAATGTATGCCATCCGATTTACACTTCCAACTTAAAGTTCTATATAGGTTTTTATCGTGCACAAGATCGTCCGATAGCAGTTATATATCATTTTATATATACGGCTATAGTAACATTTTTTGTAAAAAAAAAGTTTGTTGTTGTAGTACACACCCTAGAACGATGAAATATGGAAAAAAATGTATGCCATCCGATTTCTACACTTCCAACTTAAAGTTCTATATAGGTTTTTATCGTGCACAAGATCGTCCGATAGCAGTTATATATCATTTTATATATACGGCTATAGTAACTTTTTTTGTAAAAAAAAAAGTTTGTTGTTGTAGTACACACCCTAGAACGATGAAATCCGGAAAAAATGTATGCCATCCGATTTCTACACTTCCAACTTAAAGTTCTATATAGGTTTTTATCGTGCACAAGATCGTCCGATAGCAGTTATATATCATTTTATATATACGCTATAGTAACTTTTTTTGTAAAAAAAAAGTTTGTTGTTGTAGTACACACCCTAGAACGATGAAATCCGGAAAAAATGTATGCCATCCGATTTCTACACTTCCAACTTAAAGTTCTATATAAGTTTTTATCGTGCACAAGATCGTCCGATAGCAGTTATATATCATTTTATATACGGCTATAGTAACATTTTTTGTAAAAAAAAGTTTGTTGTTGTAGTACACACCCTAGAACGATGAAATCCGGAAAAAAATGTATGCCATCCGATTTCTACACTTCCAACTTAAAGTTCTATATAGGTTTTTATCGTGCACAAGATCGTCCGATAGCAGTTATATATCATTTTATATATACGGCTATAGTAACATTTTTTGTAAAAAAAAAAGTTTGTTGTTGTAGTACACACCCTAGAACGATGAAATCCGGAAAAAAATGTATGTCATCCCATTTCTACACTTCCAACTTAAAGTTCTATATAGGTTTTTATCGTGCACAAGATCGTCCGATAGCAGTTATATATCATTTTATATATACGGCCATAGTTACATTTTTTGTAAAAAAAAAGTTTGTTGTTGTAGTACACACCCTAGAACGATGAAATCCGGAAAAAAATGTATGCCATCCGATTTCTACACTTCCAACTTAAAGTTCTATATAGGTTTTTATCGTGCACAAGATCGTCCGATAGCAGTTATATATCATTTTATATATACGGCTATAGTAACATTTTTTGTAAACAAAAAGTTTGTTGTTGTAGTACACACCCTAGAACGATGAAATCCGGAAAAAAATGTATGTCATCCGATTTCTACACTTCTGACTTAAAGTTCTATATAGGTTTTTATCGTGCACAAGATCGTCCGATAGCAGTTATATATCATTTTATATATACGGCCATAGTTACATTTTTTGTAAAAAAAAAGTTTGTTGTTGTAGTACACACCCTAGAACGATGAAATCCGGAAAAAAATGTATGCCATCCGATTTCTACACTTCCAACTTAAAGTTCTATATAGGTTTTTATCGTGCACAAGATCGTCCGATAGCAGTTATATATCATTTTATATATACGGCTATAGTAACATTTTTTGTAAAAAAAAAGTTTGTTGTTGTAGTACACACCCTAGAACGATGAAATCCGGAAAAAAATGTATGCCATCCGATTTCTACACTTCCAACTTAAAGTTCTATATAGGTTTTTATCGTGCACAAGATCGTCCGATAGCAGTTATATATCATTTTATATATACGGCTATAGTAACATTTTTTTTAAAAAAAAGTTTGTTGTTGTAGTACACACCCTAGAACGATGAAATCCGGAAAAAATGTATGTCATCCCATTTCTACACTTCCAACTTAAAGTTCTATATAGGTTTTTATCGTGCACAAGATCGTCCGATAGCAGTTATATATCATTTTATATATACGGCTATAGTAACATTTTTTGTAAAAAAAAAGTTTGTTGTTGTAGTACACACCCTAGAACGATGAAATCCGGAAAAAAATGTATGCCATCCGATTTCTACACTTCCAACTTAAAGTTCTATATAGGTTTTTATCGTGCACAAGATCGTCCAATAGCAGTTATATATCATTTTATATATACGGCTATAGTAACATTTTTTTTTAAAAAAAAGTTTGTTGTTGTAGTACACACCCTAGAACGATGAAATCCGGAAAAAAATGTATATCATCCGATTTCTACACTTCTGACTTAAAGTTCTATATAGGTTTTTATCGTGCACAAGATCGTCCGATAGGAGTTATATATCATTTTATATATACGGCCATAGTTACATTTTTTGTAAAAAAAAAGTTTGTTGTTGTAGTACACACCCTAGAACGATGAAATCCGGAAAAAAATGTATGTCATCCCATTTCTACACTTCCAACTTAAAGTTCTATATAGGTTTTTATCGTGCACAAGATCGTCCGATAGCAGTTATATATCATTTTATATATACGGCCATAGTTACATTTTTTGTAAAAAAAAAAGTTTGTTGTTGTAGTACACACCCTAGAACGATGAAATCCGGAAAAAAATGTATGCCATCCGGTTTCTACACTTCCAACTTAAAGTTCTATATAGGTTTTTATCGTGCACAAGATCGTCCGATAGCAGTTATATATCATTTTATATATACGGCTATAGTAACTTTTTTTGTAAAAAAAAAGTTTGTTGTTGTAGTACACACCCTAGAACGATGAAATCCGGAAAAAAATGTATGCCATCCGATTTCTACACTTCCAACTTAAAGTTCTATATAGGTTTTTATCGTGCACAAGATCGTCCGATAGCAGTTATATATCATTTTATATATACGGCTATAGTAACATTTTTTGTAAAAAAAAAGTTTGTTGTTGTAGTACACACCCTAGAACGATGAAATATGGAAAAAAATGTATGCCATCCGATTTCTACACTTCCAACTTAAAGTTCTATATAGGTTTTTATCGTGCACAAGATCGTCCGATAGCAGTTATATATCATTTTATATATACGGCTATAGTAACATTTTTTGTAAAAAAAAAGTTTGTTGTTGTAGTACACACCCTAGAACGATGAAATCCGGAAAAAAATGTATATCATCCGATTTCTACACTTCTGACTTAAAGTTCTATATAGGTTTTTATCGTGCACAAGATCGTCCGATAGGAGTTATATATCATTTTATATATACGGCCATAGTTACATTTTTTGTAAAAAAAAAGTTTGTTGTTGTAGTACACACCCTAGAACGATGAAATCCGGAAAAAAATGTATGTCATCCCATTTCTACACTTCCAACTTAAAGTTCTATATAGGTTTTTATCGTGCACAAGATCGTCCGATAGCAGTTATATATCATTTTATATATACGGCCATAGTTACATTTTTTGTAAAAAAAAAAGTTTGTTGTTGTAGTACACACCCTAGAACGATGAAATCCGGAAAAAAATGTATGCCATCCGGTTTCTACACTTCCAACTTAAAGTTCTATATAGGTTTTTATCGTGCACAAGATCGTCCGATAGCAGTTATATATCATTTTATATATACGGCTATAGTAACTTTTTTTGTAAAAAAAAAGTTTGTTGTTGTAGTACACACCCTAGAACGATGAAATCCGGAAAAAAATGTATGCCATCCGATTTCTACACTTCCAACTTAAAGTTCTATATAGGTTTTTATCGTGCACAAGATCGTCCGATAGCAGTTATATATCATTTTATATATACGCTATAGTAACTTTTTTTGTAAAAAAAAAGTTTGTTGTTGTAGTACACACCCTAGAACGATGAAATCCGGAAAAAAATGTATGCCATCCGATTTCTACACTTCCAACTTAAAGTTCTATATAAGTTTTTATCGTGCACAAGATCGTCCGATAGCAGTTATATATCATTTTATATACGGCTATAGTAACATTTTTTGTAAAAAAAAAGTTTGTTATTGTAGTACACACCCTAGAACGATGAAATCCGGAAAAAAATGTATGCCATCCGATTTCTACACTTCCAACTTAAAGTTCTATATAGGTTTTTATCGTGCACAAGATCGTCCGATAGCAGTTATATATCATTTTATATATACGGCTATAGTAACATTTTTTGTAAAAAAAAAAGTTTGTTGTTGTAGTACACACCCTAGAACGATGAAATCCGGAAAAAAATGTATGTCATCCGATTTCTACACTTCCAACTTAAAGTTCTATATAGGTTTTTATCGTGCACAAGATCGTCCGATAGCAGTTATATATCATTTTATATATACGGCCATAGTTACATTTTTTGTAAAAAAAAAGTTTGTTGTTGTAGTACACACCCTAGAACGATGAAATCCGGAAAAAAATGTATGCCATCCGATTTCTACACTTCCAACTTAAAGTTCTATATAGGTTTTTATCGTGCACAAGATCGTCCGATAGCAGTTATATATCATTTTATATATACGGCTATAGTAACATTTTTTGTAAACAAAAAGTTTGTTGTTGTAGTACACACCCTAGAACGATGAAATCCGGAAAAAAATGTATGTCATCCGATTTCTACACTTCTGACTTAAAGTTCTATATAGGTTTTTATCGTGCACAAGATCGTCCGATAGCAGTTATATATCATTTTATATATACGGCTATAGTAACTTTTTTTGTAAAAAAAAAGTTTGTTGTTGTAGTACACACCCTAGAACGATGAAATCCGGAAAAAAATGTATGCCATCCGATTTCTACACTTCCAACTTAAAGTTCTATATAGGTTTTTATCGTGCACAAGATCGTCCGATATCACTTATATATCATTTTATATATATGACCATAGTAACATTTTTTGAATGTTTTTTATTAAAAGGCATTCTGTAACGATATAATCCCAATTATATTTATATTTTATCAGATTTGTTCCTTTCCACATTTATACACATATTTTAATTGATCAAAAATATTTTTTTTAATGTAAATCATGAAAATCAATTTTTTTGAATTTTTTCCACGTGCTTAAACACATATTGAAAATGTAAATAATGAAAACGAGTTTTTGCGTCTTTTCCACGTGCAGAAACACATATTTGTAAACAAAAATAACTCACCACACCAAAAAAAATGTTTATTTTGATAAAACAGCTGTTACGGTTTGTTTTATTTTTCGTCGGGTTGTTTTCTTTATGTGCGTATCAAATTTATCCACGTACAAGAAGAAAACAAACAGGGGGATTTTTGGCAAACTTTTTTCAGAGTTGCACGGAAAGTACTTTTTTGTGTATACACGTGGATAAGAACATAAAAAATATAAACAAAGAAGAAAATACATAAAAAACGTAAACAAAAAGATAACAAACCATAACAAACTCATTGATATATTTGTGAAATATTTAAATATCCAAATAAACATTAAAATCCTCTTTGAGCACTAAATCTGAAATGTGTTATTAATAGCGAATCGAAAAACGAATCATTCTAAGTATTAAGTGTTCTTCAAAGTACTTTCTATGAAATGCTGTGATGTAACAAACTTTGAAGATTTTACAAATTTAACAAAGGTGTTTATGCTTAAAAAATTAAAAATGTTCGTTGAGCAGGAAAACTATAATATGTGATCGATAGGGTATTAATAGACAAATCAAACCGTATAAAGATTTTTTTCCTGAGTACTTGCTATTAGCCGGTATAACGTAACAAACTTTGACAAATTTGCAAAATTTAATGAAAAAGTTTTTATACTCAAAAATTTTAAAATATTCGTTGAGCAGCAAAACCAAAATATGTCATCGATAGGGGATCAATAGACAAATCGAACCGTATATAGATTTTTTTCCTAAATACTTGCCATAAGACGGTATAACGTAACAAACTTTGGCAAATTGGCAAATTTAATGAAAAAGTTTTTATACTAAAAAATTTTTAAATATTCGTTGAGCAGCAAAACTAAAATATGGCATCGAAAGGGGATCAATAGACAAATCGAACCGTATATAGATTATTTTCCTGAGTACTTGCCATAAGACGGTATAACGTAACAAACTTTGACAAATTTTCAAAATTTAATGAAAAAGTTTTTATACTCAAAAATTTTAAAATATTCGTTGAGCAGCAAAACCAAAATATGTCATCGATAGAGGATCAATAGACAAATCGAACCGTATATAGATTTTTTTTCTGAGTACTTGCCATCAGACGGTATAACGTAACAAACTTTGGAAAATTGGCAAATTGCCAAATTTAATGAAAAAGTTTTTATACTAAAAAATTTTTAAATATTCGTTGAGCAGCAAAACCAAAATATGGCATCGATAGGGGATCAATAGACAAATCGAACCATATATAGATTTTTTTCCTGAGTACTTGCCATAAGACGGTATAACGTAACAAACTTTGACAAATTTTCAAAATTTAATGAAAAAGTTTTTATACTCAAAAATTTTAAAATATTCGTTGAGCAGCAAAACCAAAATATGGCATCGATAGAGGATCAATAGACAAATCGAACCGTATATAGATTTTTTTCCTGAGTACTTGCCATCAGACGGTATAACGTAACAAACTTTGGAAAATTGGCAAATTGCCAAATTTAATGAAAAAGTTTTTATACTAAAAAATTTTTAAATATTCGTTGAGCAGCAAAACCAAAATATGGCATCGATAGGGGATCAATAGACAAATCGAACCATATATAGATTTTTTTCCTGAGTACTTGCCATAAGACGGTATAACGTAACAAACTTTGACAAATTTTCAAAATTTAATGAAAAAGTTTTTATACTCAAAAATTTTAAATATTCGTTGAGCAGCAAAACCAAAATATGGCATCGATAGAGGATCAATAGACAAATCGAACCGTATATAGATTTTTTTCCTGAGTACTTGCCATAAGGCGGTATAACGTAACAAACTTTGGAAAATTGTCAAATTTACAAATTTAATGAAAAAGTTTTTATACTAAAAAATTTTTAAATATTCGTTGAGCAGCAAAACCAAAATATGGCATCGATAGAGGATCAATAGACAAATCGAACCGTATATAGATTTTTTTCCTGAGTACTTGCCATAAGGCGGTATAACGTAACAAACTTTGGAAAATTGTCAAATTGACAAATTTAATGAAAAAGTTTTTATACTAAAAAATTTTTAAATATTCGTTGAGCAGCAAAACCAAAATATGTCATCGATAGAGGATCAATAGACAAATCGAACCGTATATAGATTTTTTTCCTGAGTACTTGCCATAAGGCGGTATAACGTAACAAACTTTGACAAATTTTCAAAATTTAATGAAAAAGTTTTTATACTCAAAAATTTTAAAATATTCGTTGAGCAGCAAAACCAAAATATGTCATCGATAGAGGATGAATAGACAAATCGAACCGTATATAGATTTTTTTCCTGAGTACTTGCCATAAGACGGTATAACGTAACAAACTTTGACAAAATTGTAAAATTTAAGGAAAAAGTTTTTATACTTAAAAATTTTAAAATATTCGTTGAGCAGCAAAACCAAAATATGTCATCGATAGAGGATCAATAGGCAAATCGAACCATGTATAGATTTTTTTCCTGAGTACTTGCTATTAGCCGGTATACCGTAACAAACTTTGGAAAATTGGCTAATTGACAAATTTAATGAAAAAGTTTTTATACAAAAAAATTTTTAAATATTCGTTGAGCAGCAAAACCAAAATATGGCATCGATAGGGGATCAATAGACAAATCGAACCATATATAGATTTTTTTCCTGAGTACTTGCCATAAGACGGTATAACGTAACAAACTTTAACAAATTGGCAAATTTAATGAAAAAGTTTTTATACTCAAAAATTTTTAAATATTCGTTGAGCAGCAAAATCAAAATATGTCATCGATAGGGGATCAATAGACAAATCAAACCATATATAGATTATTTTCCTGAGTACTTGCTATTAGCCGGTATACCGGAACAAACTTCGGAAAATTGGCAAAATGACAAATTTAATGAAAAAGTTTTTATACTAAAAAATTTTTAAATATTCGTTGAGCAGCAAAACCAAAATATGTCATCGATAGGGGATCAATAGACAAATCGAACCATATATAGACTTTTTTCTTGAGAACTTGCCATAAGACGGTATAACGTAACAAACTTTGACAAATTGGCAAATTTACTGAAAAAGTTTTTATACTCAAAAATTTTAAAATATTTGTTGAGCAGCAAAACCAAAATATGTCATCGACAGGGAATCAATAGACAAATTGATTCGTATATAGATTTTATCCCTGAGTACTTTCCATAAGACGGTATACCGTAACAAACTTTAGAAAATTGGCAAATTGCAAAATTTAATGAAAAAGTTTTTAGACTAAAAAATTTTAAAATATTCGTTGAGCAGCAAAACTAAAATATGTCATCAATAGGGGATCAATATACAAATCGAACTGTGTATAGATTTTATCCCCGAGTACTTTCCATTAGCCGGTGTACTGTAACAAACTTAGAAAAATTCCCAAATTTGATGAAAAAGTTGTTATAGTACAAAATTTTTAAATATTCGTTGAGCAGCAAAACTAAAATATGTCATCGATAGTGGATCAATAGACAAATCGAATCGTATATAGATTTTTTTCCTGAGTGCTTGCTATTAGCCGGTATACCGTAACAAACTTTGACAAATTTGCAAAATTTAATGAAAAAGTATTTATACTAAAAAATTTTAAAATATTCGTTGAGCAGCAAAACTAAAATATGTCATCAATAGGGGATCAATATACAAATCGAACTGTATATAGATTTTTTCCTGAGTACTTTAAGACGGTATAACGTAAAAAAATGTGAAAAATTCGCAAATTTAATGAAAAAGTTTTTATACTCAAAAATTTTAAAATATTCGTTGAGCAGCAAAAGTACAATATGTGATCGATAGGAAATCAATAGACAAATCGAACCGTATATAGATTTTATCCCCTAGTACTTTCCATTAGCCGGTGTACCGTAACAAACTTTGAAAAATTTGCAAACTTAATGAAAAACTTTTTATACTAAAAACTTTTAAAATATTTGTTGAGCCACAAAACTAAAATATGTCATCGATAAGGGATCAATAGACAAATCGAACTGTATATAGATTTTTTTCCTGAGTACTTGCCATAAGACGGTATAATGTAAAATAATTTGAAAAATTCACAAATTTAATGAAAAAGTTGTTGTAGTACAAAATTTTAAAATATTCGTTGAGCAGCAAAACTATAATATGTAATCGAAAGGGTATTAATAAACAAATCGAACCGTATATAAATTTTGTTCCTGAGTACTTGCCATAAGATGACATAGTTTAGTTTTGCTGCTCAACGAATATTTAAAAAAAATTTAGTATAAAAACTTTTTCATTAAATTTGCCAATTTTCAAAAGTTTGTTACATTATACCGTCTTATGGCAAGTACTCAGGAAAAAAATTTATATACGGTTCGATTTGTCTATTGATCCGCTATCGATCACATATTTTAGTTTTGCTGCTCAACAAATATTTTAAAATTTCTTAGTATAAAAACTTTTTCACTTAGTTTGCAAATTTTTAAAGTTTGTTACGGTACACCGGCTAATGGAAAGTACTCAGGGATAAAATCTATACATGATTCGATTTGTCTATTGATTCCCTATCGATCGCATGTTGTAGTTTTGCTGCTCAACGAATATTTTTTAAATTTTGTGGTATAACAACTTTTTCATCAAATTTGCGAATTTTTCTAAGTTTGTTACGGTACACCGGCTAATGGAAAGTACTCGGGGATAAAATCTATACACGGTTCGATTTGTGTATTGATCCCCTATTGATGAAATATTTTAGTTTTGCTGCTCAACGAATATTTTAAAATTTTTTAGTCTAAAAACTTTTTCATTAAATTTGTCAATTAGCCAATTTTCTAAAGTTTGTTACATTATACCGTCTTATGGAAAGTACTCAGGTATAAAGTCTATATACGGTTCGATTTGTCTATTGATCCTCTATCGATGACATATTTTGGTTTTGCTGCTCAACGAATATTTTAAAATTTTTGAGTATAAAAACTTTTTCATTAAATTTTGAAAATTTGTCAAAGTTTGTTACGTTATACCGTCTTATGGCAAGTACTCAGGAAAATAATCTATATACGGTTCGATTTGTCTATTGATCCCCTTTCGATGCCATATTTTGGTTTTGCTGCTCAACGAATATTTAAAAATTTTTTAGTATAAAAACTTTTTCATTAAATTTGCCAATTTGCCAAAGTTTGTTACGTTATACCGTCTTATGGCAAGTATTTAGGAAAAAAATCTATATACGGTTCGATTTGTCTATTGATCCCCTATCGATGACATATTTTGGTTTTGCTGCTCAACGAACATTTTTAATTTTTTAAGCATAAACACCTTTGTTAAATTTGTAAAATCTTCAAAGTTTGTTACATCACAGCATTTCATAGAAAGTACTTTGAAGAACACTTAATACTTAGATTGATTCGTTTTTCGATTCACTATTAATAACACATTTCAGATTTAGTGCTCAAAGAGGATTTTAATTTTTATTTGGATATTTAAAAATTTCACAAATATATCAATGAGTTTGTTATGGTTTGTTATCTTTTTGTTTACGTTTTTTATGTATTTTCTTCTGAAAAAAGTTTGTTAAAAAGTTTGTTTTCTTAATAGGTATGAAAAAAGTTTGTTAAAAAGTTTGTTTTCTTCATAGAGATATTTATCCTTATAAATATAGGTAGGGTTCTATAAATCGACTTCGAAAAATCGAACAGTCGACTTTTTGTCGAAAAAAGTCGAAGTCGACTATTTTGTTCCAAAAATGTCGATAACTCGACTATCATCTGTGAAAAAGTCAAAAAGTCGACTTTGTCAATAAAAGTCAAAAAAAGTTGAAAAAGTCGAAATGTCGAAAAAAGTCGAAAACTCGAAAATTTTAGAAACAAGTCAAAAATTTAAAATAAGTGGAAAAAAGTCAAATGCTCTAAAATAGTCGAAAAAACTGGAAAAAAAAACAAAAAAAAATAGTCGGAAAAAAGTCAAAAAAATCAAAAAGTTGAAAAAATCGAAAAGTTGGAAAAATTCGAAAATTGTAGAAACAAGTCAAAAATAGTCGAAAATTTTGAAAAAGTTGAAAAAAAAATCAAAAACTCAAAAATAGTCGGAAAAACTCGAAAAAAGTCAAAAAAATAGTCGGAAAAAAGTCGAAAATAGTCAGAAAGTCGAAAAAAAGTCCGAAAAAGTCGAAAAGTCGACTATTTATAAAATACTTATAGTCTAAAAGTCAACTTTTAATTAAATGAAAAAAGTCGAAAAATCAACTTTTCGAAAAGTCGACTTTTAACTAAATGAAAAAACTTTTCGTTTCAACTATAGAACCCTAAATATAGGTAGACCACAAACTTCGAATCAGAAAGTGATTCTGAGCCGATTGGTATACAAAGATTTTTGTGTGTTACAAACCACGCCATACACTATAGTGGTATATGGTATAAAAGCGTTTACCTGGAGTTAAAATGGTAGGATTTGAAAAATGTTGTTGTTTGGTTAGAAAAGGTCTGCAATTTGCGTACTTGTTTGGTTCCGTGGGATCATCACATACAAATTTTTCATAAAGTTAAAAAGAAAAGAAATATAAATGTTTCTTAGATTATTTAAAATTTTATTGCATAGAATACACTATGCGGCAAAAATAAATATCTGGAAAATATAGACCGATCCTCATAAAGCTTGTTGAAAGATTTTTTAATTTTTAAGGATTAATCAATTTTTTTTTTTAATATTTGTTCCATTTTTTATTTTTCCATCTCTAAAAATTTGCTCTGAATCTGTTTTTTTTTGTTATGAACAATATATTTGCCTTAAAATAACACTTTTTTATCTTTAGAATTCCGTTTTTTATTTAAATCGTTGAAATTTTAAAATTTGAGAAATTAGCCGGTTTGCAGACCATTTTAAGCCGCCGCCGATAGTTTTAGTGTCAGCGTCAGCTAAATTAATATTTGTGGGCGCAGGACTCTGATAGTAAACAAAAAAACAGCAAGTATATTAAAAATTTTTCTTTGCAAAAAGCTTAAAAAATGCATTGAAGATTGTTGAATTAATTTGCAAATAAAATAAATTTTAACGAATAAAGAAGTCAAGTTATTTATACAAATAAGGACAAAGCATTGATTTTGCTAAAACACAACACAACGAAATGTCTCAAAGTACGGCTGGTACTGGAGGCGTCAGTAGGCGTGAACTGATAGACCACACAGCGGTTGGTGTAGGTATTATTAATAATACCATAACTGCTAGATATGGTGCTGGCGATACAGAATGGGAAGCTCGAGAGGTAAGTGCCACAAATAAGGCTTAAAGTGAAAAAAACAAATTACAATAGTTTTTTTTTTTAATTAGTCTCAGCGTCAAAGGGAATTGGAAGAGGCACGCGCTAGAGCAGCACAAATGGAAAAGACTATGAAGTGGTGGTCAGATTGCACTGCCAATTGGCGGGAAAAATGGAGTAAGGTAAGTAAAAAATTTGATTATAAATACCACGGTGACCGGCGGAGTTGTTGTGTTTGGTAACCAACCAAATTTTATTTATACACATTGTATTTGTATGCACTATGCATTTTATGTGATTGCTGTTGCTGGCTACTGTTTGTTTACTTTTCGGAAATAAATCGATATACATATGAATTTATGTATTTCTCTTTTATTGGTCATATAAGGTGCGTAACGAACGCAATAAAGCCCGAGAAGAAGCAAAACAATTAAGAGCTAATCTTGAGATGTCCATGAAAGAAGCCAACTCGTATAAGAGAGAGAAAAATGATCTGGAAATGCAAATATCCCAACTTAAAAAAGAAATGGAAAAAGTTCATTCGCTGATGATGAAACATGCTGGACAATTTCATAAGACGGGGTAAGTAAATTTAAAAATATTCACTAACTTATATACCAACTAACCTTAATGAACGATGGTTTTAAATTAAAAAAAAAAACGAGAATCTTAAGTTTATTTAAATTATGGTTAATATTTTAAATATGTAAATTATAAACTTTTCAAATTTATTTATTCAGAATGGCAGATACTGGAGAAGAAAATGAAGCTAATAGTAGAGATGCCAATTGTTCTCCAGATATATCTTCGGATGGTTTAAAGAATGTCAATAGCGAAGATGGTTTAGTTACTAAGGCAGCAGCTGGTGGTGAACTTAAAGATCTTGATATTGAAGAATATGTTCTAAAAGGTGCTGTACATAAAAATTTATCCGATTTGGGTAAGTTAAAAAAATCGTATAATAATTATATTTTTCCTTATTTTAAAAAATTCTGGTTGATCTTGCATTTATTTTTAAATTTTGTTCATAATTCCATTATTTATGAACAGGTATTGTTGATTTTCAACAGCAAACTTATTATTTCTTGGTCTTTAGAAAATAACAAACAATTATATATTTTATTTTTTTGTAACAGATGAAGTTTCCGCTGAGGAAAAACGATTAATTCAACAATTATCAAAAGATGAATTCGATGAAGATTACTTATTGCAAAAAATATCGATGTTACAATTACGCTTAGATGAGGCACAAAAAACTGTGCAAGCAGAAAGAGAGTAAGTATAATTTTATTACTTATAATAAAATATAAATTTATTTTTATATATTTTTTTTTAGCGAAAAACATATACTACATAAAAACATTGAGAAGCTATCATTAGAAATACAAGAAGTTCGAGAACGTCAAGAAGAATTACGCTCAGCTAAACAGGTAAATTATAAATTGAAATGTCTATTAAAATGTTTTATAACTTACAATAAATTACAACAATTTTAGGAAGCAGTTCGAGAACTATTAACTCTACAAGAATCTCATCGCGCCGAAATGCGTATTATAAACAATTCTCTGCAAGAAGAAATAGCAGCACGCGAGAATCTTGAACGTCGTTTAAGTGAATTACGTACTGAATTGGAACGTTTGCAAGTGGAAAATGCCTCGGAATGGGGTAAACGTGAACGTTTAGAAACGGAAAAATTGGCTTTGGAACGCGATAATAAAAAATTACGAACTGAACTTCGAGATTTTCAAGAACGTTCCGATCGCAAAGGAAGACCTATGCAAGCAACCGACGCAGAAAATCGTGCTCTCCAGCAAGAGTTAGCTGATCGCAGTAAGGTAAGAGATGAAATACAAAATAACCGGAAATACAAAATAACCGGAATATAATCTATTTATTAGATATACATGCCTATAAATTGTCCCAAAGTTGTTAATTTTTTGTATCTAAAAATCCTTTTAATATATTTTTGTATACATTTTTTAATCAATCTCATTTCAGGAATTAAGCGAACTCAAAATATCACATTCCAAATTAAAGAAACTGTTATCTGAAACCAATACCGAACTGGGTCATGCAGTAAGACGTGCTGAACAATACGAAGCCGAGGTAAGTACAAGATAAATGTATTAGCGGTTTTCACTCTTGGTGGTAAAGTACCCTTGTAACCATATTAAGTATTTTAGCTATATTAAAAATATTACCATTTACATCAACGCAACAACAAAGAAGCAGTTTCTCAAAAACGCCGAGTTCTTTGTATATTTTTGGAAAATATTTTTGTTGTAGCAGCTAAAAATTATACAAGTTTTAATCCGGGGGTTCTGAATTTAGGTTAAATCCAAGAAATTGGGTTACTTCTAAAGGGTTAGTCCACAAATCCTTTGGGCTAAGTGAAGTATGGTAGGCTGGACAGTTGAATATGTAGTGGGTATCATGGGGATCCTGTCCACATGCTGGGCATATATTGGGGACGGCACGGTCTATGTGGGACCAATATGCATTGAGTCTGTTGCTCCATCCTGATTTCAGTTGTGCCAGAGCAATTCTGGTTTTCCGCGGCAGGTTCTTCTCAATTTCTGCTATAAGCGGTGGGCGATCTCCAAGCACCTCCTGAAACCACGGTATTGATTTCGTCCTTCGTATGCTCTCTTCGTCTTTCCTGACATGCCTCGTGGGAGCATCCAACTGTGTGATGTTAAAGTTAGGATGACTCCTCCGGTGACATGTTTAGTCAGCATGACATTATGTTCCTTGACTGGTGGACCTTCGTTTCCTCGTGTAGGTGGTACTCTGAGGTTCTTTGCATACAGCCCGTTACAGTCCTTAGGGCAGCATTTTGGTATATTTCTCCACTGGATATCATTCAGCGAGGGAAACCACACTGGAGCAGCATAATTGACCTCAGACCGGTCCCCAAAACCAAGAAGCTTTTTTTGTCCACTCCCCAAGTGCTGAGGGCTAGCGCTTTGAGGACCTTGTTTCTACTTCGCAATCTGCGCGTAATTGCAGTGGCATGTGCTAAGGAGGAAACAGACTGTCATGTTACCCACCAAAATCTTTGTGTGGTTCACAGTCGGTATTTGATTTCCATCGACTACGACGCCTCGGTTCAAGTTTACCTCCATAATCCAAGTGGTGAAATTATAAATTTGGAGGTAGAACGTAAACAACCTTTTTACTTAATACAACCATTCAATTTTAAATCTTATTAACAAACTAACACAGCAAGTTTAATAAAAGCTATTAAGAATACTTGCAATCAACTGTTTCTTAAACGACAGACGTTTGATAAGTAATTAAAATAACGTAAGAATAAATAAACAATTTCTCAACAATTGGGGGTAATTCTCAACGACTTTTTAGATTAGATTTAAAAATTGATTTTTTTCTTTATGTTTCCTCATTTTCTCACAAGCCCATAAGCGTCATAAAATGTTGTCAAAATTAGCACAATTATATTAATTTACCTTATTCTTCTAAACATATTAATTAATAAAAAAACGAATTTAAAATGTGTTCAAGAATATTATAAAAGATTGTAAGGAAGTGTGATTTATAGACTGTTAGTGTATGGGGTTTGAAAGACCCAGATTTCCCAATGTTCTAGAGATTGCTTAATTTACACAGAAGAGATTTAAACATTTATTATGAAGCTAACGTAAAGGACTTATATATAAAAGCATTAATATAAGTATTTATTTACAATTTCATTTCTAAACAACTTTATCTTTTTTATTTGAAATGCATCATTACAGTTTATTAATCTATAAACAAAAACACAAGAAAAGTTTTTACATGATAACATAAAGTGTAAAATTTTAAGGTACAATATATAAAAACCTATAAATGCAATGTTTCGAATAAGTTCAATATTTACATATATTATCTTTAAATTTTAATTGGCAAAAGCAGGAATACCGGTAATGGCACGACCCAAAATTAAAGCATGAATATCATGTGTACCTTCATAGGTATTAACAGCTTCAAGATTCATTACGTGGCGAATGATGTGATATTCATCGGCAATACCGTTGCCACCCAACATATCACGCATAACGCGAGCAATTTCCAATGATTTACCAGCATTGTTACGTTTAATAAGTGAAATCATTTCGGGTGTGTGTAATTTTTGATCCTTAAGACGTCCAACTTGCAAACAGGCTTGCAAACCAAGAGCAATTTCTGTGGTGGCATCGGCTAACTTTTTCTGTATCAATTGATTGGCGGCCAAGGGACGTTTGAATTGTTTACGATCCAACGTGTATTGACGAGCAACATCGACACAAGCCTCGGCGGCACCCAAAGCACCCCAGGCAATACCATAACGAGCATTGTTCAGACAACCGAATGGTCCTCTAAAACCAACAACATTTGGTAATAAATTTTCCTCGGGTACATGAAGATCATCCATAAGAATCATGCCGGTAGCAGAAGCTCTTAAAGAAAATTTGCCTTCGATTTTGGGGGTGGCTAAACCTTTGGGAGATTGTGAGCGATCAACTATAAAGCCACGTACTTTATCATCTTCTCCCTTAGCCCAAACAATAATCACATCGGCAATAGGAGAGCTAGTGATCCAAGTTTTGGAACCATTTAAAATATAACATTTGCTCTTACTATCATATTTAGCTCTAGTTTCCATGCCAGCTGGATCACTGCCATGATTAGGTTCAGTAAGACCGAAAGCACCTGAAAATAATAACAAAAATTTAAAGAAAATCTTATCACTTATCATTCTTTAAGTTTGTGTGTGCTGCTTATCTTTTAAGCAAATTGTTCTTATTCACATGCTTTCATTAGGCAACAATAAACTCAACTCACCGATTAATTTTCCTTGAGCCATAAGGGGTAAATATTTCTCCTTTTGTTCAGCGGTACCATAGTCGTAAATGGCACCCATAGCTAAGGAGCTCTGGACACTCATGGCCGAACGATAAGCAGAATCAACACGTTCAACTTCGCGTGTCAATAAACCATAGGCAACATTGGAAACGCCAGCACAGCCGTAGCCATTGAGAGTACAGCCTAAGGCACCAAGTTCACCAAATTCTTGCATTATAGCCTTATCGAAAACTTCGTCACGATTGGCTTTGGTTACTCTAGGCAATAGGGTAGTTTGGCAGTAGTTACGGAAAGAATCACGTATGGCAATTTCATCTTCAGTTAATTGTGATTCCAAATTTAAGGGATCTTGCCAATTGAATTTTGGTTCACTTGCTTTGGTGGCAAAACTAGCTCTTGAAACAAGAGGACGTAATTTGCTTAAAATATTTTGGGAAATCATTTTTTTTGTTATATTTTTTTACAATTTTGTCTCAATTTTATTATTTGGTTAGATAAGTATCCACTAAACAGCAAGAACCAAATCAGCTGGTGTGTTTTTTTCCACTACTGCTTCATACGAGTATTCTCACTGAACTAAACTGGGGGGAACATACAAGATGTGGTAGTTTACTTATTTTTTTATTTATGCTCGCAAATATGTTAAAGTTCCTATCAACTTTAGGTACACTCTCACTTTTTAGTTTATTCTCTCAATTATTTTATTAATATTTATGAGTAGATTAGTATTATAATGAATATGTTTAAAAAATCTCTTCACATATTCGTATTTTGTGGATGGGTGTGTGTGTGCATTTGTATTTTTTATAAAATAAATCTAATCATTTAAATATCATGCTTATGGTGTGTTTTCGAAAGAAAACAAAAAAATACGTACCTATTTGATCTATTAACGTAATGTTTGATAAGATGTGTAATGAAAATATGCAATATTTATATATTTATTAATATTAATTAAATCTTAAACAGTTTCTCATAATATTATAGTGTAAAATAAAAACAATTAAATGTATTTGTCTGTGCACGTTGAAGCCTAGTTGTGTATTCGATCAGCTCATTTCTAAGGTGTTTATTAATTTGTTAATTGATAGCTAAAGCCGTTGAAATATAATTGCATAGAACTTTGAAATGTTCCACTTTACAGTACTAGAACAGAACTGAACTGGAACAGAACTAGAACAGAACAGAACAGAAAAGAACTAGAACAGAACTAGAAAAAAACTAGAAAAGAACTAGAACATAACTAGAATATAACTAGAAAAGATCTAGAATGGAACTAGAACAGAACTAGAACAGAAATAGAAAGAACTAGAACAGAACTAGAACTAGAATAGAACTAGAAAAGATCTAGAATGGAACTAGAACAGAACTAGAACAGAACTAGAAAAGAACTAGAACAGAACTAGAACAGAACTAGAACAGAACTAGAACTGAACTAGAACAGAACTAGAACAGAACTAGAACAGAACTAGAACAGAACTAGAACAGAACTAGAACAGAACTAGAACAGAACTAGAACAGAACTAGAACAGAACTAGAACAGAACTAGAATAGAACTAGAAAAGATTTAGAATGGAACTAGAACAGAACTAGAACAGAACTAGAACAGAACTAGAACAGAACTAGAACAGAACTAGAACAGAACTAGAACAGAACTAGAACAGAACTAGAACAGAACTAGAACAGAACTAGAACAGAACTAGAACAGAACTAGAACAGAACTAGAACAAAACTAGAACAGAACTAGAACAGAACTAGAACAGAACAGAACTAGAACAGAACTAGAACAGAACTAGAACAGAACTAGAACAGAACTAGAACAGAACTAGAACAGAACTAGAACAGAACTAGAACAGAACTAGAACAGAACTAGAACAGAACTAGAACAGAACTAGAACAGAACTAGAACAGAACTAGAACAGAACTAGAACAGAACTAGAACAGAACTAGAACAGAACTAGAACAGAACTAGAACAGAACTAGAACAGAACTAGAACAGAACTAGAACAGAACTAGAACAGAACTAGAACAGAACTAGAACAGAACTAGAACAGAACTAGAACAGAACTAGAACAGAACTAGAACAGAACTAGAACAGAACTAGAACAGAACTAGAACAGAACTAGAACAGAACTAGAACAGAACTAGAACAGAACTAGAACAGAACTAGAACAGAACTAGAACAGAACTAGAACAGAACTAGAACAGAACTAGAACAGAACTAGAACAGAACTGGAACAGAACTAGAACAGAACAGAACTAGAACAGAACTAGAACAGAACTAGAACAGAACTAGAACAGAACTAGAACAGAACTAGAACAGAACTAGAACAGAACTAGAACAGAACTAGAACAGAACTAGAACAGAACTAGAACAGAACTAGAACAGAACTAGAATTCGCTTTTCTAAGAACATAAAGGAAGTGTCTTCTAAATCAATAGTTGATATAACGCAAAGAGGGTGTCAGATTCTGCAATAGTCGTTATATGTTCATTCACTGTCCAACATAAGTCATATCTTGTTATCCAGTTTTGGAACCAGATGTCTATACGGAAAGATTTCTTGGGGACAATCTTCTAATTTCCAATTTTCGGAGATAGTAAAACCCACATTTGTTTGAAAAAGAGTTTTGTGTTATATCTGTTTCGCTAGACATTTATCTTAATTTTTTTGTTACATTAAACATTAATAAATGTCGTTGTTTTAGGTCAAACGTCTACGTCAACGTGTTGAAGAATTAAAGCGAGAGCTGGCTGCAGCTGAAGATGAATTAGATTCAGCAGTAAATCAAGTGAGACGTCTACAACGCTCTAATGATGAATTAGTCGGTCAAAATGAAGGATTGCAAGTACAGATACAACATCTACAAACCAGGTTTGAATCATTCCTTACATTTTCTTAACCCACACTAAAACCTAACTCCTAATGCTTCCAAAATAATAACCATAAAAGTTAATAATATTTAAAAATTCTAACATTTGGAATGCTGCAAAATCTGCTAAACATTTCGCTAATACTAACATTTATTAAATACTACACTAAATCACAACAAAATAGACGTGCACCTAGTCCACAAATGCGCGGAAGTTTTAATGGTGTACAATTGCGTAATAAAATAGCAGTTGAATTACCAAGTGATTGTTTGCCAAACATTAATGATTTACGTCAGATATTCGATGATGGTTCGGCGCAAAGTAATATCGGGTTACGTCATTCAACTGGCGCTGAACCATCATCCAAGCGTTCCAGTCACACGGAACGTACTCTCTTGCAACAACAGCAAGCGAATTGTTTTTTCGATGCGAAAACATCACATGTTGAAGAGAATATATTTGAAGCAAAAAGTCGTAATCTAGAATTTGAAAGGGCTAAGCAAAAATTTGATAATCCAACGCATTTGCAACATCAACATCATCACCACCAGCGCGAACAACGTGAACGTTCATCTGGAAGATATGGTCCAAATAATAGCAGTGGTAGTGGTGGTGTTGGAATGGGAAATGGCAGTGGCAGTAATGGTTCTACTGCTGCCAATCCATTAAGTACTCCAAATAGTCGAGCTAATTTGGCTCTACCTTTGAAAACTACCACAGCTATGAGTGGCCAGAGCAGCGGAAATTCCAATTCAAATTTGAATTCGAATTCATCAAATCTTTCCAAAGACGATATAAATCGGCAGTTATTTGAAGATCATTCACGTTCTTCGACGGTTGGTGGTAGCGGTGCTGGTGCAACAAGTGCTGATGCAAAATTTTACCAAAAAGATAATTCCAATTCAACTGCAACTGGTGGTGGCAATTATTCACGCAACAGCATTAATTTGGATGGTCTAAAAGTATCTGATGATGAGGTAAATAATATTTCTAATATATCCCTTAATTAAAACATTTATTTATCTACTTGTAAAATTAAGAGTTTGTGTGTGTGTTTTCTTTATTTTTATAATTTTCATATAAATTATTTTATTTGCTTTTTTTGTTAATTTTATTACATACATAAATCTTATATTAATTGCTTATCTGATCTGATATTTGTAAGTATTGCACTTTTTAATATGTTTTCACTTGGTAGTAAAAATAAAATACATTTAAAATTTCCCATTCTGTAGATACAATTATTATAGTAAACGAACGATATTTTTCTTTCTTGCAATCACTTGTTTAGACTCCGTAATTATGGTTCAACTAGTTTACTGCTTGACGAAGAAACCGAAGGAAACAGTGAATAAGGGATTATAAAACATATTTTGGGACTTTGCTATGTTATTTTAAATAACTCTCTCTCTCGTACATTTAAGTGCATAAAATAAGTATTAATGGAATATAAAAGATTTTTATTAATTTTGTTCCATTTTAAATTAATTTACAATTAAGTATTATTTCAAAAACGAAATATAAATTATAAATATGCTACAATTATGGGCAATAAAATAAATACCTTTTTTTCCTCATTTATGAACCAATTTTCACCCTTAGAATATTAGAAGAAGCTATTCCAATAAAAACAGAATATAAATTTAGATTAAATGGAAAACAAACAGATAAAATATCATTTCGAATCAACATACAGAATAGGAATGTATATATTTTATTGCCTATAACTGTAGTTTAACAATTTTATTATTAATAAGTATATAAAATATTTAAGTTCTATAATTCACTATACCATAAGATTTTTTATAAAATTAATATGTAGTTATATTTTCATTCCTATTTTCTACAGACATACATACATATAAAAATATTTAATAAAAGTAGACCTTAATATTATGTGAATCAACAATTCCTTTTCATAGTAACTCAAAATCGAAAGGTTACATTTATTGTCATATGAGACAAAATTTAAAATATTTCGAATGCCATTAAGATAATCGAATATGTCGAATCTCATATATCTAACATCTCATAAAGCATATTAAAAAACTTTTCAAATATGGATTTAATACGACAAGATATTTTATATACATTAAATAGGCGTTACAAGTAATTAAGTCAGTGCTTTGGTCTTTTATCGATCGATCTATGAAGTATTTTAAATTTTGATTGAATTTTCTTTTCATTGTTTGATTTTTCAATGATTTATTGACTATAAACTTATTTTCATTAAGGGAAATTTATGGGCTCTGAAGTCAATTATGAACTGACCCTTATGAGAACTGATATTGAAAATTAACCTTATTCAGAATGTTTTGAAAAAACATTATTTCTGATATTTATTTCATTGACTTAAATACTGACTTAAAAACTTTTTTTCCAATGACTACTAGATGACTACTAGTTATGACTTATAAAAAATATATATTGTGTAAGTACTTATTTTGTAGCCTTTTAATCTTGTTTTCGAACTTTGTTTTTCATAAATAAATTATTGTTTGTGTTAAACTAATAGTGGGTATTATTTCTCAGAAACGTACTATATTAAGAAAACGTATCAATATAAAGGGGCATTATATATTTGCTTAAGTATAAGGTATAACGACCGATATAGTTTTTTAATTTTATCAAAATTCTCAAAATGTAAAAGTATTTGTTAGAAAATTACAGAAACGTTATACAATTTGGACTGATAAAATTAGTACTTTTACTTATTATATTAATTCTTACAAATTTTAAGGTAACATTTAGTTCAATACCTTAAATTTAATACTAAAATATTATCTCTAAGCATCACAGCAATAATTTTTTAAATAGTCCAACAAAATTTGTCAAGTATTAAGCTGTGCTGAAAATGGCGTCAGAAATACTCGAAGTTTTTGTGATATCGTGTCTTAAAGTTTTTAAAGTACCTGTTTTTGATCATATTTAGTCGTTATAACAGTGCGAATATATAATTATTTATAACTTTTATTATGTCATATGAATAAATAACAAATCCTTTGTTTTATGTTCTTCATTCATTGGGATAACTTAACCTAAAGTTTGAAACAATTATACGTTGAAAACATGTAAGAATATATAGTCGACAGTGACGGACCCTACAATAGAGTGTAGGTTAAAAATTGTATTTTTTCATATTTAGACAGAATTTATATTTACATTAAATTTATTAATGCGGTTTTATATTGTGTTTATAAGTGAATTATTCTCATTTCTGAAGGATTCTATATATGGGATCAAATGCAAACTGATCATAACAAAAAGCGGCATTATTATTAAGACTAAAATTTGCCGATTTTTGTAGAGATACTTAAACATTGAAGATTTTATTTAATTTTAAGTACAGGAGATCTTTTCGCTTATCCGGTTGTATGGGGCTAGGTGATATAATGGACCTAACCATTTTCCATAGGCTCCGTCCTTTTTTCAACCAAATTTTATTAAAATATCTTGAAAATAGCGACTTGTGTGTGCACAAATATTACAGACACACAGACGGTCATATCTTAATCGACTTAAGTGATTCTTAGCTGATTGGTATATGTACTTTGTATAATTCTCTCCCCCTTACAGTCATGTAGGATTTAAATAGATCTAAATTACCTTAATTTTAGGGCAAATACTTCAAGGGACAATTTGTTGTAAAATAAAGGCCAAATGTAGAAAAAAATAGGATTTTATCAATTTATGGATGTTTCAAGATATTTCGAAAAAGGAATAAGTTATGACCAAGGTTTAAACTTTATTTTAACGTCAACAGATTGAATTTTAATGACATTACAAAATTATTAATATATTAAAATATTTTCGCTCTCTAATAACGTCTTAAATAAGCTAAAAACAGGATTATTAACAATTTAAAGACTCAATATCTAATATACTTTGGTCTCTAGATTGCAGATAGTTTTGGCCAAAGTAAACATAAATATTAACGTTAATAAAATATTTTATGTGTATTTTAAAAAATAAAATAAGAAAAAAATATTGCATGTATATTAAAATAAAAATTAATAAGAAATGAAATGAAAAACAAAATATAAATTAGTGTTAAAAAAAATGAAAAATACGTATATCCTTATTGTCTGTTTAATAATAACATGAAATTTACTCTAAAAAACTGATATTTAATGTAGAATGAATAAAAAAATAATGTAGTTTATAACATACATTACTCTCGCATAAAGTTTCACCAGTAATTCCATTAGAAAAAAGTAAGTTTACTTTTTGAACAAGTTATTATTATTATTACATATTGTATGTTTATTACATCAGAGTTTGAAAAATATAAAAGAAATATTTAATTATATATCATAAATAAAATAGTATTAACACAATTAAATAAAAGAAAATATAAGTATATTTAAAAAGTAAAACGTGTTAGTTTTTTTTATTAAAGAAAAATATTTTTTACTTACTTTTTATTTTCAAAAGTTTTTTCTTTATATATAAACACAGTTTATTTAAATTTATTATTTATTTTTTATTTTATTTATTAATATAATAAATTTTTTTTAGTACAAATTACTTATTAAAAAGCTTTAGCACAGTTTTTAAAGGTTTTAATTTTTTGGTGTGTTATACAAAAAATTGTTTCATTTTATTAGTTTTTAATTAATTTTTGGACTAGATATTTTGGTATTCTTGTATGTTTATTTTGTATTTAAGTGTTCAGTTACTATAGGCAATTATTTAAAGTTTAAGCTGAAAATTATATATGTTCTATAGTTTTTTTTATTAAAAATTGAAAGGTATTTAGTAATGTTTTAATCAAATTACTATTTGTGTATTTTAATAATACTAAAAAAGGTACAGGAGTATACAGGATTTTATAATCTTTTTTAAATTTCATTAACTCTTAATTGTATTTGAAAATTTTCGAATTAAATTTTAGTTGTATTCGGTTATTTCGAATCTTATGTGTGTGTTTTAAGGGAAATACGTAACCCTAAGTCTTTGTGGATTCATCTATTCGTCATTTATTACCAAAATTATTAATTTTATTAATTATTACGCTATATAATCATATTGTAATTCTTTTGGTAGAGACCCTTTAAAAAGGTCTTGGACAAGGATCGTATTTTAATACTTTTAAAACTTTAAAACTTACCCAAGACTCTTGAGTAAGGACTGATCTCAACTTTAAAAAAGTGTGTAATCTCTTTTTTGTGAAATTTTATATTAATATCGTAATAATTAGACGATTACTCTGGTTTATAGGGGGTGTGGACCGACCATCCTATAATTTGCTAGAAATATTTGGATCTTACAAAAGTTGTTCATGTCAAACTTCCACGTTATACTAACATTTATAATTATTTAAGCAATATTTCGTGAGGTTACTTCTATGAGGGTAAAGAGAACAAAATGCCCCAATAGTAAACATTTGGGGGATGATATCAGTCCCTTAGCTCTTTTCATTCTGACCCTATTGTAAGGCAAACATGCAGACGGACATGACTACATCGCATAAAGATTGAAATAAATAATCTAGAATTAAAATTTTCAAACTTTGAAATCGGCAATCTATTAGATTCGATCCAATTTTTACTTAATTAACTTATTTAATTTGTTATTATTGTGAAACCTTTAAAATGGTTTGTCTGTTCCTGTCCGTTTTTGGTTAATTAAGGCGTCAGGGACTCATAATGTCTCACAATGTCAATGAAATAGTCAATTTTCAAAGGAACTGCCACAACCACTCCAGATTCCGCCCATTTTTATTTCAATTACTGAAAAAGTTGTGAAAAATATGCTATTAATGTTTATTAACTAAAATTGCGATGGCTTCTGAAATGATATAATTAATTTTGTAAAAAGAGCTAAATCTGAATTTTTTAATAATTCTTGGGAAGTGAAAATATTGCATCGTATATATGTATGTAGTTTTCTGTTAAAAAGGTACAGTTTTGTTAGTTTTTTGTAAAAATGTTTTTCTTTCTTATACTGTATTATTTATAATTTAATTTAAGCTAAACAATTTGAGATGAGAATATTTAATTTAATAATTTACAAAAATTTCGTTTTTTTAAGGTCCTTTGGGAGTTTTTTTTTGCTATACTAAAATTAATATTATTATTTTCAATAATAAATATATTTCATTAAGTACATACAAAATTTACAAATTTAATAAATTTAACAGAAATAAAACAGTTAAATAGAATATAACAAAATTGTTTTAACAAATAAGAAAATAATGTTAGAGTAAACGATTTAAACTTATGGTTATTAAAAATAGGAAAGTATTAATTAATATACTTGAAGCATTGCCGCATAATTCTATATTGCTTTCCTAAGGGAGACACAATAAAAGGAAAAATATTGTTTTAAGTTTCAATAAATAATTAATTTCATAACAATTTACTTACATTAACATGTCGGCTTATACAACTAATAGGACGTACTCGTGAAAATTCATGATCCCGCTTAAAACATGCCAATGTTTGATTCTCCTCTAGCGGATAATTAATATCCATTGGATTTACGGTTAGTATATGAGTTGCATCACGTGGACACATTTGATCAATAACTAATAAAATTAAATTGCTTGCTGGTATGGGTAGAACAACAAATGGTCTCTCACAACCATGCGCTGTCATATTATAGACAACATTATCCTTTTCATTATAGAGCGTATATAGATCACGTTGCATATCGCATGGTTTCAGTCTTGTTCTTTGTAATGTTACTAAACGTACCCATTCGTTATTTTTAACATTTACCGTATAATCGGTCATATTTTCATCTACATAATGTTCGAAAAAATCTGCTGCCACTGTACTTACTTCGACGAGGTATAAGACAATTGTGGTAATTAGCCATTTAAATGCTCGAAGTAAGTGGAATAAGGGCTGATAAATAGTAAAATTTAATGATCATTATTAGCGAAATACATACATATAAATATATCGATAGTGATCGGATAAAAATCCTGAAAATTTGAAATATTCAATAGATTCCCATTGTACAGTGTTGCTTTCAAATGTATAAAAAGTCTAGTATAGCGTCTAATCTATAGTCTAGCCTTTAGACTGGTCTATAATAGTCTTGTCTATAATCTGGTTTATAGTCTGATTTGTAGTCTGGTATATAGTATAGTCTTTAGTCTAGTCTCTATTCTAGTATTTAGTCTAGTCTTTAGTCTAGTCTATAGTTTAGCCTATAGTCTAGTCTATAGTTAAGTCTATAGTCTAGTCTATAGTCTAGTCTATAGTCTAGTCTATAGTCTAGTCTATAGTCTAGTCTATAGTCTAGTCTATAGTCTAGTCTATAGTCTAGTCAATAGTCTAGTCTATAGTCTAGTCTATAGTCTAGTCTATAGTCTAGTCTATAGTCTAGTCTATAGTCTAGTCTACAGTCTAGTCTATAGTCTAGTCTACTTAAACTAGACTACAGTTTAGTTTATAGAAGAAATGATTTCAAAACCTATCTATGAAACTATAGTTTCCAGAGTTAGTCTCCTTACAGAAGGAAACTACTTACCGTCAAAACATTCGAGGACGAATTATTATCACCGTCCGGAACAAAGCAAACTGCCTGATAATCATATACCGTGACACGTTTATAAACATTTTCCTCAACTAAACGATGCATAATGGCACCATTTATTTCTCCAAAGAATCTACCAGTCTCATGACGACTTGGTGATATTATTATAAAACCATTATTATCTAAGACATAGCAATCTTTATCATCAACAGCACAGGCCTTTAAAAAAGAAATTAAATGAAAAATAAAATTAAAAATTTTCAAAATATTTTCTCACAATTACTTACATTTCCGGTTATATTACGGAAAAGTTTTAGCAAAGCACTATGTTGAAATTGAAATCCAACTACGGCAGCTGGAGCAGATTTACCTCCTTCGGTATGGAAGACAGCATGACTGGCGGTGACAATAGTTTCGGCAGCAGTTTCTCCAGCATCAAAGGGTACGGAATAAACAAAACTTTCCTCACGAACAAAATGTTGATCGACTGCACGTTTATACCAGATTTCATCAATAGCCTTATTATTGTGTTCACTAAATGATTCTCTATAGGAAGAGGGAAAACACATAAAACGATTAAAATTATATACAATTTTTTAATAGGGAATCTATACAAACCCTGCTCCCAATTCTTCGGCCATATTCGAATGAAATTCTTGCCATCTTGTGAGACCACTGTGAGTGGCTAAAAATGCCACTGTTATGCCAAAACGTTGTTTAAATTCATTTCTATTTGATAATAATTATTTAAAAAAAATAATTTTATTTTATTAATAATAAAAATAATTAATTTCAGAAATAATCGCGCTGATTATTAGCTGCAAAGATATAAGTTATTTCAATATTTTACCTTGGCAACAAACCCATTAATACTGAAATTGGATTTGAAGCACTTGAACTACTACTTATCCATTGAATATGTTTTAAATTTGTATAAAATATGATTTAAGTGCGGTTTTAAAAGTTAAAAATTAATTAAAGAAAATTTTTGATGATTTATATTGAAAGCAAAAAAGAGAAATATAGAAATAAAATAAATAAAAAGAAAAATTAAACGAAAATGGTGGGTGCAGAATAGAAAGTAAAATAAAATGTAGTATTTATTAAAATGAATTCGTAATTGAAATAAGCTAAATTTTAAAGATTTGTTAAGGTTATATAAAGTTGGATTTCCGATTTTATTAAATATGAACTTAAAAATAAGTTTATTTTCTTGAAACTTAAATTTCTTAAAATTAAATTAAAAAATTTCCAAATTTAATCGGAAATTCAGAGGATGTTAGTTTTTTCGTTTCGAAATAAGTGCTGAAATAGGTATGATTAGGTGCTATGAAAGGTATGATTAATTCTTGAATAGCAACTTTGTTAAGTAGTGATATCGACACATTTCTATTAACCGTTCTCTGGAACGTTCGATAAAAAAACTGATTATTCATAAACGAGATATAGTTTTAACACTAGAAGGAGTTCAGGGTCTTGAAACTAGTGATTTACTTATTAAACCATGCTCTGCATCATTCTGAGGATGATAATATCGAACAGAAATCGAATTTATAACGCTTCAGTGATATATACATATAAGCGAAACTGAAGCGGTTGTCAAACAAAAATTACTAATACATTCTCAACAGTTAGGTCTTTGATAATCAGATTCACTTACATACTACTATATGGCTACAGTGTCGAACCTGATCTGATTGTTATCTAAAAAACCTAAAGTTGCATTTTTGAAACAAAAATAATTGTTAATGGAAATGATTCCAGAACTGAATGAACGGACATTTATTCGAAAATAACTACAGAATTACAGAACCTGTTCTGATTGTTTTCTAAAAAACCGAAAGTTGCATTTTTGGAACAAAAATAATTGTTGGTGGAACTGATTCCAGAACTGAATGAACCGACAATTATTCCAAAAAATAACTATTTCAGGAACCTAATTTAGATTCTTAAATTTAGTGATGTCACCATTACTTCTAGAAACGAGAATAACAATTCCAAATTAAAATAAGTGAATAGAGAACCGGAGCTTAAAAAACCTTCTTTACATTCTTGTTTAACAATTGATTAATAATTTCATTTAATGGTTCTAAAAATTTCCTATAAAAATAGTTTCGAAATTGAAAGTGTCATACATGATAAATAATTCCACAGGTCTATAAATTTTCTTAAAAAAAAATTCCGAAATTGAAAATTTCATACAAAATAAATAAGTCCACTCCAATTGAGAACAAGTTCAGTATTATACTAGTTAATTACTTATTTCTTTATTTCGAATGTTTTAAATGAATATGTATGAATTGGTCTCAAATTTGTAAAGTTTGCCTTGTCAATACTTGATTTTGGACTGCCCTTCGTAGACAACCAGTCTTTCATATTTCCCAATTCGTTTTGTGTTCCTTCAATGGTTCCTTTAACTGTGCCATCTTGAGTATTCATAATCCAGCCATGTAGACCCAATTCTTTGGCTTTCTTTTCGGCATATTTGCGAAAAAATACATGCTGAACTTTACCGAATACCTCATAATCACAGGCATATAATTGTCGCGAACCCATTTTAAATAATTTTCTTTTATGATTTTATTGTTTTTTTTTTTAATAGTATTTTAGAAAAATATTTGAAAAATTCTCAATAAAAATGAACCAAATAGAATGTGAAATGACACAACTTTGTTTTACAAATCAATAAATATTAAAATACCATAGTGAATAGTGTTGTCTTTGAAGCGATTTATGTATATAAAAGTAATAACCGTTTCGTTTATGTTAATGAAACGCACATACATATTAAAAAATGTATCTGTGTAAATAAGGGACTTTTTCACTTTTCAAAGATCGAGGAGTGTTGGGTTATTGTAGCACCTTATATAAAAAGTCAAATCAGCTACATAACTTTAAGAAAATATCAATATATGTATGTTGTGTTCGACCCTCACTCCTCAAAATTTGAAATTTTTTCAAACATTAATAACATGAAATTTTGTGTTTAAATTTTACTTACCCCTTATCATCTTTGGAATTAAAGCTGGTATTCTTGGAAAACCATTCAGTAACTCTGGCATCAAATACCAATGACTGCATTAATTGACGATCACCTAAAATATTTATTGTATTTTTATAATAGCAAAAACTTAAATGTTTAGAAAATTTTAAGTTTTTATAATAGTGCTTTTATTTGAGAATTTATGATCATGTCATCATGCATTTGATTGAAACAAACAATTAAAACAAATAATGTGCAATTCCTCAGCTAACAGTGCATTATAATTTTGAAAGTGTTATTAGTTCACATATTTACTTTAATAATATACAATGTACATTTGTGCTAATTCATTAATTTTCAGTACTATGAACTAGTCTGTTTACTAGTCTAACTAATAGTCTATGTATTCATTTAAGGACTAGTATAAGGATTAATCTATTGACTTGTCTAAGGATCAGTAAATTAACTAGTTTATAAACTAGTATTTTCAACGTCCAAGGACCTATTAGCATAATTTTAAAGTCCTGCCCATTAAATCAGTAATTTTTATTATCAGAATTTTTCAAATTTACATTCCAAATTATATATTCTGAAAAACAAATTTATAAAAATTAAACCTAAAGTAATCATTAATTGTTGCAATGATTATCGGGGAATTTACTAAAATATTTAGGCATTTAAATTACTTTCAAGTATCTACTGTGCTTTACAAATATAGACAATATTATTGGTGCTTACGATAAATGAACAAAATTAGGTGAAACTATAGGTATGTGATAAACGTTTCGTTATTTAGTGCATTTAATTAACAAATAATAATAGTGATAATTTTGTGAATGCTTTTTTGTTCACAGTATGAATGTTACTCACAATAGTAATTATCTTTGTCGAATGATGGAATGCGCCCAGCAGATGAGTTAGCTGTGGATTTGCAATTTTTTTTGTTTTTTGGTTTGTTGATCATGAGTGATTTTAAGAGAAAATGTTTAGATTGAAATCAATAGAAATTAGCTCGACAAAATAAATGTTTTTCTATTTATACCCTTTAACTTTGTGAAAAATTATATTTTTAATTAACACAATTTTATTAACTACCCTATAAGTTAGGCAAGTCGATGAAGCTATGATCATCTATTAGTTTGTTAAAAACAATTTTGTGAAAGCCCCAAATATCATAGCTTCAAGTCATAGATAGATAGATAGATAGATAGATAGATAGATAGATAGATAGATAGATAGATAGATAGATAGATAGAAAGATAGAAAGATAGATAGATAGATAGATAGATAGATAGATAGATAGATAGATAGATAGATAGATAGATAGATAGATAAATAGATAGATAGATAGATAGATAGATAGATAGATAGATAGATAGATAGATAGATAGATAGATAGATAGATAGATAGATAGATAGATTGATTGATAGATAGAAAGATAGATAGATAGATAGATAGATAGATAGATAGATAGATAGATAGATAGATAGATAGATAGATAGATAGAGATTTGTTTTGTTTGTTCTCCTTAACATTTTAACATTTCTTTTATCGAGTGTTCTTATTGATTTCAGGAAGTAATAAATATTTCGTTAAAAATAAATTAATAAATGGCAGCCAATTTTTAAATTAAAATTAAATATTTTTTAATGAAAAACGTTTTCATGTAGTACACAGTTAATTATACTTTATGTAAGCTTAAGCTGCCAATTACAAATGTTAATTGTTTTTAATTCGACTAACTAAATTTTAAATTATACTAAAATATACTTACACAGCATGGCAGCCGTATGTTCTGGAGGCAGCGCACTTCTACTGGACGGCCATTTCCATCCAGGCTGTGACATTTTACCCAAAAACCATAATAGTTCCTCTTCGGGGGTTTCAAATGTCATATTGCTGTGTTTGCAAAATAGCCTAAAAAGGAAATTGTTAACGTTAAACTAAAAACCCGAAAGAAAATGAAAAAAAAAACTTACCATTTAGGATGGATTTTCCAGCGTTTGCCAGTAAAGTAGCTGAGAGTGTTACTGCCTTTTATATTCATACGATGTATTTCATCTTCGGTACGTATCTGAAGGCGATATACACCGTATAGCTCGGGATATGTAATAACCAAAGTGAATGGTGTATTTTGTATAGCAGTCCAATAGTATTGGCGCTTAACCCGAGCCACACGTTTCTGAAAATTGGTAGGAAAAAAAATAAATACATATAGTTATGTATAAACAAAAATATGTATCAATATTTAATAGGTACCATTTCATCGAAATGATTTTTAACCAACATCCATTTGCTACCCGTTGATTGATTGATAATCGAATCACGTATCTAAAATAATTAGAATTTTTTTTATAAAATATAAGTTGTTTTTTGTATTTAAAGCAATATTTATATTACCGTTAATAGCACTGGATTAAAATCTCTAGGTGGTCGATCATCATCCAATAATTCAACTTCAATCATATCAACACTGTTATAAGCAGGCTTTAAGATGTAACGTTGAAACTAATGTTTTACAGAAATATAAAATTTAATAGAAATATTTTACTAACTGTTCAAAATTAATAATTTCTGACTTACAATTGGACGAAAATCGGGATGAAATAATATATAACCATTATTGGTAACTATGAAAGCATATCCATTAACACCCAACTTAAAAACAATTAAATATATTTTTATAATTGATTTTTTAATTATTTTTTTAATTAAAATCTTACCAAAAATGGTGATAATAATTTTTTTATATCTCTAATGGGTACATCAGTTCCAGCAACACCCAACAAATTGGCAATTTTTGTCTGCATAGTGGCAGGGAATTTTAAATTATAAAAAAAATAATATAAAAAGTTTGCTAAATAAATTTTCTAAATAATTCTCGATTTATTACACTCAAAATAAGAAAATTCTAATGTCTAGATTTCTTACAACTAAAAAATTATTAAATTCTAAGGGCCTTATCCATAACAATTTATCAAAGGTTTATTATACATAAAAAATTTGTTTTATAAAACTTTGATAAATTGTTATGAATACTTCAGTAATTATATATAATTTACTCATATATTGATATACAAATATAAATAACATAATAAATATTTAAATTTAATATTGATTATTAAGGGATACTTAAATTTTCATTTTCTAATATATTCTGAAATATAATTAGAATTTTCTAAAATAAAGTTGTTATTATTATAAATTTGTGAAATTCTATAAATTATACTCAGAATAAAATAATTAATTTAAAATACTAAAAAAAATCGCTTTAGACACAAAGCTATATATTAATTTTAAAGATTACAATATAAAAATTCTATAACTAAATTTTACTGGATAATACATATTGCAAAATTAGGCATGCAATTTTTTACGGACCAGTTTAAAAGGTTTTATGACGAATTTACGAATCTACTGCAGTTCTGGAAAAATCGTTATATTATACTTATTGTTGGATATATATTAGTTTTAATAAATTGTTTATTAAATAACCCCCCCATATTCATTAACAAATTTTTTATTTTATAAACGATTTATAAATCAAATTTTGTTTTATAAATCTTTTATAAAATAAAATGCTGTTTATGAATAAGGTGGTAAATGTTTCTTATTTTTTAAATATTTTGTAGAACATTGATATGGTTAACAAAAAAGACGCTTAGTACCCTCAATGAAACTTTTACGTTAATGATACGAATTTTTACGTTATATTTATAAAAATTACGTTAATATAACTAACAATAACTAGCCTAGTGGCTAACATATTGTCTAACGTTTTGACTAGCTTATTGAGTAGCCTATTAACTAGTCTACGGACTAGCCTATTGATTATCCTAAAGACCAGCCTATTGACTAGCCCCAGCAAAAATATAGCGAACTACTTATAAATGAATAACATCACTACATACTAAAAAAGCAGCAGTTAGTGATTTTTTACCTTCTGTGGATGTGATGTTTAATGACTTCCTTAGAAGCGAAAATAATTAAATTTTTTCTATGGTAAATATATTTTTTAGTTTTAAATTATTTTTGTGAGATAAAAAAATTTTATTTTTGGGCTAATATTATTTAAGTCAAATTAGTTGTAGTTGTATAATAATACAATTTCAATAATACAATTTCCGAATAACTTTCAAAAAAATAACATCAACATTACTTCTTCAGAAGGACTTTAGAAGTAGTGCGTTTGGAATTAAATAAAAAGGACATCCTTCCTATGACAAGACTGTGTTAAAATTATCACTTTTTCAGGTCTTTTTCAGAACTTCGTGAAGTAAATTCTACGTCTTTTTCGCTTCCTTGGAAGTTGTTTTTGCTAGGATTTAATGACTAGTATTTTGATTAGCCTATTAACTAGTGTATATTTTTCAGAATTCTAAAGAGTTACCAAAACTCATTATGGTAAAGGTTATAAAAAGTATGAACTTAATATTGGGTACCGACAAAAATATATTTCTATATTTTATAACCTGTACTGTTTGGATCTAATATATTCCTATTGAACTATTTACATAGTTCAATCTTTACGGTTGAACTAAACCTTTTATAAAAGCAAAGTGTTCAAATTTGGGGACTCCTGGGTTCATCGCCGATTAGATTAGAAAATTTAAATTCAAACTCTCTTTGTATATGAAATTTGATAAATCAAAAATTTTCCGGGTTCAAAAATTTGTGACTTAAGTATGTATCTTATCTTAGTTTTCCAAATGAATATTGGATTAAAAATGAATATATTTGAGGATATCACAATGAAACTAAAGTCCTCCTAGCAAAAAATTATGTTATAAAAATTCATACTTTAAAATCCTATATAGCTAATTATTTATATAGAAAATTAATTAAAAATATCTCTACAAATACTAGTAACACGAACTACATTGTCACTTACATAAATATTTAAAATGTTGTATAATAATGATCTATTACTTACTAGGTTACCAGTTTTTATATGTAGTATATATATTAAACTAATTTGATACATCTTTATATACTATATATATATTAAAGGAATTATACATTTCTAAATATAAGCAAATTTTACATACTTATATGATATTTAAATATGAAATTATTTAATTTTATAATTTTTATCTGTTGAAACTCCAAAATGTTTACTACTCGTACATATGTATGTATGTTATCTATTGCATAAAGAGTTAGTAATTTTACGGATTATTATTTTAAATGTTCGGTTAAAAATGAAGCGCTATAACAAAAATTGATTACAATCATATGAAAAGGTGTTATTTTTCACTAATTCGATTATAGTTTGGCAAACGTTTACATTTTATTCTGTTATTTTTATTCTTAATACCTCACGTGTTTGCAATTCCCAAAGAGCTTCATTAATTAATACCAGTTCGGTGATATTCTGTTAGAAATTCGTGAATTTAATATTTTTTTGGTATATATTTTTTTTAGAAAAACAAATAAAGTTTAGTTTATAGGATTTATGGGGGGCAGGACAACATACATTTTTGTTTACATTAAGTTTGTTATGGTCATTTACATTTTAAAAGTGAAAAAGATTAATTTACATAGTTTTCAGCTTTAAGAAATGTGAAAAGAATTATGATAAACTTCTTAATAATATTAATACTTACCGCATTTTCGCGTCGATCGTAAACAGGCATTGATATAGTGGTCATAAAATGATAATCATCCGATTCGGTAGGTTGATCCCAGGCCTAAAATTAAAAGTATAAATTTTGTTCATAAAAAGTTTTCCTTTAAAAAGTACTTTATTTGAAAGACACGAGATCTGATTTCACGTTCATAAATCTTTAGCAATATTTCTCACATTATAGAAAATTTTATGTTTGTTTTATAGAAAATAGTTCGTTTAAGAAATTTTCGAAAAATTCTCCTCTTATTTCAAAAATTTGTATTTTTTCAGAATTTTCGAAATTTCTTTTTTATTGAAAATTTTGAAAAATTCTGTTATTTTATAGAATTATTTTCGAACATAAACAATTTTTGAAAAAATTTCTTTTTATGGGAAAAAGAAAAATTTTTAAAGTTATATTTTTTCATATAAAATGTTAGAAAATATTATTTCTTTTTTATAAAAAATTTTCAAGAATTTCGAAAATTCTATAGTAAAGTCATTACTTATTTGGAAAATATTTGAAAAGTTTTCTATTTTGTGGAAAAAATCCTTTTTTTATAAAAAATCTCTTTTTTATGGAAATTTTTCGAAAAATTTTCTTATATTAAAAATTTTTATTTTTTTCATAGAAAATTTTCGAAATTTCTTTTTTATTGACAATTTTGATAAATTATGTTATTTTATAGAATTATTTTCGAACTTAAGCAATTTTCGAAAAATTTTCTTTTTATGGGAAAAAAGAAAAATTTTTAAAGTTATATTTTTTCATATAAAATGTTAGAAAATATTATTTTTTTATAAAAAATTTTCAAGAATTTCGAAATTTCTATAGTAATGTTCTTATTTATTTGGAAAATATTTGAAAATTTCTCTTATTTGTGGAAATTTTTCGAAATTTTTTTAAGAGAAAATTAACAAAAATTTCTTTTTTATGGAAATTTAATTTTTTTGTAGATTTTTATAAAAAATATATTTATATAAAAAATTTTCCCAAAATTGGTTTTTTATTATAAATTATTTTTAAAAATTTCTCAACTTAAATTTTTAAAAATTATGTCTTTTATTTAATATGTTTGTATATAAAATCACTTACCTTCTTCATACGTCTGTACTCTCGGCGTCTCACTTCATCTGGATCTAACATACGAAAACTTACTTTACGATATTCTAAAATATTTTCCTTTTGATCAGCATTTTGTTCTAATTGCCATAAATAATCAGACATTTCCATATCCTTAAATAATAACATTAAGTAATATATTTATTTAAAAATAAAGAAAATAATAGAATTTTTACAGCCTCTTTAAACATTTAAATGTTCAAATGGACTTGAGTAAATATAATTTGAATTCTTACCACAACATCAGCATATACTTGTGTCCATACCACTGGATGATCGTGTCTACCCAATACTAATGGTCTAGCCATTACTGGTATATAATTCAAAACCATTTCACGCACTTCCGCCGTATCGCTCAGATGAACATAGAAGCCCTGATTGGCACATGCCATCCATTTAATATCCTTAACATCCGCCACCTCTTTGCCAATTAAATAAGTAAATACACGAACCGGTTTATAGGGTAAATTTTGCCAATTGTACGTTTCGAAGATCTCTTCATAACTAAATGGTGCACCATCACTAACAATCATAATTGCCTGATTGCACTGGGCACCATGTTGTTCCGTTTTAAATTGTTCCAAAACCTCAAAGGCTTTTGTCAATGCAGCGGAGAAATTGGCGATCGACACGGTTTTAACTAACTCAATTCCCTCTTTAAGCTCTCGAATGTTACCAAGATTTGCCTTATATACATATTTTATGTATTTATACATACATGAACATATGTGTTAGTGTGTATTTTGTATATATATATATTTGTATATCATATATTTCATTTGTGTACCAATTATTTCATATAAGGTCAAATATTCAAAGCAGATTTGGCGGTGGGTAGGTGATTAATTGAGTTTTTTTTAATTATAATTAATTAAACAAACAAAGTAAGTATTTGTTATTAATAAAATTGTTGCACAATTGTTTGTTGTGTGTTAAAAACGTAAAAAGTGTTAAAATAAAAAAAACGGTTTATTAAAATTTAAATAAAAAATAACTGTTAATATCATTGCTATAGTTGAGAATTCATCTGTGATCTTGCTGTTTCTTTTAATATAAACAGTACTGTACGAAAATGTCTTGCATGAATCGTCGAAGACAATGTCGTCTACGATCATTTTTCCAACTGGGGTTATACTTCTTTGTATTTCTGTCATATTCTTTATTGATGTTTAATGAAAATAAAGTACATATTTACAAAACAAGAAGTGGTAAATGGTTTTAAAAAATATCATAAAACAACAAGGTAGTAATGGACAGACCAAATAACAAAATATCTTACAAGTCGGCTTGAACATGTGGTATATTAAAGATAAATAGTTGCGCAAGTCTTTAGACGAAGGACATTTTTATAATACATATGTTGAAGATGGTTATTGTTCACATGCACATTTTTAAGAAAATAAATATGTTTTAAACTAAGGTTGAACTAGAACTGAACTTGAACCGTTTCATAAACATATAGATCAAATCACTTCATGACATAGTTATTTTTATTTTAAGTTTTTTTCTTGCTATGTGAACGATAGTTTCCCAATTATAGTTTCGGAGGGTTTAAAAGACAGATTTGCAGACATTTGTTGTTTTTTCTTTTTATATTTTAAAATCTGTGGGGGAAAAACATATTTTATTTCAAATAGCACTAAACTAATTAGCAATTCAACTATAACAATGATGATTTTTACGAATGAGAAAAAATACCCTAAAAATAAACAAATAAAATTTATTTAAATAGGGGCGGACTATCTGGAATTTAGATATTATTTAAAAATACTACTCGATATACATATCGTTACTTGAAATGCAAAAAGGCTTAAGAAAACTAAATCAAATTAAAACTATTTTTGTTATAATGAAACCATTAAAAAGAAAATTTTATATTTTTTTGGTTGTAATTCAGGTGGGAACATTTTTCAAAGTTCAGTTCAGAACTAAAAGTGAATTAGAACTGAACTAGTACTGTATTAGAACTGAAGTAGAAATGAACTAGAACTGAACTAGTACTGAACTGGAATTCAACTAGAATTGAACTAGAACTGAACTAGAACTGAGTTAGAACTAAACTAGAACTGAACTAGAACTGAACTAGAACTGAACTAGAACTGAACTAGAACTGAACTAGAACTGAACTAGAACTGAACTAGAACTGAACTAGAACTGAACTAGAACTGAACTAGAACTGAACTAGAACTGAACTAGAACTGAACTAGAACTGAACTAGAACTGAACTAGAACTGAACTAGAACTGAACTAGAACTGAACTAGAACTGAACTAGAACTGAACTAGAACTGAACTAGAACTGAACTAGAACTGAACTAGAACTGAATTAGAACTGAACTAGACTAGAACAGGACTAGAACAAAAATAGATCTAAACTACTCTCGATTTGTTGGCTGGAACATTAATTTTAAAAATGAAATATTGCCATATTGGGAACTTTGAACAGATTTTTTATATAGTACCTATACAGTGAATACAATGAATTTTGACAAATATTATAGTGTCTGTAATATAGGGTTATCGAGTAGTAAAGCGATTCATTTTTACTAATCTAAACCGGATTATAGGTGTTATGTGTGTATTAGGGTATGACTTTTAATATTTTTAGTATTATTCTTTTTTGCAAATATACAATTTTACATAATGAAACAAAATTTTCTAACATGTTTTTATTATAAAATTATATGGGGATAAGTAAAATTTCTTTAAAAAAATGTAGTCATAACCCAAGTGTAAATAGGTATTAAAATTTTGATTCACTATTAAGTACATTTATTTAGTACGCATTATCTGAACAATATTATTAAGGGAGTTTTTAAGATAATGTGAACTAAATAAATTTCGCAAAGATATTAGGAAAAGTGTATGTCTGTATGTGAATTATTTATCAGATACACTTAGACTAAAAGGGTGAACTAAAAAGCTTTTTAAATGATAGCGTGTTCTTAAGTACATTCACATTTATATATATAGTAAATAATTTGGGGCTAGTTTTTATGTAAGCATCTACTCGTACTTAAGTAAACGGATCATTAGAAAGGGGGTGTGTAAAAACGTAAAATATGTGAAATAAATATTGGTGATTAAATAATGAAAAGTAAAAAAGGAAGTTTAAGAACATACATAATAATTATAAAAAGAACTATATAGAAATGTAAGTAAGTAAATAAATATTGTAAATTATAATTAGAATAGTAAAAAAGAATTGATATATACTTGAACAAGAGTATCCTCAAAACATCCAACAACAGGCTTAACTTTATCGCTAAAGGTGAAGATGTTCACAAAGTCATTTGTACCTAATGTATCGAGTATTGTATTTACAACATGCTTTGCGATATCTAGCCTCTGCCCAGTCATAGAGCCTGATCCATCCAATAGGATAATGACATCCTTTGGACTTGTCGCCGCTTCCATAAACCATGAACGTAACCGGCAATCGTATAGATCAACCGGATCCGCTTTCCATTTCGATGCCGGGAATTGACGCATAAAGCCGGTCGAACTACCAAAAAATTGCCACGACAGTGTTGGATCTTTTTTATAATTGTCACGAAATATTTGATCCAAATTCTCTGACCATTCAATGGCTTTAATCGTATCCGATGCTAAATTTTTTTTATCGTTTATATATATTTTTTGTTATTTTTTCAATGTCATTTAGGAATTAGTATTTGAGCCAATTTGAATTTCGATCAGTTAATTTTGTTTATTTTTTTTTTAATTTTCGGATCAGATCATATGTGTGTTTGTTTGTGTGTGTGAGTATATGTAAATATGGAAAAATATAAAAAAGTAAAAAATATATATAAATATGATATTTTTGTAAATTTTTTAAAAAGTTTTGTTCTTAGAAAAATGTGTGTTTTTAGCATTAAATAAAAATAACAAAATGGTGGTTAGTAAAAGCATTTAGAAGCCATACTATGCGCCGACTTTTAACAAAATTATTTACACAATCAACTTTAAGCCTGCTCATTTCAGTAAATCGAGATGTCAATATACATAAATCATAAAATCAACATCTACGAGTTTTTCGCAATTAGGTACACAGTTCTTAATGGCCATAAACATGTTTGTGCAATATTTTTTGTTAAAAATCTTTTTTTAATCCGTTCTTTTTTATTCAATATTTCGAAACGTGTGCTTTTAGCATCGGCATAAGTGTGAAAAATGAAAACATTTTTTTAACGGAAAATTTTCAAAAACAAAAAAGGAAACAAAAAAATTCAAACCTCTATCGTAAACATTCGTCGGCACATGCACTGAGCTAACACTCATATTGACGGGTGTATTAAAAAATTCAGCTTTGGGTGTTAGAACAATCTCTTTTGGTTGAACGAAAATCTTTGGTCCCCCCGCATCTTCTAAATCTCTAGGTGGCTCTGTTGGTATTGGTTCGTGGGGTTCGATCATTTCTTTTGAATTATAATATGAAAAATATTTATCGGGTTTTTCACTTTGATATGTTAAGGCGGTATTTTCGGCAGTATCCATTATTCGCTAAATTATTCAAATTAACAAATTTATGATTAATGTTTATATGTGTATATATATATATATATATATATATATATATATATATAAAAATATATATATAGTGGAACATCTATTTTACATTTATAAAAATTTATGGAGTAATTAAGCAATTAAATTTAAAATTTGTTTAAATTTTATTTGTTACTTACGCGCACAGCACTTATTTTGGAATCCATCATTGTTTTGATTTCATTAGCCATATTTTCGACGATTTTAGCTCCCGCTCTTGAAACAACTTGGGCTTGTTTAAAACTCTAAAACAAAAAAAATTACAAGGTTTTTAAAATCGTGAGCTTATTGGAATATTCTTAAAGTTAAATTAAAACAACTGCTATATTTAGATCAATTTTTTTCTTATTCGATTTAACAGATTGAAATAAATCAAACACATGTTTCAAGTGCCGAAAGAAGAAGAGACTCTTGAATGTCTCGTTTTTTGAAACCGAGTTGTGATCTTACTACACTGCTTATGTATATTTGACCAAAAATGGAATACATCTGTCATATATGGGCCTGTGCTTCGAATTCTATTTTGGAACTACTCGACCGCGTACGGAAGGGGTCGAATATACTTATCGATGACACTAGGATATCCAACTCTATTGATTCACTGGAGCACCGTTCTATCGATACTATAATGGAATGTGTTCCTCTGAAATTAGGGAACTTGTTCCCGATACCAGTATATTCTTGGGTAACACACGTATTTCTTCAAGAGTACACCCATTTGTGGTAGATTGGATAGTGGACCGCACAACACATTACAGTTAAAATTCATTCTTCAACCGCACTTTTCGTATTTGGAATAAACTTCCCGCAGAGGTATTCCCTGCTACTTTCGATATAAGAAGATTTAAATCGAATGTCCACAAACACTACTCCCTCTATTCTCCTCCATAACCTATTTCCCAAGTTTCAGCACAATGCTTTACATAAGTAAGGGTCATACTCTGAGTGCTGGCCCAATTAAAAAAGAATTGCTTAAGTACTTCGGAAAAAATAGGTTTTGATTTTTTAATTTCCTATATTTGTTCAATAAATTGAACTTGTGTCTAAATTTAGCGTACAGGAGGTTCTTTTTTGAAAACTCAGTTAATTATAGACCGAACTTTTCAGAATAAAAAAAGAGATTTTGCTTATAATATTTGTGGAAATGTTCAGAGAAGGAAACACAAATTTATTATTTTGTTTGTTACATCTACGATTAATTTTGCGAACACTTTTTTATAGAAGTCGAACTAGCGATGTTTGTCTCTGTTTGTCTATGTTTTTGTTGCAATCAATTTTCTAAAGACCTCATCTGAATCCTTATAGATATGGATATCAAAATCGATTTAGCAATGTCCGTATATTTGTCGGAATGAATTTTCTAACGATCCCGTATACTTTAGGTTTTCAAAACTTTCGTTCGAGATTTTAATATAATTTTTTATGATTATTTTCATTATCAATAAATTTTAATTTAATTTATGAGAAATATTTCGATATTATTAAAATTTAAAATAACATATGCTACAAATTTGTTTAATGAAATGTTAATAATGACTAAATTACCCTTTAAATTAACCTACATTCAAGTGCTATCAGAAAATAATTGGGTAAAAATCAATATTTGATGCTCCAGCAAGTAACGAAAGGTATTTAGTATATAATTTAAAATTTGTGAAAACTTACCTCTTGTACTTCTTTACGGCGTGTTATAAAATCGCCTAGATGAAACAGTTCCATGCCCAGTTTATCAGCCCACGAATGTACTCTGAAAATTTGTTAAAAATATTTTGTTTTTCTCATTTTTTTTTTTTTTGAAAATAAAAAATCCATTTTTTTTCAATAATTACAAGTTATAACTGATTTTTTCACCAGGCACTAGATTGGCACCATTTGGATAAAGCACAAAGAAACAGCACAAAACTTTAAATAATATTGAATTTATATTTCTCAATAACATTTTGTTAATTCTATTTTAAATTAAGGAAAGAAATAATTAAAATAAGTTTCCTTTTAAAGAACTATAATGTGAAAAATAAAAATCAGGCAATCGTCATATCACTTCTTTGTTTTCGTATGTTGTGCGTATCGAGAGGAATATTTTGTTAATTTGTTTTTATTACTAAATATTTATGTTTTATTTAATTTAAATTGATTTTATACAAGTAATTAATATTTCTTTAAATAAAAGTATATTTTGTAAAACTAGCACTGTTCGATGAAAATTTTTTCCTGTATCTATACTGTTAGTTTTGAAGAAGAATTTTGGAAATTGTAACAAATGATGAGTTCATCAATACCAGTGCCTGTGTTACAAAGAGACCTCTATGGGTATGCGATATTTATGTAGTCTGTACTCTTCTTAAGCTGTGCTACGCAGTCGTTAACGAAATTGACGCATGCATTTTACAATTGTTTTTGTTTACATTTTGCACGTGTACCGGCATTCGGTAGCGTGCAACTGGTATTTGTTTACATTCTCTTTGTAAACAATAACAAAAGTTGGAGTTGGCGCATTTACTTTGTTTACGTCTGGTTTCATTGACGGTATTCCAGTGAAAAGTTTTTTGAATGAGATTTGTAGTCGTGGAATGCGTGTTAGAGTTCAACAGTTCTTTTTGTTTATATTGTTTGTTCAGCACTTGTTGTATTACATATTACTGGAAATAGTAGCGCCCCGTCAGTGTTATGCACGTTTAGGTATTGATTGTCTTATCTAGGTCACTAAATGTACATGTCACTTTATAATAACTAACTATTAAGTAATTCATTCCGAAAATAAGAAAGTTGTAATCAAAACGAAGAAAGTTGTAATCAAAGAAAAACGAACGTTATGTGTTAGTGGTATGCACTTTTAAGTATTGATTGTCTTATCTAGGTCACTAAATGTACATGTCACTTACTTTATAATAACTAACTACTAAGTAATTCATGAAATTACTGTTTTAACTAAAAACTCCGAAAATAAGAAAGTTGTAATCAAAACGAAGAAAGTTGTAATCAAAGAAAAACGAACGTTATGGGATTTTTTTCGTATCGGTCTATAATTGGTCAAAGCTTCCATAATAATATTGGTTTACTATCGGTTCGGATTGGTCCATGATTGATTTGTTGTTGTACGAATGAGAAGAATAACAAAACAAGTTTCCGAGAACGGGAAACTTCGTACCGCGAAAGAGATGAATAATATTCTTTCTCTCTCACGCAAAATCAAAAGTTGTAATCAAAACGAAGAAAGTTATAATCAAAGAAAAACGAACGTTATGGGATTTTTTCGTATCGGTCTATAATTGGTCAAAGCTTCCATAATAATATTGGTTTACTATCGGTTTGGATTGGTCCATAACCATAGCTCTTATATAAAATTAACTTTCGCCAAAAAAAAACTTAATGACTTACTGCCTTCTTCATACACATTTATCAAAGGTTTATAGAATAAACCCCTTATTTTTTAATTTATAAAAGGATTATAAAACTAAATTTCCATACAAAACCTATTTTATAAACTGTTTATAAAATAAAAATTTTGTTTGTGATTAAGGGGGTAAATTTTGTATAAGAATTTGATTAATAAACCTTTGATAAAAGTTTATTAATAAAACCCTTATAAAATAAATTTAATACTAATTTAAATAGTTTTAACTTTAAAATTTAGTCCACTTTATTTTTTCCATTTAATTCGGAATTAACCCATAATGGGGTCTGTCATAAGGCCCGTTTACCACATTAATTGTTTAATATATAATTCGTACTAAATTTAGTGCTGCTAATGAAGTCAACAGAAAAGTTATTATGGGTCTAAGCTTTAAAAATAAGTTGGTATTATTTGTTAACGATACGGGATGTATGCAGGAAAATGCGGATCTTATGAGTATGTCGGATAAATGAGAAATGTGTTAGATGAAAGGTATTTTATACAAGTGATACCATTGTTTCGATCTACTGAATACGTCTGTAGATGATATTGCCACACAACAGAGGCCATCTCATCTGCATGGTTCTAAATGGATGTTTTTGCATCTCGCAAGTTAAGCAACGTCGCAGCATCAGTTCAACTTGTGATTAAAAAATTACCTCCGTAAAGCACTTCGCCTTCTTGTCCCTCAATATAACGAACAAGATGAAAAAATAATCAAAATCATGTTTTTTATATAGCTAAGTATTACGAAATAGAAAAAAATTTCCGATATAACGAGTTTTTAGATTTAACGAAAGGGCCATTATATCATTCGTTATATCCATAGTTCTACGATCCAATAAGATTTCAGAAAATGACGATATCAAGAGAAAATCATTGATTTTATAATTGGCTTCAGAACTGTTCTACGAAACTACTATAGATTCTTCACAATCAATTATGAAGATGAAAGTTTTGAACAACAATCGTTTTATATAATAGAATTGTTTCTGTAATGTCTAATAGTGGGAAAAAAGTGTAATAAAATTACTTTATAAAATACTATATATTTTTATTATTATTTTTTAATAAAATTTTTTTTATAACATTATACATAAATTTATAAATCAAACAAGTGAAAATTTAAAAATATTATAATTTAGTTCATATTATCACTAACACTGTTAGTTACACCCAATAAACCTGTTAACGTTGTAACTAAGATCTTCTCCGCAACATATAAAATACCATGTAAAATATAGGTTATTGGCTAAAGGTATAAAAAAGAAAATAATCCATATATTAAGTAGTTACGACTGTAAATCGATCATAAATATTAAATACTTTCAAATTTAAAAATATATATCAAAAGTTGATATTCGATTAAAATTAAAGTTCACATATCTAGAGAAGTAGTGTTGTGCAGTTTTCATAAGAGGAGGATGGTACGCAGCTTCAAATTAGTGCTGCTCGGATATTTTTTTTTAGAAGTCAGTATTAAGTTACTCCACAATTTCTTAAATCTCAAACGTTTCTACGAGTGTTGTGTCAGTTTTCATAGCACGAGGCTGGTTCGCAGGTCTTTAAAATAAAGCACACCGAATAGGTCCTTGTTTTTAAATCATTTAAATACATATGTATGATTACTCAAAACACCTATCTCTCTAGACGTAAACTTTATTAAAATCGGAAAAAACTTTATTTTTTTTAGAAAAAAGTATTAAGCAATTCCAAACTCTCTTAAAATCCAAACGTACTGTTATAAGCATTAATAACACAAACGATGCCCGTTGGGCCAATACAACAAATATTGAGATTCCAGTTAAAATTCCAAGCAATGTTATTAAGGTCAACACCTCAACTAAACGCACTGCAACGGGCATTGTCTACATTTATATATTTGCAAAAAATTTACTTTAAATTTTCAAATCAATATTTAAATTTTACAAAATAACTTTAAATTTATTTACAATAATAATAATAATTAATTTCAATTTTTATTTTTGACAATTTAAATTATTGAGTTTTTCTTTTGGAGCATTTTCTTTCATAGAGTTGTATTTCCATGAGGAAAGTAACACTATTCGAATATTTTTAAACAAAACTCTAAAACTTTTCCCAAAATTAAGACCTGTAATATAAAACGAATATAAAAATAAAAATTATTAAAAAAGACCCAGATAATTTATTTTATACCCCCTTCACCAGCAAAGTGTTGCATTAAATTCTGAGCGTTTTAATTTATATGAAAAGTTTCTTCGGGAATAAAAAATTCTTCAATATTTTCTTCTTTGGATGATTCTTTTGATTCTTCCTCGCCAAATAGGAAATAGTAAAATATTAGAATGCAATCTTGTAAGTTTTTATATATTCGAACACTTTGGTGAAGGGTGTAATAATAAATGAATCTCGCTCTTACTAAAGTGTCCGCCACAATTGTTAGAGATTTGAAAACCATGTCCGCTATGTCCTCGGGTTCATAAAATTGTAAAATACGAAAGACTATCTAAAAAAAAAAACAAAACAATTTTTGAAAACATTGCATCTAAAAATAATTCATATTTCAAGATTCGAAAACAAAAATTTTTTAATTTAAATTTTTAATAATTTTTTTTATATTTTGAAAATTTTTCTTTTTTTATGTTTTTTTTAAATTAATAAAATTTTTTAAAAAAATCCTTCCTTAATCAAAAACTTGAAATTTTCCAAAAAAATACATTTTTAAGAAAACTTTTGAATAATTATGTTTTCTTAAAAAAATCTCTATTTTTAAAGAAATTGTTTGAAATATTATTTTTCTTTAAGAAAGTGTATTAAAAATTATTTTAAAGGAAATTTTAAAAAAGTTCTCTATTTAAATAAAAATCTAATAATTTTATATTTTCTTTTAAAGAGAATTACCTTATTTAAGTTTTTTTTTTTTTAAATCATATTTTTGTAAAGAACATATTCGAAAAAAACTCTTTATTTATTAAAATTTAAAATTTTTTTTGTTATAAAACATTTTCAAAAAGAAAAATTTTCGAATATGTATACTGTTTTATAAAATTATTTCGAAAGATTTTCAGTTTAATCTGTTTTTTAAAAGAAAATTTTCAAATAATTCACTTTAAAATTATGTTTTTTATTGAAAATCTTCCAAATTTATAAACAAATTTCTTTTTAATAGACAATTTTTTAAAAATGTTTCAAAAATTTTATTAAAAATTTAAAAAATCCTCTTTTTTAGAAATTAAAAAAAAAATTAAAAATATCTCCTTTTTGAGAGAAAATTTTTTAAAAAATTTCTATTTTATAAAAAAAAAAACTGATAAATTGAATTTTCTTAAATTTATAAACAATTTTCATAAAATACTTTTTTAAAGTTTTTTTTATAGAAAACTTTTAAAAAATATTTTTTTATAAAACATTTTTGAACAAGTAGGAAAGTATAGTCGGACATGGCCGACCATATAATACCCTACACCATGAGTATATTTTTAAAATTTGTATATTTCATAAAGAAACTTTTATATAGAATTTCACCTTAATTCCAAAGCATTTATGCAATTTATGGATAAAAAACTAAATTTTCTAAATGAGGCTTTATAAAGAAAATATAGGTCAAACATGGGTCGACCCTCATTAAATTTGGAAAAAGGGTATAATTTTAAATAACAGTTTGTTTTTTTGAGCTTCAATGCGATATAAATGGTTGCAAGTCAATTTTAGACGTTTAAGACATTTTTTGAGGGGGGATTCGTATGGGGGCTAGGGTCAAATAAAGGCCGATCATTACGAAAATCTGCAGTGTCATTTATACTAATATAAAACTTATTTGTTCCAATTTTTAGAGAGATAATAGTATATTTGACGTAATTATGGCATAAAAAACTTAAATCGGGAGGTACGGTTGTATGGGGGCTAGGTGAATTAATGGACCGATGTCAACCATTTTCTTTGTCCCTGTGCCAAAATACATGCTTGGTCAAAATTTTATCAAATTATCTTGAAAATTACGGCCTGTACCTTGCGCACAAGGTTTACATGGACAGCCAGCCGGATAGACGGACGGACATGTCTTAATCGACTCAAAAAATTATTCTGAATCGATCGGTATACTTTAAGGTGGGTATTGGACCAATATTTTGGTGTGTTACAAAGATCAGCACAAACGTATAATACCCTCCCCACTATAGTGGTGTAGGGTATAAAAATGAAAACCTTTTGGGAAATTTTTTGAAAATTCTCTTAATATAAAAATTCTTTTTAGTTTTATTTCTTTTTTTTTGTAATACTTACAATTGCCGATGCTATTAAAAACAATGGCCATATAATAGTCATAATAAAACGTGTCACCCAAACAATTGAATACCAGCCTATTAAAAACAGAGCAATATAAGCCACAATGGTACTCATGTCGCTGGGTATACTCATATTTTTCACAATCCATTCATACAGAACTTGATGGAGTGGTAAATCCTGCAATATATTAATTAATAACTATTCGAAATTTCATTCATTGTTTATATATTTACGGTCCAATTGCCTTCAATCGTGTGTATTTCTATTGTTGACATTTTACGGGAAATTTTGAAAATGCTTAAAAAATAAAAATTATCCGTATACGACAAGAATTAGAAAGATAAAAAAGAAAACTGAAAAAAAATGTAGAGTATTGAAATTAAAATACATACTTGCAAAGACTAATCGGTATTTGATTTGTTTGTTAAAAAAATATATATATATTTGTTTATTTCTACCAACATCAACTCAGATAAGATACAAAATTTGTTGTTCTCATTAAAAATATGCATTCTACTTTTACTTTATAAAAACAAATTCTTATTTGTATATTCTTTGTAATGCATGACGTGTACTTGAGTAATGATTCAGTAGAAGGGAACTCTTTTGCAAAAAAAAATAATAATTTGTATAAAGAAAATTCAAAATGATCGCCATTATCTTTTTTGTCGGTACTAGTAAATGAACTGATAATAATTAAAAAAACACTTTTAAAACAGCTGTTTAATAGCAAATATTTTTTTAGTTTATTTTAAATCTGCAGGTGTTAAATGTAAAGTAAAATGAAACGGCTATTTTACATACATTGTATTAATACATATTTTAATATTATTTTTATATATTATGTTGTTTAAAATTTTTCAATTATTTTTTAAATTGTTTAAAATTCTTCAATTATTGTTAATATTTGAAAAAATTTTAAAAGTTTTGTAAAAAGATATTTTAAAAGATTAATCTATCTGCATTTCGATTCAAAAACAAATTTTCTCCGTTTGGTAACTTTGATATTCTGCATTTCGATTCGAAATTTAGTAGAATACTAATTTTCGATCACTGCATAATTGAATGCAAAAACGTAATCGAAATTCAAAATAGGGATGTGTTAAAAATAGAAAATTCTTTTTAAAAATGTTTAATAGTTTTCGATAACATTAAAATTTAGATAATTTTCTAAAGAAAATTAAAGAAAAATTTTCAAAAACTTAATAAAAATAATTCGATAACTTTTTCTTTAAGAAAAGTTATTCTTTTATTAACAAAAATGTTTTTTTATTATTCTCTACTAATAGACAACTTTTTTATATAAACAATTTTTAAAAATGTATCTTTTTTTCAGAAAATTTTTATAAACAAATTAAGTTTGTCTTTTTATAGAAATTTTTCGAAAATATCTATTTTTCATATATATTTTATAAATATTCTTGTTTATACTTATGAACTTTTTAAAAAATACACTTTTTATAAAACATTTAAAAAAAAGTTATCTTTTTTATAAAAAAAATCAAAATTGTTTCTTTATATAAAAAGTTTTCGAAATTGTTTCTTTTTATAGTAAGTTTTCGAGAAATTTTCCTTATCATAGTAAAATCGCAAAAAAAAATCTATTTTCTGTTTTCTTGAAAATTTTTTATTTTTGTAGAAAGTATTTGGAAAATTTTCGAAAATTTCCTTTCCTTTTTTTAGAAAAATTGCTTTTATTACAAAAAAATGTTCAAAAATTTCTTTTTTATATACAAATTTTGAAAATTATGGATCGATTATGTATGGCACCCGAACTTCAGTTGCGTCAACCAAAAACTAATTGGATGAAGATTATTATTGAACAAAACATTCCTTATTTATAAAATTTTCAAACTATTGCTTGCTAGAATCCACATCATTTTGGCAACTGGCAAAGCAACTAAGGTGGCATTCATTATTTATAAAATTTTCAAACTATTGCTTAAAAAGCGTCTAGAATCTACATCATTTTGGCAACTGACATTATCATTATTTATAAAATTTTCAAACTATTGCTTAAAAAGCGTCTAGAATCCACATCATTTTGGCAACTGGCAACGCAACTAAGGTGGCAACATAAATACATAATCGACCCATTATCTTTTTTATATAGAAAAATTTCGAAAAGTTCTCTCTTTTATGAATTAATTTCGAAAAACTATCTTTTTTTAAATTTCGGAAAATATTATTTTCTTATAGATTACTTTTAAATGTCTCTCTTTGTGTTCTCCTCATTGCAATTCTATCTATTAATCTTGTATCCAGAATAAAACAAAGTAAAAAAAATCTTTTATAATATAATGGCTAATGCCTTTATTTTTCACACTCAATAGATTGAAATATTTTTCGATTTATTAAATTGAATCGATGAAAAATGTTTTACACATTTTTCTCGTTTAAGTAAATTCATAATCATAGACACGTATTTAATAAATTTCGTTTTTACATTTTAATAAATATCTAGAATTTTATTTCATATTTAGTTTCAACATTTCATCATTGGATTGTTGGTTGTACTAATGTAATTGGCCTCATTACAGGTATGTGTGACAATCGATTAAGATTTAATGAAATGTATACAATTTCACTGCAATAAAGCCAAAAACTATAAATACATTTTGTTTGTCCATCTGATTAATTATTACTTTTAAAATGTCGTTTATATATATGTGCTATATATGCCAATGTATGTACTATTTTTTTAACGTTTCTCTGCATTTTGATGTTAGTTATCATGCAATTGTATATTGTATTGTGTTTTTTTTTTTAAAGTAACTACTGCACAAAATACTAATAAATTTAAATTTGAAATTAAATAAATCAAAAGAAAACATACAATAATAATAATAAAATATTAAATCGATTGTTTGAATTGCTGATTGATTGTATAAACAATTATTTAACATATGTATACATAAGAAGTAAATAAACATTTAAATTTTTGGAGGATTTTATTTATTGTTAATTTGCTTTACTCTTTATACTTCACTTTATGTGTTATATGTTAGTATATATTTTTTAGTTTTATATTAAAACTTATTTAATAGTTAATTTTGTAGTGTATAGATAACATCTATGTATATATATTTTTTTTAATTTGTTTTCAATGGATATTTGCATTTGTATTTGTTCTCCTTAATCTTAATTTACTTTTTAAAACTTAAACAAGATTATGTGGCAAATACCAATATCATTTTGAAATTTGAAAATGTTTGTAACAAAAAAGTGTTCATTTCTTTATTTAATTTGTATATGATTCTATGATTTAGATTTGTTATGGTTTGTTATATGTCGAACATTTGTAAGCTTAAAAACTACAAAGAAGTTTAATATGTAATCATATTATTTTTATATATAATAGTAATCATAAAAAAATTAAAATATCTTAAGAGTAGAAAATATCGTCTGTTTTGAAAAAAAAATTGCAATGAAAAGTTGTACATGTATGTGTATACTTAGATATTATGTATATACATCTTTATATATATAATATTTCAATCTTTTCTTTTGTACAATCCTTGGTGTATGCTTTCATGCAAACGATACAAACACACGGCAGCCAAATTAGGAAACGAAAATATAACCTAGAAAGTAAATAGAAATATATTAAATTTAAACTATTTTGTTAATGGTAATCTAGATATAATTTAAGGATATTTTTTTTTAAATTTAACAACTGAAAAGAAATCTTATCGAAAAACAGTATATGTATGTATCTATCTATCTATCTATCTATCTATCTATCTATCTATCTATCTATCTATCTATCTATCTATCTATCTATCTATCTATCTATCTATCTATCTACCTATCTATCTACATACCTATCTATCTATCTATCGATCTATCTATCTATCTATCTATCTATCTATCTATCTATCTATCTATCTATCTATCTATCTATCTATCTATCTATCTATCTATCTATCTATCTATCTATCTATCTATCTATCTATCTATCTACTAATATCAGTCTTTAGTTTTAAAACTTTGTACTTTTTTCAATACTTACGACAATACACATTTTGTTTTGAATAAAAATTAACAGTGTGGTTCTTTCGCTGACCGATTTTCTATTTCTCTACAGCGCTTTTACTTGTTAATCGACAGACCTTCAATGCTGGCTAACAACTCGTCAGCGGTCTGTGAGACAACCTGTTCCTGATCATCGCGGGTACTAAGATTTTGTAAGCGCTTCTCCAAATTGGAGAGGTCTTCGAGTTCACGCTGTTGTTTAACCATGTATCGTAGTATTAGGGCAGTTAGCATACACATGTCCTCAAGAATTTTACTGGTCTCTGGTGTAGGATTCTCGTATCTGGTACGGAGTAAACGTAGTTTAGCTTCGGCAAGTTCCAGTGGCGATTTGCCACTGCGGTCAAACATATGAACACTGGCACCGCCCTGCAGGAGGACGCGCACCACAACATTGAAATTGTTAGAGCTGGCCGAGATGACGGCCAAATGCAGTGGTGTATTGCCCAAGGAATCAACTACATTTGGATTTGCTCCGAATTTAAGCAATTGTTGAACGATTTGTATGTAACCACGGCAGGCAGCTAAATGCAGCGGGCTTCTTTTATACTCGTCCGAGGCATTAGGATCTGCACCGGACTCCAAGACTCGAGTCAACAACTCGATGTTGTTTGTTGAGGCCGCATAGCGCAGTTTCCGTCCCGTCGATTCGGCAAAAATGTTGTTGTAACTAAAACGCAACCTACTCTTTATGCACGTACGGGGACGCATTTTGAAGTTGTGACTGCTAGAGGGCAGGGTACTAGGATGGATGATGCTAGACATAAAGTCCGATGACGACTGCGACGAAGAGTTCAATGGCAGTGGCGGTAAGGTAGGTAGCGCAAAATGCTCATCCGAGTTGAGATGGAATGCGTTCGGATTAATGGTAGGCCACTCGTGGGTATTAGGTGACGATGTTGGTGTGGGCGGCATTATTGGCGGTGGCGGTGTAATCATTATGCTAGCGGTCACGCCGTCATTGCTATCGTTGCTGGTGTCCACACCTGAATCATTTGCAGCCATTGTGGCGTGCTCAGTCTCCACCTCCTCGGCTTCGTCGACGAGAGGTTGTGCTGGATTTCTATAGCCCTTAATTTTGGCGTCTAAAATATTTTTCACACTTTAGCTTAAATGTTATTCACGACTAAATTAGCGTTAGATCTAGTTATTTCTTTTATTAAATTTATTTTCAGTTTTAATTCTTATTTTTTTACACACGATTATCAAACTTTTCACAATGAATGGATGGTATTATGGTAGAAGAAAAAATTTGTTTTGTGTATTTTGTGTTTTTTTCTCGTCTTCGTTTCCTTGTTTCTATTTATTCAATAACACGAAAAGAGAATGTCAGAAAATATATAATAAGTATTCCGCGAACACACCGAACAATAATAATAAAGAACGAAGGGATGAAAACAAACAAAGGAAAAAACAAATATGTCAGACAGGGTGATTATTATAATAATAGATTTATAAATATATTTATAATACACTGAAAGAAATATATATGTTATAAACAGTTATTTTTAAAGTTTAAAAAATTTTAATAAAATCTTGAAAATACTTTAAAAGCTCCCAAAATAAAATGAAAATTAGTATGATTATCAAAAAAATCAAATTAAAAATATATTTTGTTTTTACACTATTAGATTTGGAATAATATGAAACTTCAATTTTGAAAAATTCAAAGTAAAAACTTAAATTTTCATTTGGTCTGTTTTTATTTTAAATTTATCTCTATTTTTCCGATCGTTTTGGAAATTTTCCATCCGTATTTTTAGTAAGTTTTACATTTTGTATTTACACTATATTTTTAATTTTATGTATTTGGAAATTTTGACATGTCGTTTTACTGAATATCATAGTGTGTAGCCAACTCAAGCAATATTTGGAAGTGGAAAGAGTTGTTTGTATTGGCTGGGAAGAGTTTAAATGAAATTTATTCTTTTTTAATCAATATTCTGTACAAATGTTTCAGGAGCTAATACAATATTAGTTTTTCAATAAGTGGAAAGACCAAACCATGATACTACCGATTCTAGCTTTTGTTTTTATTACATGATACAAACTATATAAAATCAATTTTTTTAATATTTTATTTGAATACTACATTAGACGTTATTAAAAAAAAGTTGTCATATTAAAATTAACGTTATTGCTATTTATATTTAAAAATACGAATAATTGTTTAGAATTATATTCTATAATAAATATAAACTTTTTAATACTGATTATTATATATTAAAAGAATATTAAAACATATATTTTATAATGAAATTTTGTTCCTTAAAGAAAAAAATTATAGATAAGTTTTGAAAGTCATGTGAATTTTTCAATACTTATCAGATTCTTCCTTTAGGGCGATCTTTAAAACTTAAAACTATTCTTTAAAAGTACGCCTACAAATAATTGTTTAAATATTTTCGGATTTTTTTAATAAATAAACAATACTATAGCTTTATAAGTACTTAGAAAACTTATTTTAAATATCATAATTACTTTTAATATTTTAATTAATAATTTCATTTTAAGAAGACATACAAAAAGCATTTTTATATTTATTCAAAAGCTACTTTACGTGTAAATGATGTGAGAGATGAAATTTCACTGGGATTTGAATCTGAAGGTAAGTTATTAAATTCAATTTCTTCATTAGCGGCAGCCGCTACAATATTTTCGTTCGACTGTGAAGTTTCATTAGAATTGGCACAAGGCCACTGTTTGTGACTGGGAGCATATAAGATGAGTAAAGCAAATATGTAGATATTCCACATACCATAGACACCGGTGAGGAAGGCTGAAGTTAATTGAATTTCAATATCCTCATCCCATTTCCAGTGGCCTTCAGCGACTTGACCCATTATGAAACCGACAACAGTGAGAGCAGCACACAATAATGTGGCCAACATTAGAAACTTGAAGCGATAAATCAAACCTAAAATTTAATGCATAAATAAGTAAATTATTAAAAAATTATTAACTAATCTTCAAAAACCATTTACCTTCGTAATGCAAACGCCTGGCTTGCGACATAGAAGGCAGGGAAGTTCGTTTGGCACCAATATTCCGAAATACTTTAAACACCATAAAGCACAGAAAAAGAAAGTAAACACCTGCCGAAATGCCCGCCAATATGATAAAACTTAAGGCAACCTTTGCGCCGAGCGGTGTTGTCCATATCGAATAGAAAGGATTGCGCAATTGAACACCCCTCTCACATATGTCAAAGATAAACAATGACAAACAGCCCACAACAACGGCCGACAAATGTTTCCAGTAGCGTGAACGTATGGAATTCTTTTGGGGCGACTCCTGTATCAACATATGCTCTCCGGCGAAGACCAACCAAAAAGACAATAACATGGCGTAGAATATACCCTGACGGATATCGCTTAACAAAAGCATATAGGGCATTTCTAGGCTTAATGATAGAAATTCTAGAGGAAGATTTAAAAACGTCAAAGCACCACCTAAATATATTAGCATATATTCTAAAAGAGCCGGCGAACGTTGAAGTATGTGAACACGGCGCCAGAACCAAATCATAATGGCAACAATGAAGGGAAAAAGAATGGTTTTCAACGATAACCACACCTTTGTAAAACCACCATTTTGATAAATGGCCGTTAGGGTTAAGTCATGCATGTGGCCAATTTTCAAATTCATCTTCATATCGGTATCTATGGGAAAACGCAAGTTCAGCAAATAGTAGTCGTGGTGCAGAGAACCCAATTCGAATAGTGGAATCATTTCACAGGAATACAAAGTCTCTTGTTGACTTTTATGCACTGGATGACAGTCTAGATAACGCTGTTCTATAGAGTGAGCATATAATTTCCAATCACTGGCTGCGTCTTCCTTATTGCGGTATGCTAAACGCGTATCAATGGTTAGCTGGAGATCCTTAGGTGGTTCCATGAGGCTACCATCCGAAACATATGCCAAATCCACTTGTAGAACACCAATTAAATTTTGCTGCCACCTCGAATAATCCAGCTGCTTACCATCTCTTGGCAAGGGCATTTGGAATAAATACACTATTCCATTGGCCATTTTAGTATCATGATTTTCGATTTCTTCCTGCGATATCGAAGAACATTGTCCGTCACCACGAGAATACAACCAGAATGTAGTGTCATTTTGGCGTTCCTTCTGATCACGACACACCATGCCCAAAATGTTCTGATGACCGGCCGGTACTGGTGCAAAAAGACCACCCAACAAGAAGCAAGCCACTTGACAAAGCAACAATAATGCCACCAATATGGATAACTTACGTCCACTTAGATTCTCTAGTATCGTCCCCGACATTATAGTATTCTGAACATACAATTGTTAGAATTAAGATTTTTTATTCAAAGTTTTAATTTCTTTATTTTCTGTATACTTTTTTTACTTAAGTTATTTTTGAAAATGTTTTACTAAAACACTTCAAAGACGCCGATGTCTCTGTTGTGTATTCCTCTGTCTGCGTCTGCTTCACTATAGATGCGAAACAAATGTATACAACAAGAATAACAAACATAAACAAAGAGCAGCCATATTATTTTTAATTATAATTACAATGGACACTACAACTACTAGCTTTAAATCGTTTGTGTTTATAATGTTTTCTGTCGCCATTCGCTTGTCGTCAGCAGTTGTATTATAATTATACTGTTAGTTTTCATAAATACATACCAGGGTTGGTATAATTGTACTTTTTTGGTACAATTCGATTTTTTAAATAGTACAATGATCCATTAGGTGCAAATTTTTAATATACATATGTATCTTCTGATTGAAATAATAATCTAAAATGCTCCTTCTGTCACAACGTTCAAAAAGTACAGGTTGTGGACTAGTCTACAGACTTTTTTAGATAATTAGTTTATAGACTAATCACATTTTTAATTAAACAGACTAGTCTATTTAGAGTTTAAAGACAAGAATGTTTTGAATTCGTTAGGATAGTCCATTTTCTAGATTAAAGTATATTGTTTAATCTGTTAGTTTCTTATCCAAAATCACTATGCAAATTTTTATGAGGATCGGTCTTTAATTGATCCTACCCCCATTTAAGGTCCCCTTCAGAAAATGACTTTAACACTCATTACTGGTTTAAAAATACTAGTATAAAGATGAAATTTGACATAAGTAAGTTTCATACGAGTTAATATCTATCTAAAAAATTTTATGAGGATCGGTTTATGATTGACCCCATATAAGAAAATGACTGCAACGCTCATTAATGACTTAAAATTACGTAGCGATGAAATTCCACACAAATAAATTTAATACGAACCAAATTCTGTCTACCAAATTGTATGAGGATCGACCCTTAATTGACCCTTTCCCCCTTTATAAGGTTCCCTTCAGAAAATTACTTTAACACTTATAGATAAAATTCGACATAAGTAAGTTTCATTCGAGTCAAACGAGGTTTGATGGTGGGTATATAAGATTCGGCATAGCCGAATATAACACTCTTACTTGTTACTTTTAACCTTTTGTATACAAAATTGCCATCGTGTCAATTGAATTTTCGAAAACGGCATTATCAACTTTTCGAAACGGTAAAATATAACGTTAACGGAATTTAGACTTATTTCGGCAAATCAAATAAATAAGAAAATAAAAAAAATCCACTTGTTTATAGGTATGAGGGCTAATTCAAGGTTAAACTTTTTTATTATAATCGAATCGACTTATATAAATTAATAAATATATTTATAACCAAATTACATTATAGTATATAATCATTGAATTTAATATTGTTTAAATATCATATGCGAATGTGTAAAAAACGTAGTATGTAGGTAATTGGATGGAAATAATAAAAACAATAATTCAATAATAAAATAAGGAATTTAAATAATTTAGACCGCCCGGAAATTTTGTTTGTTTTTTTAACACCAATATTTAAAGAATTAACCTAGTAGGTATTTGAATGTAAGTATAAGTAAATGTGCCAATAATAATATTTTGAGAAAAGTGGCCAATAAATTATCAATTTTATGTTGAAATATTTCTTTTTCTTTAACTTTTCTATATTGGCGGTCTAAATTCGTCTTATATGCTATTTTAAGAAATTAACCATTTCTATGACTTTGTTGCGATTTGCATACATATAAGCTTTGGCACACCATAACATATTTATTAATTTTTGATCGTTCTTTTCATCCATCGCAATATCTTCGGAAAGTTGTGGATTAAATCTGAAAAGAAAGGATATTAATTAAATGAGCATTAGGTCAATTGCAGCACTATAACTTCCTTAATATTAGAATTAAATCTTATGTTTGAGTCCCCATTTAAAAAATATCAAATAATCAATAAATTAATAAATAAATTATGAAAAATTAAAATACATTTAAATTAAATTTAAACTCAAATATATTTATAAATAAAAACATATAAAACACAATAAACACAAATCATTACAGATGAAAATATTTACCTATAATAAGGAATGCCAATTGTACTACACCAAGCACGAGCGCGATCAACAACTCTACCATCTGAAGCTGTTGCTTGATCAACAAGCAAATTACCTTTATAATTATAGAGAAACATGAAAATAAATTATAAATTAAAATCAATTACTTTTAATAATTTACATTCTATGAAAACTTACCAATTGTTGAGATGCCATAAGCCAATTTAGCTGTATCCCAGATACTTTCAGGGCGAAAAACATCAATATCTTTTAGTTCGGTAACAGGAATTTGTCCAGTACCCAAGGAAACTACAACAGAAATCTGTAATTAAATAAACAAATATTTCAACAACAATTCAAATAAGTTTTAGGAAAAAAAACTAACGGGTACAGCTTCACTCTCACGTCCTACGCTACGTAAAGCCATATTATATTCATGAATTTCTGTCATGGCATCTAAAGTTGGATTATTGGCAATTAAGCCGCCATCTAAAAATCGGCCAAAGGCTCTAAGTAAAGAAAAGAAATGAGATTTAAAAAAGAAGTATTAAAAAAATCAAACAACAAACCTGAAATAGGAAGGAGCTGCACCAGTGGCGCGGGCTGCACGCCAAACTAGCTGGTCTTTGGGATCGGGTGGTGGAACACGACGATTGGCTTAAAGAAAAAAGTTTTTCATAAATAAAATTGATATACATTAAAATAATTTTATAAAGAGTTAAATTGTATATTTTATATAGATCAATTACCACCTAACTCTTTATAAAATCATTTAAGCTTACTTACTTATCGGCGTAATAATACCCAAAATATCACTAGCACTTGTATAATTACGGAATAAATGTAAATCCACGGGTTTACGATCGGCCATAACACCGGTCACCATTACTTTAGGATGTTTAATATCGGTCATAACGGTAAATTCACCCAAATTATCTTTGAGTATAGCCTCAAAGGTATCACTGGGATATGGACGTGAACCAACGAAACATTGCTCTTTCATGCGTAAATAGAGACCCATGCATTGTCGCATTGTCTTACCACAGCCCAGACCTAATGCCAGTATACCACCTGTACTGGTACCGGCTATCCAATCAAACATATGAACAATGGGTGTTTGGGAGAGTTTTTCGATTTCTAAAAGCATTTGCACTAAAAGTAAACCGCGTATACCACCGCCATCTAAGCAAAGCAAACGTCCGCGGCCATAGGGTTTATCACCTTTTTGTGACGAGCCCGAGTTTAAAGAAGGATTCGAGAGTGAGGGAGACATAGCAGGATCGGAAGCTGCTTTAGAGGCTACTGCATCTTCAGCTTCAATGGAATTTAAGCTAGCCTCACTATTAGTGGGAGACTCTAAATGAAATAGCAAATGTTAGGCTAAGAAAGAGTTTTCTTATTTTAAATCATAAATTCTATTACCTCTTTTAGATTCAGCATTAACTTTGGTAGTAAACATTCCCAATAGAGCATCCATTATACTCTGACCTTTCTCTACTTTTTCAGTGTTGACCACAACTGGAGGTCTAATCAAAATAAACAAAAAAAATTATAATTCTTTATGTTAAAATTCTTCACAGAAAACATACTCTTTTTCCTTCATTTCATTTAGCATACTATTAGCAGCTGAATTGAGAAAACCCATAGCTGTCTGGCGACTAGTAGATGCCAACATATTTTCTATATGTTCACGAGTTTCTGGAGCCTCTGGCGCTTCTGGAGGTATGCCATTATAGTTACCCTTGGCATTGCAACCGGGAGGACATTTGGTTTTATCAGCAGAGCAACTACAAATACAAAACATCAATTTTCATTTTAACACTATAAATTTAATCTATTACCGTCTCGCTCCAACAGAATGTAAAATATATAGTATTTCATCTTCTTTGCTGCCATTAGCATCATTACCCACCATATGACGTGGAGTTTGACCATTTTTATTTTTCATATTTATGTCGCAACCAAATACCACCAAACACTGCACTATCGATACCAATTTCTTTTCAATTGCTATGTGTAATGGGGTATTACCATCCTTATCGACCACATCAACATCAGCATCATGTGCTATTAGAGTGACAACACATTCGAAACGATTACGTGCCACCATAACGTGTAAGGCCGTACGACCATCAAAATTTGTAGCATTAACATTACAGCCCTGCATTATGAGAGCATTTAGAGTTTCACGCGAAGAACACCAATGCAAAGGAGTACCGCCAAATTTCATATCCTGAGTGTACAGTTTATTTGCATTATTCTGTTTAAGAAATTCAGCAACTGAGGTTGGTGTCGTTGTCTTGTAAAGTTTACTTATATTTTTAGCCTCAATATTAACATCTGCACCGGCTATAAGGAGTGTCTTAACACACTCCGGTTTATCGGAGAGACAAGCTAAATGTAAGGGAGTATAACCATCTGAATTACAATGATTTAAATTAACTGTACTTTTATCAATAAGAAGCTAAAAGAAGGTAAAAAGAATATTAAAAATGTTATTAAGAATGATGAAAGAAAACGCCGAGTTTTTTTACATTTATTTCAAAATTGTTTAATTTACTAAAATATCTAAACGAAACATAAGCTAATTTTGCAAATAAACTTTAAATGAAAATTTTCCTCTATATTTACATTTAATATTTCTTTATTAGTACTGGCAGCATAGTGAAACACTGAATTACTGTTATTGTCTAAATGTTCCATTTTACAAAGTGGCAACAGAGCCTTGACCATTTCAATATTTCCGCACTTAATGGCAAGCTGCAAAAGATTACCAAAAAATACAATTTTAAATACAATTTAAGAATATTTTGTATAAAAATACCTGAAACGGTGACATATAGTTAACATGATCGGCATAATCTATAAATTGTAAAACTTTTGGATTGCTAATATAGTCGACAAGATTAAAGTAGGCCACTAAATGTGTTATAGACCAAGAAGGATTTTCTGATAAAGTATCGCTTAGTTTTTGTAAACCATTAACGTTATAGAACTATAATATATAAATACAAAGAAAAATCAATAAATATTTATTGTGTTTATTAGTACAATTAGTACTTACCTCTTTGACTATGCTAACGAATAGAGGCAAACGATGCAAGAAGCAATTAAATTTATCTTCAGTCTCTTGTTGTGAGGGTGAACGAAATAAACTAAACGAAGTAGTATTCGAATCCGTATGATGACGTTGTAAAACTATTTCATAACATTTCTTATCATTTGAATTAAAAGGTGGTGCATACATAACCATGGCCTCATCACGTGCTAGTACCTGTAGCATGCCCAGAGATTCACTTTTTATTTCCAATACCTTATTAGGCGGAGCATCAGCGCCCAATAAACGTTGTAAGGCTAAATAAATAAATTGAAATTAATTTTTTTTTAACAAATAATTACTTTTTTACAAAATATAGCTAATAAAGTTAAACATAGATGAGAGTAAATAAGCCAAAGTTTTTCTTTATTTTTTTATGAAATTATAAAAATAAACCAAACAAAAAATGTTATTAACATTATAAGTATTACAATAATTAATTTTGTGAAAATAAAATGAGTTATTAATACCATAGCCAGATGCAAGCATTCCAAAACTCATCCATGACATTTTACAGCGTTTCTGGTTAGTTTTCTTGATTTATTGAAGATTGTATTGTAAATTTATTTGCCTTTAAATGTTTTGTTATGATGTTTAGATTTTGTTTGGAAGATGAATTTGTGAATTATTTTTTTAAGTTAAAACTGTTTTGTTGCTGTTGTCTGTTGGAGTTATTGAATGAGATCTTTGAAATATAAAATGATAAAATTAAATGAAATTATTAACTTAGCAAATAGTTGAAAAATAGGTTTAAAATAGGATTATTTAATAATTCTACAATCTACGTATGCAGTATATAGATGATCCATAGTTTTCTAAAGTCTACGTTAAACTAACTAAAATTTATTAGTTTTTAGAACTATTTATTAACTTTTAAAATAATCCTGAATTGTGTATTGTAATATAATTGTCAGTATTAGCAGGGATCAAGAAAAAAATAGATTTTTTAATATATATATATATAAGTACACAATTGTAACTTTAAGTTTATCTATAAGTTAAGCCTTGAAATTTTGAAACGGGTATCTCCTGACTTATAAATTTTGATAAATGTCGATGCATTCCTAAATTAATTTATATAAACATGGACATCCTAATGAAAACACTACTAAATAAACAAGTTTCTTAATAGTTGTTACAAATATAATAAACAAGTTGAAATTTATTATATTTAAAAGTCTATAATTTCAATTTGCAATTAAATGTTAATAATGATAAGTTTTATAATTCTAATATTTAATAAAATGTTCATTAACAATATCTTTCATAACATTACTAACAGCACTATTAAAACGTTAATTTTAAATGTAATATATACTAAACTAATTTCTATATTTCATAGTAATCTCGATTTTAAGATTTCCTATCACAGACAAGAAGTATTGTTCTACGGCGGAGAACATAGAATAGAAATGTTTAGCTTAGATTTAAAAAATCAGCTCTGATAGTGAAAACTAAATTAATTTTTTTATAAAGTTTAACAATGTTTATAAATATGGAATGAGTAATTAAGTTTACGTTTACATTTTATATATGTACTGTAAAAAGAATTATGAGATTGAAATGTTAATTTACTTACATAGTACATAAAAATATTAATGTGCAATATAAAAGAATTAGAGTACGTACTTTATGAAATATGTTGTCTGATTATTCCAGAATATATGTACATATGAATGTGTAATGGAAAAAAAGTAACACTACTTTTATATTATCCGCTACTGTATATAATTACATATGTACTTTCTGTGTATGAACATACATATGTACATACATGTACGTATCTGAGAATCTATGAAATATAACAATGATTAAACGCTCGAATAGCTAATGATGCTATTCACTAGTGAGCGTTTTTTTTCCTAATGTATTATTTTAATAATAATAAAACAAAGTCCAACAAACATTGTATGATACAATCGCAAATAATAGATTATTTTGAACGTATGATTCAGTATATTTACTAGAATTAAAATAACATGCATATGGTGTACCCTACATCAAGAAAAAAGACTGTTATCGTAAACATACATATTTATTTGAATGCGGATAAAATGGGAAGTTTTCAAATGTTTTTAATATGATTGGAAAAATATTTAAATCGCACCATCTCTTAGATAGATAGATAGATAGATAGATAGATAGATAGATAGATAGATAGATAGATAGATAGATAGATAGATAGATAGATAGATAGATAGATAGATAGATAGATAGATAGATATATAGATAGATATATAGGTAAATAGGTAGACAGATGGATAGATATATAGATAAATAGATAGATAGATAGATAGATAGATAGATAGATAGATAGATAGATAGATAGATAGATATATAGATAGATAGAAAGATAGATAAATGTAATTTAAATTGAGATTTCTATCTATATCGATAGCTGCAACGAGAGTGGGTGAACATATTAAAAGTAAACGATATATGCAGATATGTACTACATAAATTAGTTTTCTTCAACAAGCACCTATATAGATGGTATATATTGTTTACTATTCCAAACATTTTATTTCTTGGTAATTGTTTAATTCAATTATATTATAGGTACTTAAGAATAAAAACTGATAAGAAATCATCATTAGTTCATTCTTAATAATGTGTGAATTTTATACATACATACATACATATGAAAGTATTTTTTATAAAAGCAGAACAATAATAATACATATGTGCACAGAAAGTTCGACATCTAACCTATTAGTTATTTTTGCAATTTTTAGTTAAAAATTGTATTAATCAATATACATATGGATGTATGTATGCAGGTTGTTTAAAACAAAAAAAAAGTGTTCATGTCTCTATAATATTTTACTTGGTGTGTATGTACATACATAAATAGAATGAATGTGCGTAAAAAAGAAATTAAATAAAAACATGTATGATATTTTAGCCGGTCAAGTGCGGCAATATTATACACCACATTGGAGAAGACTGTATAATTTCTATAATGGCACAGTCTTCATAGCATTGGTTCACTTCCAGCGAATGAAGTTTGCTTGTATCCGAAAGGAGATTTCTAATAAGAATGGGAGAAGTTCTAATTCAAATAGAACTATTTTTTATCGTTAACGTAATACTATAGTGATGTCGGTGTAGGGTATAAGCAAATATGTACATACATACATACTAAAATCATAACAAATTGATGTTTACTGCAAAAATGCGTAATTGGTTTTTAATTCTTATTAGGATTTTTTATTTTTAGTATAATTTCCTATAGATATTTTGTGTTATAAATCTTTTATAAAATAAAATGTTAATGAATAAGGGAATAAATGTACATAGGCTTTATAAAACCATTTTAAATTCGCTAACCATTTAACATTATGCTTTATTCTTTTATTTTTGTTGTAATATATAGATACTTTCACAATTTACTTCCTGTTTTATAACTTTTTGTTTTTATTTTTATTTGTTGTGCAAAGTTTCTTTATAGGGATTCCCCAATTATTTCACTATAGATTCTTTTCTATTTATTTATTTTTGTTAATACACATTTATGAGAACAATTATTATCATTTACTTAATTCTATATTTTTAATACTATTTTGTTATAAAAATCGTATGTTTTCTAGAAATTCAATATAACACAACGTAGCTAAAAACACGGACACAGGGTATACAGAGACGTCACGAGCAAAAAGCTATTTTCCTCTCTTTCGCACAAAACGAATTCAATGATTTTTTTTAGCTGTATTTTATATACCTCTTCTCACCAAACAATTTCAATATCAAACAAAAGCTGATTTTAGACTTTTTCAAATGTCAAAAGTGACATCTCTGTATACTTTGTGACACGGAATTCTATTTTTTTCCGAATGAGAAAATTTTTTTGATTATACCCAAGGCGAATTAAATTAAGGTGGTGTTATTCAAACAGCTGATAATTTGTCTAGTTTGTCAAAGTTTGTTATTGTTTACTTTAAGATGAATTAACATAAGGTAGTGGCAGTTTGGCAAAACAACAAACAAAACAATTTACTTGTTTTTTGTTTTGCAAATGTATGTTTGTTTCGAATGAAATATTCTAATCTAGTAGATAAATTTTGCAAATATATATGTAGATATTTATGAAATAATCTTTGTAGCAAAATACTAATTTTAAAAATTTGACATTACATTTAGCTGTCACTGGGTAATTTCATCGTGGGTTTTGTTGTATGAAGTAATCCGTATTCGATGTTTTTAGTTAATCACGTAATATTTACAGTGTTAATATAAAATATTATTAATTTGTTTATATTAATATTTGCCTACAATATATATATATCTTGACACCACCTTATGTGAGTTCGCCTTGTCAAAATCCAACTCTGTTGTCTAAATCATGATGTAATAAGTAAGGTGAGAGCGTTTAGGCAACAACCGCAACAAACACAATATTTTTTTGTTTGTTTAGAGTTGGGTTTTGTCAAAATGAAATTTCTAAAATTGAAAAATAATAAACATCGGAAAGAAATAGTTCTTGCGTATTTCACAATATTGCCTACAAAACCGTCGTTACATTTAGCTTGTTTAATTTTTTTTCTTTGAAAACACAAATATATATATATATTTTTTAGATTAAAAATAAAGTGCTGTTTTTAAATACCGAGCGAGTAGTATGAGTTAAAATTTTACTTGTATTTTGTTTTTGTTACAATAACAACATACAAGTAAAATTTGTGCTCAAACTACTCGCTCGGTATCTAGAAACAGCACATAAATTAATTTATTTTGACACAACCCAAGCACTTTTTAAATAAACAAATAAAAATCAACTGCCTTAACGATTTCACCTTACTTAGTGCTTCCTGGGTAACAATTTGTTTGAAAATGTATTTTTTTGATAGATATGAGGTGAATAAAATTTTACTAGCTCATGGAGCTACATAAATTTTTGACAAATGAAAAGAAAATTTTGAAAATCCAAAAAAATATTTTATAATTTTAGTTTATAATGCATTTGTGATTGTAGAAAATCCATTTTAATAATAAAAAACAATAAAAGTTTTTCATTTATTAAAATAAATGCTGATTTTCTTGTTAAAGAAGTAACAAATGTCAAAATTTCATCTAATCCAAAAAGATTTCGCTTGGCACAGCAAAAGTGATAGTATTTACCACCATAAGAAAATTTTATTTTACCATAAAACTTTGCTAACGTTTGGCACACAGCCATAATACTAAAAAATCGGCAAAATTTGGAAATGTAAATAGAAAATTTTTATATATTAATTATTTATTATACGGTCCAATATTAGACTATAAATTATACTATAGACTAGCCTTTAGAATATACTTAAATAGAGTTGTTTCCTCCTAAATATTAATATCAAACTCCTTCGTCTCTAGTTTTTAAGTTAGTTTAAGTTTAAGTTAGACTTTTTGAAAAGAAATGTGGAAGCTGCTTATAAGAAACTTTGGGTGCGAAATGGCAGAACTATAAGTTTAGATTTAAGAGAAATCATACATACAGTGTCTCTCATAAGTATTCGAATTTAGGTAAACTATAAAAGAACCTAATTTTAATAATATATTTTGTGTGCAAAAAAATAAAATAATTTGTTTTATGGTTTAGACAGTCCTTAGGTTTGATATCACGCTTTTTAAAACTTGAAAAATTTACATTTACTTAAATTAAATTAGCTTTTTTTAAAAAAAGTCCATAAAATTGCCTTACAAAAGTATACGAATTTTTCCTGTATTTCATATTTGATCATATTATACGAAACATAAATTTTAGAATCGAATGGTTTTTATGCTTTAAATTGTTTTAAGGGGTTACTATCAACCGAAAATATATATTTTTGGCCCATTTGGTCCACAATTTTTTGGGATTTGTACCCTTTTTTATGTAATATCATTAAAATGGTAATTTTTGTACTACTTTTTCTTTTTTCCACATATAAAATCAAAATTTAATATTTCGATTGAATAGACCCCTTGGAGTATCTAAAAATAGTATTTTTGTTACAAGAATCTGTATTTAAACGATCCAAGATATATTATTGATATTATTCTGTCGCTAATTCAATATATTGAAATTTAAGTCCATTTTCATAATACAAGGATCAAAAAATTTCGGGGAAAGTTATGTACATATGTATACTTTCACAATAGACTTTAGTATTGATTATACTATAGGGTTGACTTTAGTATAAATACATATTTTAATAAAGCTTAATTAGGTGATGATATTTCGCTTGTTAAACAACCAATATAATAAATAAATCATAAAATTTTGTATAGGTATACAGTGTTTGTAAATGTAATATATTCAAAATCTTAAAAACAACCTAATTCATATAAAGAGTTTTACATTTAGTTGAGGATACATTTCGACAGATGCTAAATATTGGTAAAGTTGAAGATTAACTGTAAATATTATAGTTTGTTTTAAATTAAGGTCATTAACTTTATGCAAATTTCACACAGCATTTCTAATTAGCAAAAATATAAAGAACATGACATGTTATTGGTTAAGATATGAATGTTTTTAAATTTTAATTATGTACATATGTATGTAAAAGTTTCCACTTATCACGATACAATGGTAGAATTTAAAGAAAATGAAAGTTTGCATTAATTACAATATGTAAATAAAAAAAAGCCTGTTGGTGAAATGAAGCAACAAAAATTTTCAAATCTATTCTTTAATTTCATTCTTTGAATAGTCCCACAATCGTTAAGATGTGGTCGGTTAGATTTCTAACTTTAATAAGTGTGTCTTTTAGCATATGCTATGGACAGGAATTTTCGAATTCGTCTGTAATTTTAAATCTTGGCGATAATTTGATTAATTCAACAAATACATATTTTAACCATACCGGCAACATAAATCGTATTGTCGGTGGTAGACCGTTAAATATCATTGAAGCTCCCTATCAAGTTGCGATATACAATAATAATTTTTTTATTTGTGGCGGTTCCATTATCAGTGCTGATTGGGTGCTAACAGCAGCACATTGCCTTAAAGGTGGTGGCACGTTTAAAATAAGAGCTGGATCTCGTTTTCGAGAACGTGGCGGTGTTGTGCGTTACGCTCGATATGTTATAGTTAATTCGGGTTACAATTTAATTACATTTAATAATGATATTGGCTTAATAAGACTTAAAAGACGTTTAAAATTTTCACCTAAAATAAGACCTGTGCGTTTGGCTAACCCGAATTTTAAACTACCACAAAAATATTTAGTTAGTGGTTGGGGATCCCTGAGAGAAACATCTAGCAAACCATCAAATGTTCTAAGAGGCGTAACAGTCGCTAGAGTTTCGCATAAAACTTGCAGAAACAAGTTTAGACGGGAATTCCCTGTTACAAGACTAGTTATATGTGCTGCTTCTCCGGCTAAAGATGCATGTGAGGGAGATTCTGGTGGTCCTTTAACCAACAATGGTGTTCAATATGGTATAGTATCATATGGTATTGGTTGTGCACGTCGAGCATTTCCGGGAGTCTATACGAATACTAGGAAACAGTTTGCATGGGTTAGAAACGTTATACGACGATTTGGTGGTTTAATGCCAAGATATTTACTAACATAATCTAATATGTAAACTATTGTATGTACATGTAATTTGTAATTGAATAAAGAATCGTTATGTGAAAGAATTGAAATACATTTTTTTAATTTTCTATAATAGATTTTTTTATTTTCTATAAATGTTTAATACTATTTTAGATAATTTGTATATAATTTTCTATAAAAAAAATCTATATTATATAGATTTAACACATAAATATGGTACACCCTATATCTATAATGCACTTTAATAAAAAAGTACTTTTAACTTCCCATCCTTCTTCCTTTTTGAAACCATTTTTGCTACTATTTTTGTCAACTACTCTCTTCTACACCTTTGATCCGAAACAAGGTGAATTTACATGAGGTGGTGTTTTTTAATCAGCTGACACATTTTTTAGTTTGCCTAACCCCCTGTCCAAAGTAAATTTATAAAGTAGCGACACGAGTTGTTGTACAACAAACGTCTACAAAAACCACAGGCAATTTGTTTTTGTTCGAAATACTAACTTGTCAAAATTTGTT
>NC_060953.1:60991732-61072526 GCF_022045245.1 Lucilia cuprina
GAACTAGAACTGAACTAGAACTGAACTAGAACTGAACTAGAACTGAACTAGAACTGAACTAGAACTGAACTAGAACTGAACTAGAACTGAACTAGAATTGAACTTGAAATCGGTTCATAATCAATTTTGTTCATATATTTATACAGTTTCATTAAGTCGTATATAATCGATTATACTCTCTACTTGTTTTGTTTGTTCTTATTTTCTTGTTTCTTTTTTTATTTACCGTATGCATTAGTAAATCCGTTTAGTGGGGTCATTCGTACTTGATTTTTATTTCAAGTTTTTTTTTTTAATTTTGTTTGTTTACAGGAAAATTACATACATACTTATGTACAATGTTTTGTATATGTATGTTTGTATATTTATACGTATGTATGTTTATTTACCTGTTTGTATTCAAAGTATTTTTTTTGTTTATTTCATTCTTGTACATAATTTACGTTATTTACAGTGTTTTAGATTTTCTGAAAGGAATGAAAACATTTTCCATTTGAGTTGTTAGTTTATACTAATGAAATTTGTTGCCCCAGTTTGAAGGTCAAGTTTATTCAGTTCACTTTTAGATTGCTCTATTTATAATATATACCATTAGTAATAAAATTGATTTTTTGTTTATGGTGGGGCTTTTATAAATCCTTTAGAGATCTTTCAGTGATGGTCTTTTTTGTATGAGATTTATAATTAATAGAAACAAATCAAAAACTTCTAATTTTTCGAAATTTTTTAATTGACAAACCTCTGTCTGCCATAACCATTCCCGAAAAGATCAATGATCTTTTAGTTTGCCTTTTTAGGCTTTCCTATTGCACCTTAATTAAAAATTGCTTCATAAAATAACTGTTTAAAACATTTTTTATTAATTTGTTAATGTCTAAACATTTTATTTATAATGTGCTGAAATGGTAAATTACTTTTGCAAACACTTAATGTTCGACACTTGTAGACAGAAGTTTGCATTTAAAAATAAATATAAACAATGTTTTTATCTTTAAATTAAATTGTTTGATAATATTTATAAACATACCTAGTTTGTTTTGTTTTAAATATGAGGGAGAATTTTTGTAAATGAAATTTTAAAAATCGGAACTAAAACTTTTTAAATGTTAATTATTAATAAACATTTATATTCCCTTATTTACTTTTTTTGTTTATCCATAGCTCAATTACTTTTATTATTTTACACAAGATTTACTTTTCTAATGTTATCTAATCTCTTTAAATCAGTTATAATTTTGTTTATTTGTATCTGCTCTACGTTTGCATTTAATTTGTTTATTTTTATCTATTTTGCAAACGCCGTAAAAAAAACATTTTTGAATTTACACTTTGCCATCATAATGATATAATAAAGAGACGACGTAACACCTCCATATACATTTTAATAAAATATAAGTTTTTTTATTCTTCTAAATTGATTTAATTTTTATTTTTTTTATACCAAAAACAACTACAGCTTAAGTGAATTTACAACAAAAAATAACTAATACATCATCACTACCAGTAATCGCTGTCTACTACAAACGAATATTAGAAAAAAAATAACATTCTTAACTCAGTCATAAAAACCAAAGTAATAAGAATAAATAAAAAGTAAGAAGTTTTTAAAAATAATATTTTACATTTGTATCGTAAAACATTAAATAAAAACAACAAGAAACAACATGCAAAGTGTTTCGAATGGTGGTAATGCTGAAGCCGGTGGAGGTGGCAATGGTGCTAGTGGTGCTGGTGGCAAACGACCAAAAAAGGGTATTTTAAAAACTTCAAGCAGTTTTGATCGTACTGGTGCAAGGTAATTTATTAATTAATATGCATTTATATTTGTATGTATGCTTGTGTGAACATTAAGAAATTCTTTTATTTCTGTTAATGAGGTTTTGATTAGGTGATTAATTTCTCTTTATGTTTGTCAAGTATAATAATATATATACAAATTAAGTCACATTGCAAAAAGCTTACCAGTGGTTGGGTAAAAAGTAATTAAACAAAAGTAATTGAAAGATATTAAAGTCATGCTACTTTTATATAAAGGGAATAGTAAAAAAAAATTAATATTAAAGAGATTTTTTAGAACTATTCAAGGCATTTCTTCTTTTATTTAAAGTTAATTACTATGAAAACAGTTTATTTCATTTTATTTATTAAAAAAAGAAAAATTTATAAACATTTTGTATACAGACTTTAAAATTCGAAAATTTTCTACTTAAGGAAAAAATTAAAAAATTTTTAATTAAAAGAAAAAAAATTTAAAAACAAAAATTGTAAATTTTTAATTAAAATTTTCTGTTATAAAAGAAGATTTTAAAAATTTTCTATTTAAAGAGAAGATTATTTTATTAAAAGAGAAAATTTGTTCCTTTTTGTATTCTCTATTAAAAGAGAAAATTTCGAAGATTTTTATTAAAAGAAAATTTTCTTTAAACATTTCCATAAAATTTTCGAAATTATTCTACTTAATAAACATATTTGATATTTCTTTATCAAAATAGGAAGAGAAAATTATATATTTAAAGAAAGTTTCGAAAAATTTTTATTAAAAGAGAGAATTTTCTATTTAAACAAAAAATTTCAAAAAGCTGAAATTTCAAACATTTTCTATTTGAAGAAAATTAATTTCTAATTAAAGATAATATTTTTTTATTACGAAAATTGTATTAAAAGATAAAAATACTATATATTAAAATAGAATTTTCTATTAAAAACTTCTTAGAATGTTCTATTTAAAGCAAAAATTTAAAAGAAATCTATGTTAAAAGAAAAAATTCAAAATGTTTTATTAAAAAATTTTCTATTCAAAGAGAGCATTTCTCAAAATTTTCTATTAAAAGAGAATATTTCTCGAAATATTAACATTTCTCGAAATGGAAAGATAGTTTAGTTTAAAAGAGTTGTATACCAATATATATACATCCACTCGAAGGCCCAAAGGTCTATTCTGAATCCCTTTAATAATGAACAAGGAGAAATCAAAAGAAGACAGAAGAGAAATGAGAAGTGTGAAATTTTCCCTCCAAAAAGAGAACAGAGAAAGGAAGTGGTTATGGTAGGGAAATCCTTAATTGTCTGTTATCTTAAAATCCAAAAAATTCCCCTGATGAAGCCCATAATGTCGCCTAGGTTGGACCCTGCTACATCTCCCAGTTCAACGTGGAATACTTTACCTAGCCATTTCAGTCTCAGACTCTGTAATCTTGGACAGTGGCATAAAATATGCCCTACTGTCTCCAGTTCCTCTTCGTCCTCACACAACCTGCAAAAATCCTGTGTGTTACCGACCCCATTAACCCTTATGGCTCCAATTGAGCAGTGTCCGGTTATTACCCCTACTAAAATCCTTATACTCTTCCTATCCAGTCCTAATAGCATTCTGGTTGCTTTTGGATTTAACTTCGTCCATAATGTCTTAGAAACCCTACAATCCAGTCTAATGGAAAGATAAATTTTGGAAATTTTTCCTATAAAAAATTAAATTTTGAAAGTTTTCTATTCTAATCTATTTAAAAACACAAAGCTGAAGATATAATTGATTTGCGAAATATTTTTAATTTAAAAATACATTTGTTTAATAAAATAGTATTAATAAATGGATTTCCCTCAATGTTTATTCATATTCCTGAGTAATATAACTACGCCAAAGTAATGGATGAATGATTACTTCAGTTCATAGTTTTTATATTCATTTTAATACTCGGAGAGTAAAAACAATTGTTGACACCTAAATTAACTAATTCGCAAGCAGTTAGATATATGTTTTTAATTACAAACTCCTAAAAAGATTTAATTTAGTTTACTTAGTACAAATTCCTTTGCAAAATTCATACAATAAACTCTCAATAACTTTCTTATTTCTTAGTGAATACGGGGGTATTGTATTCCTTTTATTGAATTTTTGTTCTTTAAAAATAAAACTAGAATATAAATAGAAAAAAACTAATTACAATTAGCAATTAATTAATTTGTATATTAATTATAATTTATATATGTATATTTCTATTATAGCAAATTATAAATAATATATTTTTATTATAATTTACAAATAGTTGCCGTAAAAGCGCTAAATTCGATGAACTTAATGTATTACAAACTTTTCATCCAGCTGATAAAGATTATGGTCATATGAAAATTGATGAACCTAAAACGCCATACAGTTTAGCAGAACCAGATCCACAACGTGATCAATTAGATGCTGAATTATTAGCTGAAAAGTAAGTTTTGTTTTTCTATAAATTCTAATTAAATAAAAAAAAGAACACTAAATTAATGTGTGTGATTTTTTCCATAGATTACGAATTGCTGCCAACACACAAACGCCTTCATTCGATGATGAAGAAGAGTCTGATGAAGAATTTGAAGAGACACCAGAGGAAAAAGGTATTGTGTTACTAATTACAGTTTAATAGAGAAAAAAACTTGCAAATATTAGATGTCAATCACATTTATTCTGGCTGATTATATTTGTATGGATTTTTCGTTTTCTGTTTTTAAGTCACGTGTTTTTGGTATTGAATTTAAGATTTGTATTGATTTGTAATTTGCAGTATTTCAAGGGAATGCTCAGATGATTAGTAATCGTGATAAGGAAACAAATTTGAAACTAGTTTTAAATAGAATTAATTTTTTATTAAGAAAGAAAAATTTGCATAAAATCAATGTGGGGATTTATTTTTAATAGATAATGGAGTATTTCATGATTTGAAATCATGTTAATTATATAAATTGAACTAAACTACATGTATTTAATGTAATTTTTTTTTTAAATGAGGCAAATAACATCAAAAAACTTAAATGAATTAAAAAAGACAAAAATTTAAATTTTATATAAGAAAGAAGAATCTTCAAAAAAAAAAAGGAAGTTTTAAAAAATTCTATGAATTAAACATTTTCCAAAAATTTTCTATAAAATTTATAAATTTTAAAAAATTTTCTATAAAAAAGAAAAATTTTGAAAAATTTCTATAAAAAAGAGAAATTTTCAAAAATTCTATAAAACAGAGAAATTTCTAAAAATGTTTATAAAAAAAAGAAATTTTTGAAAAATGTCTATAGAAAAGAGAAATTTTCAAAAATTTCTATAAAATAGAGAAATTTTCAAAAATGTCTATAAAGCAAGAGAAATATTAAAAATCATATGAAAATACATTTTTTTAAAGTTAGAAAATTTGAAAGAATTTTTTATAAAAAATTGATTTAAAGAGAGAAATTGTGGAGAATTTGCTATAAAAATGAAAAGTTTAAGGAATTTTTTATATAAAAAAATTGAAAATTTGAATAAAAAGAGAAATTTTGAAAAAAAAATTCTATAAAAATAAATTTAAGAAATTTTCTGTAAAAACGAAATTTTGAGAAAATTCTTATAAATTTTAACAAAAAAATTAAATTTTCTATGGAAATGAAAAAAAATCGGAAATTTTTCTTTCAAAAATTAAGTTTTTCGAACTTTTTCTATAAAGAAGAGAAATGTTTCGAAAATTTTCTATTGAAATGACATTTTTTTATAAAAAATGGTAGAAAACTGTTTAAAGATAAAGTTTAAGAAATAATTCCTATAAAAGATTAAATTTTGAAAAATTAAAATAATAAGAGAAATTTTGAGAAAATGTTCTTTAAAAAAGAGAAAATGTTGTTAAAGTTCCTATAATTTTTTCCAGAAAAAAGAAATTTTGAGAAAATTTCTAAAAATTTTTTGCAGAAATTAAATTTTCAATTAAAAAATGAAATATTTCGAAAATTTTCTGTAGAAAAGTGAAATTTTTTAAAAATTTTCTAGAAAAGAAACAAAAAAATTTATATTGAAAAGAAAATTTTTCTGAAGTTTTTTTTTCATAAAGAAGTGAAATGTTATAATGAAAAGAGAAATGTTTCGATAACTTTCTATTAAAAAGAGTAATGTTCCGAAATTTTTCTATTAAAAAGAAAAAATATTCTAAAATCTTTTTTATTGAAAACAGAGATGTTCCGAAAGTTTTTTATTGAAGGAGAAATTTATAAAAATATTAAAAATTTGCTATTTGAGGAGAGTTTTTGAGATTGTTATAAAAAGTAAAATTATCTAAAAAATTTATTTCTGTCCCATTTTTATTTTAGCACGACGCATAGAATTCGAACGTCGCCGCAAGGCTCACTACAAAGAATTTGAAGCCGTTAAGCTGGCACGCAAACTAATAGAAGAAGAACTAGCAGATGACGATGATGAAGGTGATGAATCAAATGAAACAGCTAATAAAGATAAATCAATATCACAAGCAAACGAAACAACAGCTGATACTGATGCTCAGTCGCCAGAACGAAGCACACAAAGTTCATCGAATGTCCGACAAATGGATATTGATGGGGAGAAAATTTAAAATAATTCAAATATCGTTTAAAAATACGTGTAAAATAAAAATAGAAAGCAACACATACACACACTGCATAAGAAATAATAAACATACATATTAATTCAAATTAACATAATTTGGTAACGTGATCTTGATTTTAAAACTATAATTAATAATCAATTAAATTAAAGAGAAAAAAAAAACATAATAAATACATATGCTACATATAACATTTATCATTCAGGTTAGTAACATTGATGTAGAGAGTAATAGCTACTACATATTGATATAAACATAAATACATATTTATTTTAAATATGTTTAATAATATTACAAAAACAAAAAAGAAACAAACAAAAGATCTAAATATATACAAAAAACAAACCATTATTGTTTTTAGAAATCAAAATTAATTTGCATTTATTCTAAGAATACCACCTTACTTTATTCACCTTGTTGTTTTAACTTCTCCTCCTCAAACCCCCCACATACTAAATGTTGTAAACTAAACTGTGTGTTTTTAAGCTCCAAGCTTTTGTCAAGCTTATTGATAAATTATTGATAATTTAAGTGCCACATTATCTCAATGAATTTCATTTACATACACAAATTATTATAAAATTAATTCAATATTTTGTTATTTTTTATTTTTCCTAAGCAGTTTAATTTATTTTTAATTTTTGATTCGTTATATTTGAAATCTGTTATGCTTCCGAGCCACATAACACCAATTAATAAATAAAATAAACGTATTATTAATTAATTAATAAACTTTTAATTAAAGAAAATACATAACGAAGTTATAAATAATATTTAAATATTTTTTTAAAAAAAAGCAACTAAAACTAATTTTGACTGATTTATATTTTTTTAAATGTAAAATTTATTTGCCAATTAAATGGTGTTGAAATGAGAAAAAGGAAATTAAGCATTAATTCTAATTGGATTCAAAAGTTAAGTGAATTAAAACTAAATAAACAAGAAATGAAAAATAAACTGTGAAAATAACGAGAGATTTGCATAAATAATTTAAGTTAATCTAAATAAACGTTAAAAATAACATTAAAATACAAAAAAAAAAACACATAGTTTTAATTAATGGGAGTCAAAAGTTTACAATTAAAGCTGAATTTTTCTTTAAATATTTTCCTAAATGAAAGAAAAAGAATTGCGGGAATAATTTATCAAGGAAGGAATTTTTATACAAATTTGTTTTAAAAGAGAATTATTGAGAAAATTTTCGACTGTAAAAAAAGCTTCGCGGAAAATGCTTTAGGGTTAATCTTTTTGTCATCGATTAGGGATTAAACTAAAATTAATCCTCAAAAGTTGTTTTTGATTACTTAGGGCGGGTTTCTTACTACTCAGTTAAACTAGGCTTAACTTGCTGTTAGATTAAACTCGGAACAAATTTAGGCGGACTTTAACCGATGATTGTGTTTTTCAGTTTTAGATTTAAGCTCAGTTAACTTTGTTAGTATAGCCAAGTTTTCACTCAAAAACATAAACAATTAACAGCTGTTTTTTGCAAACAATACTTTTGTAAAATGGAAAATTTTGGAAAAATGTTAAATAAACATTTAAAACAATAATTAATAAAACAAAACAAATCAGAAAATTGCAATTTACTTAAAATATTACGTTTTTGTTCTTCCGCAATCATTGTATTAATGTTTTTGTTAAATGTGTTTGCTCACTTATAACTTGAGTTTAATTGTCCAATTACACTCAGTTAAACTAAGATAATAAGTAACTTTACTGAAAACTGAAAAACACGAAGCATAAATTAAACCAGACTTAACCAAAGAATAAAGATTATATTTATCAGAAAAACTAGCCCTAAGGATTACAGCAAATTTTTTATATCGATTTTTGCATATATCGACCTTATTTGACCAGTTTAAATCCCCAAGCTTCAGGTCAAACGGCTTCAGATTGATGCAAAGTAAAATGAAAATTTTTTTTAAGTTTTTATCTTAATTAGTATGTTTGTATTGTCTGAGGCTCCTTTACCAGTGCCTCAATTGGGAATCGAACCCACCACTTACGCCTTACCAAACTAGAACAATAACCACTAAACTACCGAAGGTCAGAATCTACCGGAGGTCGAAATAGGATTCAAATATCTTAGGAGTTGTCAATTGCATTAGTATTCTGCATTGATAATGTTTATATAGTATTGAAAATAATCAATATCGGTCTGTGAATGATGAATAGCCCACATTCAAGTGACTACTCAAAATACTGTTTACAAGTTATAAATTTGATAATTATACAGCAAGAGTAAGAAATTTTGCACAATAAATTTTCATGCAACCAAAAATTATATTGCAATGTATGTAAGGGCATCGGACTATAATTGAACCACATCCCTTATTGTCATGACCATCAATTTATCCATTTGTCTTTTAAAATCTCGATAGGAACAACACGTGAGAAGCTAGATAGTTGCATAAATATTCTCGATAGTATTAAAAATACGCAACATCGGTTTCTGCATTATTTGACGCACAATAAAATAGCTCAGCAGTGGTGCAGTAAGTAGAACACTTAACTAACAAACCGAAATCCCTGGTTTGTATTCCCACTGGTTCCTTTTTATAATTAATAATAAAACAACTTATTCAACAACTTCTTTGTAAGCAAAATATACTTCTTTAACTTCGTATTTGTAAGAGAGGTTATTTCTAGAGATTTGTAAGAGAGGTTAGAAGTACTTGCCTGCAATGATATCACAGTGTTAAAATAATGAGCTAAAATGCTAAAGAAGAAAAGGGGTTTTATTATCATTTTAACTCATTACTTTTTAATATAAGTTTTTCCTGGGAACAAGTTATCTGCATTATAATGTCTTAACTTTAGTTATAGCCTAGTCAAAGATAATTGTTATCATTAAACTCAAATAACTATTGTTTTCTCTTTCCTTTTCCTTATTTTTAAAATTTTGTATACAAATTTTGGGGGAGGGTTGTCCCGTGGATCCGGTCAATAGATCGAACTTGCTTACCTTTAACTGAGTTTATTTCAAAATAAAACACTCACACTTTTTGTCAGCTTTCTGATTTTTATTTAGTTCAATATAGTTTTTTTTTTGTTTTGATTAAGTTTTAAGTTTACAATCAACTTATTTCGAAAAGATAATTAAAGTGTTAATTACACACATAAACAATAAATAATAGTAATATTATAACGTTATTTATAATACACTAGAGACACTACCTAGAGGTTGTGTGGTAAGTGATTACACTATAAATAACGAATATAATTTCAATATATTAAGAAATATTAGATAAACGTCAAAATAAATAAATTATTTAAATATAGTTTTTTTTTCTTTTTTTACGTCATAGTTTTGTGATAGAGAAGAAGAATTGATAGGTTTTTTTTTTTTAATTTTGGTTGGATGGCATAAATGTTTGTTTTGCTTTCTTTTGACAATAAACTCATTTAAAGCCAAATTAAAATTTCAAATTACTGCAATGGGCATCCTCTCTCTCTGTATATGTATGATATTGCATGATGTTAAAATAATTTCAAATTAAAAGTTGGCAAAAAATGAGTAAATTATTAAAAGAATTAGAAACAAAACATTTAGCTAATGATAGATAGTATTTGACACATAATGCATCTTCTTATGACAAAAGAAGATTTATATGATTTGAATTGTGTTTTTATTAAGACATTATGTATTAAATACTTATCGTTTAAAGTCGTTTTTAATTTTCTACCTAATATTATTAATATTATTATTATATTATTTGCATTTTGTTATTTTACATTTAAAAATTGGCGCATTTCTCTTGTTTAGATCTTAATACGAATACTCTCACGTTTCTCTTTTTGTTTATAGTTTCTAAATGTATATTAAATATTTATAACAATTTGTTTTAATTTGCGTTTAGCATTAATATTTTTTTTAACATTAACGGTTAATAATCGTTTGAATAAGTAATTATTTTAAAAACATTTAAAAATTACACAAATAAATATATTAAACATTTTACAAGAAAAAAAATATTTATTTGTGTTCGTTAATTGTGGGGTTAGCTAAAACTTAATTAATATATAAGAAGAATAAGAAGAAAAAATTAGTTTTACTTTGATCGTTAAAATATTTATAAATTTCTAAAACAACTTAAAAACGTTAGTTGTTTAAGTAGTTTTCAAATGTTTTTTTTTTTAATATTATAATAAATTTCAATATATTTTTTTATATTTTATAAATAATTTCTTGTTGAGCAACATTTTTATAAAATAATTATTATCATTATTATTTTCTTATTAAGAATACAAAATATTTGCTCCGGGAAATGTTGTTATTATTTCCTTTGAACAAACCTGATTACAAAAAAACTAAAGCAATATTTTGTATTCTTTTTTTAAAAATAATTTATAAACATATTTCTTTATGTTTATCTTAAACTTCATACATTTTTTGTTGTTGTAAGTTAAGCCTTAAAACTAGGAAGTGCATACATTTTTTTTCAGAAATTTTATCTAAATTCTTATTTTCTTTAATTTGATTTTTGATATTGTTTTTCTTTAAAGTTAGTTCCTTCGTTAAGTTATTAGTAAAATTTTTATCGTTAAGTTTTTTTTCTTAAACATTATGGGTAAATCATTTCCTTAGTTTGCAGTGGGGTTTCCGTCATCTTTGTTTTTTTGTAGTTGTAGTTCCTATTACTATTTTAAATAAAAGTGGCTAATTTAATTAATCATGTGTTGTGTGCCTGGAGGAACTTTATAGCTGGGATAGTGATGACTCAAAGCATTCTTGGCGAAGAATGAGGTGTAGTCCTGTTAATAGAAAAAATACAAGAAATACGTTTAACAGTTTGTTTTTAAGAGAAAAATAGCGAAATTATTAATCGAAAAATTTGTCTTTTATTAAAAAATTTCCGAAAAAACTGTTTCATCTCATAGTTTGAAGAACTGGTATAATAGAATTCCGTTTTACGTTCAGATAACCAATAAATAACATGAAACCATTTGGTCCCAAAAAAACATATTTCAAACGACAAAGTTTGATACATTTCTCCCAATTCTTCCAATTCATAGCTTTTAAAATGACATTTTAATCGGTGTTGTCATAAATTCCAATAATTAGTTTTTAAACTATAAAAATGGATTGGTCTCATGAAATCAAAAGTAATCGGTTTTATGTCCGATTTAAAATATAATGCTTTATTGAATAAAAAACTATAACATAACGAATTTTTTTTTCAAAATTGTAAAACAGGCTAAAAAATTAAAAAAAAAATAAATAAAAATATAGAATTTTTATTTTTTTAATAAAGTTTTGAAAAGAAAATTAAAAATGTATAAAAATGAAAAAAGCGAAAACATCAAAATATGCACTAAAAGAGTAAAATATGCTCTAAAAACTCGAAAATATGCCTCAAATATGCTAAAAAGTCAAATCATGCAAAATTATGCTCTTATGGGTAAAATATGCAAAAATATGCTCTAACAATTAAAGTCATTTTTTGAAGGGGGGTAGGCTCAATTATCGACATATCCATATAAAACTTTTCAAAGAGATTTTGGTTCCTGTGAAATATGTTTGTATCGATTTTTACCGTTATAAATGCTCCTTTTAGACAGTTATGAGCGATAAAGTTATTTTCTGAAGAGGGCCTAATAGGAAGAGAGGGGGGGGGGCTAGGCAAAGTCGTGGACCGATATTTTGTATAGAAATTCTTCAAAAAATATATCTTTTAGTACAAAAATTTCTGTAAAACTCTCATTTGTATAAGAAATTTTCTAAAATTTGTTCTTTTATAAAAAAAAATTTATGAAAATTTCTCCTCGTTATGGAAATGTTTGGGGAAATTTTCTTTTTTTTCTATTCAAACAAATAAATGTAATTATATTATTTTTAATAACTTACGCGATTGACTTTTCTCGGCCTGCATACTGGGCCCAAGGCCAACTTGCGACGTTCCTCATTTTCTTTGGCAGCAGCCTCTTTGTATTCTGGTGGTGGCCACTTCAAATCTCCACGCATGCTGGAGCCGCCTAATGAGTCAGTGGAAGATTCTTTAAATTAATGTATAGCAGAGCCAAAGGGAGGATTCGGTGTTCAATAATACTTACCTCTATAGCTAGTAGCTGCGGGCTGAGATGCGTAAACGGGTGCTGGTTTTTGGGTAATTGGTGCCTCTTTGCGCAATGTTATAATACCAGGGCTGGCGCCACGTTGTTCCTGTGGCAATTGGGGTTGGTAATGTTGCTGCTGATCGACCTGATCGTGAGACACGGTGTGCTGTTGTTGTTGGGGCTGTGAATAAGAATTAAATTGTTGTTGATTGGTTTGTGGTACAAATTGATTTTGTTGTTGTGGTTGTTGTTGATGATAAGGTGCTTGATTATATTGATTTATGGATGGATTTTGATATTGAGGTTGTTGGTGCTGTTGTTGAGGTGGTTGTTGTTGCACCCATGGTGGTTGCTGATATTGTTGTTGTTGTTGAGCCCAAGCAGGTTGGCCTGGTTGTTGATATTGTTGTTGAGGGGGTTGCTGATATTGCGATCCCACATGAGGTTGTTGTTGATATTGATTTTGTGCTGGAGCCTGAGCTTGATACTGGGGTTGTGGGGGATATTGTTGTTGTGCTTGATGTTGTGGAGGTTGTTGATATTGTTGTTGTTGATTATCATAGGATGGTGCACGATATTGTTGCTATATATCGTTTATAGTGCCACAATTATCAAGAATACATGCGGGTTTTGTTTATGTTTTCCACATACACATTTGTCATGTGTCAGGGTGCAGTTTTTTGATGGGATGGTGGTGGTTTTAAGTAACATATAGAAAGGGAGACAACAAATATATGTATGGGAAAGAGAGAAAAAAAGACAAGACCAGACAGAGATTAGTGTTGTGTGTTTAAGGAGTTAGTGTAGGGTTAGGTATTATTATATAGATTTAAGTTAAGTGTTATGGTTATCATTTAAGCGCGCTGTTATGGCTGAAATTTTTAGAAGAAAATAAAAGCAAATTGGTTTTTAGTTTTATTAATAAAGCTGTTTATTTTATAATAATTATTTTAAGCCTTATGTTTAAATATTTACATTTATTTACAGTTATGGAGAATAGATTGGGGCTAACAAAAAAACATAGATTTTAATGGAACTTTATACCTATTTATTTGAAATCATAATTGCTTTGATTTCGGGACTATGTTGTAGAACATTAAATTACATTTTACATAAAACAAATTGTAATTAAAACATTTTGGTATACAGATCTTCCTCTAAACATGAAATATTTTTTGTTCAAACATAAAGTAAATTTGTTACATAAATTCTTAAATTTACAATTAGAAAATAAGTTTAAGTAAACGTTTAATTCTATTTGTTATACAAAACTTGCTGATATTAAAAATTAAAATTGCGTTTACTTCAAAATATGTTTTTATTTAATTGGTCATTTAATAAGATAAAATACTAGAATCTCCATAAATATTATCTATTATTTAATTAGGTAAATTTATCAAAGGCAGCTTAAGTTCAAAGGTTAATAAAGCAGTTTAAAGAAGCCTTTTTACATATTGTACAACTTTAATTGAAAAATCTTTTACTTATTAAAAAAAAACCTCAACATTACAATAAAAGTCTGAAAAGCTGTTCTAAGTCTTTACAGCTTTTTTCTAGCTAGAGAGAGCAAGACAAAATAGAGTTTGACACTATTTGAAAAAGAAAAGCCTTAAAAAAGCTACAATTGTGCTAAAAAATCTTTGAAACACTAAAAAAGCTTTTATTTCTATGTGGTGGAGAAATTAGCTACAAATATTTTTCCGTTAAGCTTTATAAGAACTTTTTTGTTGTTAAATCTTAACAGTAAAATCAAAGCTGCCAATAGTTTTTTAAATAGAATTCTCAGCTAATTGGCAGTACCTGTTGGTGATAGTTTTGATATTGTTGTTGATAAATAGGATTGGGAGCTACAGTGGGAGTAGTTTCTCTAACACTATAAGCACCGGTAAATAAAGTTTCGGGCTTAGCCTGAGGTGGACGTATGGGTTTCCAACCAGATAGGGTTTGTTGTTGATGATGCTCTTCCTGGTGTGGGTAATGGGGTTGTTGTTGTTGATGTTGCTGTGGATAAGCAACATTTTGTGGGTTAGGTTGATATTGTTGTTGTGGATAAGCAACATTTTGTGGGTTAGGTTGATATTGTTGTTGATGTTGATGCTGATGGTGTGGATTGTTTTGTTGATTATACAAAGGTTGTTGGTATTGTGGTTGTTGCTGTTGTGGGATTTGTGGTGGTTGATATTGTTGTTCCTGATGGTGTTCTTGTTCTTGCTGATATTGATATGGTACACTATTAGGTTCATGAGACGGTAGTCTACTAAATTGTTTGTCTTTTAATATAATTGGGGTTTCAGGGGTTTGTGGAGGAAACGCTTCATAATCAGTTTGATTTTGAGTTTGTTTATAAGGTGAATTATTTTCACGAGCAAAATTATTATTATTAGTATTATTATAATTTATGGGTGCATGGTGTTGTTGTACATTATTGTAATAATTTGGTTCCTGTAAATGTTAAGGTTATTTTAAATTTGTGAGTTTGTTAAGGAATTGTTTGAAAGTACATATAAGGGAAATACTTCTTTCTAAAAATTATCCTCAAATTTTTGCAAAACTATTCGTTTAAATGTCAAAACTACAAACATATCAATTTAAAGCCTTTTTATATTTATTATGTGTTTTAAATGTTTAGCTTTTAAAATTAAATAATTATATACCTAACTATTCATGTTATTTTAAATGTGTGTGTGTGTTTATTTATTCTTAATGTTTAATTTTATTATTTACGAAATAAACATTCAAATAATGCGGCTTTCATGTCTGGGTCATTGTGGTATTTACCACGCTACATATTTTTGTATTTTAAAACATTATTTTTTCATAGTTTTTTTATGCTTTAAAGCACGCAAATTGTAAACAATCTTAATAATTATATGCTGCAAACAATTATAATTTAAATTAATGTTAACAAAATTTATAAATAAAATTTTCAAAAATTTTCTAAACAATTTTTGTACTAAAAAAGTCTAAAAAATATGTTAAAAAAAGGTAGAAAATATATTCTGTTGAAAGTAACATATTCAATTAAAAAAACGAAAATTTTTTGTAAAAATGATAATTTAATTTGTGAATTAAAATTTTCTATAAACGAATACATTTTCAGTTAAGTTTTTATAAAAAAAAATAAATTTTTAGATATTTTTTTTTAAATTTTATATAAAAAGAGATATTTTTAGAAAAAATTTAAATTTTCAAAAATTGTTCTACATATAGAGATTTTTGAAAATTTTATTTATTCTTTATATACATAAAAATCGTCTCCATGACCAAAAAAATCGTATGTTCTGTATTGTAAATTAGAAATTTGCAAAAATTTCTGTAAAATAAGTAATTTTTGAAAAGATTCCACAAAAAGAGAATTTTCAAAAATTTTCTCTAAAAAGAAATTTGTGTAATTAATTACAATTACTTAAAATGTAATTCAAATTATTACCCCTGTAGCCTATTTCAAAGTAACGAAATGTATTGATTTTGTTTAATCTATTTATAAACATTTGATTTGATCAACCATCTACAAAACTATTTTCCTGTAAACATTAAATAAATTGATTGACATAGATAAAACTAATTTAATAGTTTTCTATTACAAAAGTCTTGTTATTAAAAGCATTATCATCAAATGATATCACAAAAAAAGAACAACAAATACAGTTTAATGCAAATGCGACAAATGTCAACCATAAACTAGATTATTTCTTATGTTTATTTCTCACGCTGTTAAACAAATACTTGTAGAAAAAAAAACAGAAATAAAGAAATTGCATTTAGAAAATATTGTATGTACAACAAATCTCAACTAAATATGTTTGTAACATAACCAAAAAGAAAATGAAAAGCAAAAAAAAAAAAAAAAAAACAGCAATCTGGTAGACCATTAAAGAAATTGTTGTTATTGTTCAAAAATTAAGTTAATTTGCAATCGCGTGCAACATGAAACAATAAAGCCTATAACACTAACAAACAAACGAATACACACAATAACTGACAAACACTCTAATGTATGTTATGTATGTAGTATGTCTATGTCTAAAAGTTGTAAGAAAAAATGACTTGTGTATTTTTTGCTACGAAATTAAAAAAAAAAATCTAAAAAATAACGAATTTAGATAGTTTGTGCTTGTATTAGTATGTTGGTTTATAACGGTAACATACCAAGATGTTTAAAATCTCATACTGTTGTTAGTGGTTTGCCACTTAAAGGAAAAAAATAACTGAAAATATAGAACATGTAGTTTACACTCATAGAAATATTTAGTTAAAAAAAACAATTTTCAATTTTTATTACGTAGGAGTTATGAGTTTAATTTGAAATTGAAATGTTGACGCTTTACTCATATTAGAATTAGGAAAGGAAAACCGAAAAACCATTTGTAGTTTTTGTTTATATGATACATTTTACATTGATATTTATTCCAATGTGCTAGGTTTTATTAGTTTGCATACAGAACGTATACTTAATATTTAATTCAAATGACAATTCGAAACTCTCATACGTAGCCAATCTTCAAGTAATGTATAGTTTTATAAATTTCAACAAATTTCAGCAAAAAATAGAATTTACTTTATTGAAGCAAACATTTAACATTTTTAAGCATTTTCTCTTATTAAAGAAAATTTTTAGAAAATGTATTTCATACAGAACGTATACTTAATATTTAATTCAAATAACAATTCGAAACACTCATACGTAGCCAATCTTTAAGAAATATATAGTTTTATAAACAGAACATTTTTGGAAAATATATATAAACGTATACTTATTGTTAATTCAAAAGACTCATACGTAATCGTAATTTTTTTTGTTTTTTTTTTCTTCTTTTTATAGAATCTATTTATTTTTTTTACAACATTTTCTGAGTGTAAGATTGCACTCATTTATTAAACCTTTAGAAAACAAAAAAAATTATTGGCATAATTTGTGTTGTTATTTTTAAGCTTAATAATAATATTGTACCCCAGTTATGGTTGATGTTGTTATTTAGTTGTAGCTAAACGAGAATGCTTAGTACAACAAATAATGTTGATGTGTTGCTGCACTTGTTGGAGTATGGTATCTTGGTGTCGTTGCAGTACATTGGTTATAAAAGAGTTACCATCATATAAAATGCCTGAGTTTTTTATGTTATTTGCTTTTTTTTTAATTTTTGGTATAGTTTGATGTAGCTTGGTTTTATTGGTTTCATGAAGTTATAAAATTACAAAAAAAAGAATGAAAAAAAAAACACGTAAATGAAGATAAGCCAACTGCAAATTACTTTAACCCCTGCCAGAGCCACATAATGTGAATATAAAGGCTGTTGTCTAATGAAGAGAAAGGGGAAGAACAAAAGTTAAAGCCATAACAAAAACAACATTGGGTGTTTATTTGTTAACATACACATTTGCTGTTGTTAAAAAAAATTACAAACATCACATTATCATACATATACACAAACAAGAAATAAACAACTTAATGGAAAATAATTCATGTCTCGGCTTTTATACATTGTTCTTATATACATACATATATGTATGTATGCATATCCTCTGTACTTGTTTAAATACTAAAAAATAATAATATAAAATAATGGCAAGAAAAATGCAGAACAATACACAGTATGTGTTATTTTTACTCATTAAAACTTCATTTATTTCCTTCAAATTGCCTTTTAGCAGTTTTAATGAAAATTATATTGTTCAGAGTTGAGTCGAGCTATATTGTTTGTATTTTTCTCATCCTTTGTTATAAATTTCTTCTACTACCATATTCATACATTCAATTCAAAACCAAAACAAATGCGTTAATTCTTCTTTTTTTTTCGCATAAACGTTTTTCCATAAATAAAATATATATTTGTTCATTTCGTGTTTATATACGTACGTCAAAAAGTTGTATATTGGCTGTATATTCGGCCGTTTCTTTTCATTCTATGATTATTTCTGAAACACTTCTTCATATTATCCGTATTGTTCTCAATAAAATTTTAACGATATTTAAAAATTTGTTTATTTGTATAAAAAAGAAGAATTAAAAACCATGCCAAAAACGAGGTTAAACTGAAAAGTTTTAGTTTGCAATACGTATACTAAACAGTAAATGAAATAAAAAATACTATAGTATTTTTATTTTATTTAATGTTTAGTCTAGTGTATAGTCTAGTCTATAGTCTAGTCTATAGTCTAGTGTATAGTCTAGTCTATAGTCTAGTCTATAGTCTAGTCTATAGTCTAGTCTATAGTCTAGTCTATAGTCTAGTCTATAGTCTAGTCTATAGTCTAGTCTATAGTCTAGTCTATAGTCTAGTCTATAGTCTAGTCTATAGTCTAGTCTATAGTCTAGTCTATAGTCTAGTCTATAGTCTAGTCTATAGTCTAGTCTATAGTCTACTATAGTATGGGTATAAATAACACTGTACTAAATATTGTTTTTCATTCCTACCTTAAAGAATACAATTTGCTTTAAAAATATGTATATGTGAATATATTTAGAATGAGAAATTTTCAGAAAATTTTAATTAATATACTAAATGAAAGCACTCTTCTCCCGCTGCCTTCGTTTTATTTTTTTTAAATAATCAAGTATCTCTGTTTGTCTGTCCATCCGGTATTTCAACTGTCTGTCTATTTGTATGTTTCTTTGGCTGTACAATATTTTATTTATTGTTGTTGTTTTATATATATAGTAAAAATATTTATTCATATTCATAAATCAGTTAAAATCAACAGATGTTTATGATTAATGAGATCAAGACCCAATGCACTTAAATAATATATATACAAACACACATAAATATATTTTTGCAAATAAACATGTATTTATATGAATACATATATAGTATTGAAATGAATAAAGAAGAAAACATAAATTAAACTCTGATTAACATGATTTTATTTAATTAAAAATGTGTTATATATTACAAAAAAAAAAACTTTTTAAACAAACTTCTTTTACAATTTTAGAGCATATGTTATTAATTTTGAATTACACTTGACTTTATAATTGAAAAAAGGACAAAGTTCAAGTGAACATGTTTAACAGCTGTTAAACGGCATAAGTTATTTTTAATGATTAAATAAACAATAATTGAAAAATTAAGTTTTCTTCAGTTTGAATATTTAATTACAAATTAACAGGTTGTGATATGTTTAAATAAATTTTAATGTTAACAAACATTATTGCCTCGAGACTAAATTTTCGGATTTATAAAACAATAATTGCAATTAAAGGTCTCTTACCAAAAAGTTTTTCATGTTTTAAAGAAGAACATTGTCTAAAAAAATTTGTTTTTAAATGATATTTTCTTTTTAGTTCTAAATTTATAAATTTAATCTTGTAAATTTAACATTAGTTTTAACTTTATTTATGGCTTTTGTTTAAAATCTTAACGTTAGTTATTGTTGCTGCTTATAAAAGACATCTTAAGAAGGTTGTCCAATTATTTAAACGCCATATTTTTGTGATTGATAATAAGCAAAAAAGTACAAAAAATAATCCTGTATTAAATGCCTTGTTAAACCTGACTGTAAATGTCATATAATTTACTTACAATCAAACTGAATTTGCATGAGTTATAAATATAAAATAAGAAAATATTAAGTACAATCAGGGTACACTTTTTGAAGGCAACAACGAATTTGAAATGCTTTACTTGGCAAAAGGTATAAATAAAAGTAAAAAATTAAAAAAAAAAATTATGTGTTTTAATATTCCTAAAAAATCTCGTTTTTATTCATATTCGAGAATGTTCCAAGAATTTTGTAGTAATACATATACTATGGAAAAGTTATATGTTAAAACTTGTGGTATACTTTAGGGAGTTTATAAAAATATGTGTAAACTAGCATTTTGTTATTATACTACGATTAAAACTCTGTTAATTTTAGCAATATATTTGTTTAAAAGAAATCGTAAATTTATCTTTCATCCAGCTATGCATTTCTATTGTAGAGTATTTTAACATGAAAAAAATCATTACTTGTATTTATTTCAACAATATGTTTCCATCATAAGCAAAACTTTGTTATTATTTTACCGTTTGTTGATGTAGCTGTTCTTATATTATCAAATGCAAATAACCGAAGACAACAACAGTAAAAACAATAGAGAATTTTTTATACTTTTTAACAGGTTAGACAACAATACAAATAATAAAATAAAAAAAACCAACAAAAAGCCAAAGAAATCATATAAAAAAACGACTTGTCTTCTAAAAGTTATAAAATATTGTACTTTATGGGAAAAAATTATATATAAAGGAGGCAAATAAAATAAAGAAAAAAAATCCAAGTCTACTCCATACTCAATTACACTTTGGGGTTTTCAACAGAAAAAAAGGAGAGGTGGAGATAAAATGAAGTGGTGGTGTTGGTATAAAGAATATGAAAGTGTAGGCGTTGCTTGTTATTGTTGTAATCATAATTTTCGATCAAGAGAAATTGTATAATAATCGTTGTAATACAACAATAATAAGAAACAACACCAACTCCAAACAAAGAAGCAAACAAAAAAAAAAAAAAAAAAAAAATGCAACAAAAAATAAGTTATAACAAACTGTAAACAAACACAAAAAATAATAATGAAAAAGCAAATAAAAAAAGAAACGCCATCAAAGCAGAAAAAAATGAAATCTTAAATAAAATAAAAAAATTATATATGTATATATATATTTTTTTATTTTATGAATTGTTTGTCAGAAAAAAAAAACCATCAAAGTATACAACACAGAATGATTTTGTTTTACCAATGACGGCGAAATAAAATATCTAACAAAGGAGAGAAATACAAACAAAAAAAGGAAGAAAACTTTAGCCAAAGTAAAGGAAATAAAGTAATAAGGAAACTTTTTAAAGGTTAACAACAGTCACCACCAGCACCATCAAAGAATTTATTATTACTGTTACTCAGCTGGATGTTTGTTGTTTGTGCTTTTTTTGATTAAAGAATTTGTTGAAAAATATGTTTATTTGAAATTTATTTGATGTGCGTTTTTGTCTTTATTTTATTTTACTTAACAGGGATTTATTTTTAAATCTAGGAGTTTTAGAATTTTTTGTAGGTTACTTGGTATTTAACTTGCTATTGCTTAATATAATTTTTTTTGGGAATATTAGTTATGGAATTTAAATAAATATATTCGAAAGGAAACAGAAACCTTGGCGAGGAATAAGAAAATTAAATGATGTTTAACACAAAATCTTTAAGAATCCTAAAACTAGTCACACAACAGTCAATGAAAAAGACCGTAAAATTAGGGACTACAAAGTTGGTAGACTAGACTATTGATTAGTCATAGATTGACATTCATACGAAGTCCATAGTCTTTAGAATAAACCATAGACGAAAAAAAATATATAGTCTATAGAACAGTCAGTAGGCCAGTTCATAAACTGATATATTGATTTGCCAATAGACTCAACTTTTAGACTCGTCTATTATAAATCTACAAGAATAGTCAAGCAACACAAGAGTTAATGAACTATAATGTAAAAGTAAGAAAAACTAAGTTATTTGACTAGATTACTGATTAGTCAGATTAGCATGGATCAGCCCACAGATGACAGCTATAACTAGTCCATAGAATAGTTAGTCGGCCAGTTTATAAACTGGTCTGTTGATTTGTCAACATACTGGACATTAGACGTGTTTACAAACTGATGTTTAGACTCGTCCATAGACTATAGTTTATATATAAGTTTATCGTAAAGTCTAGACACTGTACAAGTCATTCCTTTGATAAAAATACTAGTAAATAAGCTAATCACAAGACTAGTAAAAAATAGTCACTAGAAATTAGATTAGTTAACTGATTTCCCACAAAAGTATTCGACAGACTAGTCAAAATACCAACAGACTATTCACTATTCCAATCACTAGACTAGTCTCTTGATTGGATGATCGACTAGTTTAAGGAATAGTGCAGTTTAAAGACTATTCAGACTAGCATAGACTGGCTCATAGTCAATAGACTGGTCAATAGTTAAGTTAATAAATAAGTCTATTGATTAGCTACAATTAGCTGCAGGCAAGTGATAGACTAATCAATAGATTATTCGTAACACTAGTGTAGAGACAAGTTAAGGTTCTAACCACAAGACTTGTCAACAACTATTCACTATACCAGTCATTGTTATTGCCATTAAAGTAGCTATTAGTCTTGTCACTAGAATCGTGAATATGCTAGTCACTAGATTAGTGAACGGACTAGTTACTTGAATAGTGAACAGCATAGTCAGACTAGTTCCTAGACTAGTCTTTAGACTAGTCCATAGAATATTCTCTAGGCTTGCCAACAGACTAGTCAATAAACTAATTACTAGGCTAGTCAATAGACTAGACTAGTTCACGGAATATGCAATATTCTAATCACTGGTCTAATCACTAGACTATTCACTAAACTACTCAACATACTAGTCAATATACTGATCACTAGACTAGTCTGGGGAATGTTTGTAAAATATGGACTAATATAATCTGTAGAATTGGTAGTACATAAAAAAGTAGTAATTTACTACACTTTTACTATAAAGTACTATTATTGTAAAAAGTTTGTACCATTTTCAAATATACATCTTCTAGACGTATACTTTACTTAAAATAACTTCCATTACTTATACGACGTGAGATACAAAATATATATTTTTTTTAATTTTTTCGTTGCATACTTTATGGATGATTTAATTATTTAACATGCTGTCTACATCAATCATAAACAAAATAAAGTATCTAAAATACAATAATTCAAAATTTATATTGTTTTTAGTAAATTTTTTCTCTATAGTTTTTTTGTTATATTAAAAAAAAAAAAATAAATACGTTATTGTTGTATTTAAGACTTTAACATTTTTACAGTTTATTTAAACAAATATTTTATTTTCTTTCTTATATTGTTCTATAGGTATTTTTTTATTTATTTCTTTTATGATGGTAAAATATAAATTTGAAATATTTGTTTTTTATAATGTTGTTTTGTTTTCTTTTTATTTTTTGTTGTTGCTGTTGTTTAACTACCAAAAAAAATTTGTCCTATAGTTGAAATTTTGTTATTTGTTTGTTTGCTTGTTTGTAGTACGTGTATCTAGAAGTGTATTTTATGTTGTTTGGTCGTTCGGTTGGTTGGTTTGTCTTTTTATTATTGGCAGAAAAAATTGTACTTGGTTGAGGGGAAAAAATAAACGAAATAATTTTTAAACCTATTTAAGGTGACCAGTTTGCTGTGTGTGATTTGTTATTGTTTGTTTTTTATTATTATTTAGTTGTTAAAATTTTATTTTAACGTTACAAGATTAGGTTTTATGTACCGAAGGCCACAAAGCCTGGAAAATAAAATTTTATTGTTTTTTTTAGCAAAAAGTGGTTGAATTGTCTTTGGTGAATAAGGAGGGAGTTAAAATTTAAATATAAAATTTTTATAGAAGTGGATATTTTATGGGAAACAGTTTTCATATTTTTGATACATATATAAAAATAATAAAACAATCTATGCTTTGTTTTTTTCCTATTTTGTATTTTTTTTTATAATTTTCTAAAATGTTAAACGAAACTAATGCCTGAATAAAATTTAATAAAATATAAACTTTAAATGCAGCCAATGGTCATCCTATTTGCAATATATGTCAAAAATACTACGTATTGTAGATTCCTAATGAAGTGTTGCCAAACAATTTTGTTGGTTATTTTAAACATTTATACACATTCACACATACACACAAGTACATATACTTCTATCTATCTTCATATACACATTTACATGTGTTGGAACAAGAATTCAAACTACCTACACCCAGATTGTAGGAACAACTAAATTTTTCTTACGCTTTTTTTTGTGAAAATAAATTTTGTGTCCAAAAAATGCATTTCACGTTTGTCGAAATAATATTTTAGGGTTGAGTGGATAAATAACATTTATGGCTACAGAAAATATAAGCAAATAAACGTAAAGTTTGTTTTTTTATTCTCTTCATTTCATTTTTTTGAATTAAAAGGAATAAAATAAAAATATTCTATGTATATTGGCATAGTTTGTTGGAATGTTTGGCAGCGTTTTAATACTACACTTCATCATCTCATCAATATTGAAAAAGAAAAAAAATGTCATTGAGTCAATATGATGACGATGATGCAATGGTTGGTTACATGTTCACCAACCAATATAAACTCGATTTTTTTTTAGTTTTGCAAAGCCTCATAAACAAACAGTTCAAAAAATATTTTTTATTTTATTTTTTTTTTCGTAAATAAAGAGAAACAGTCATCATTCAATATTTTATTATAGATATTTTTATTGATCATTGTATGCAGTAATTTTGATTCTATTTTTATTTATATAGCTTTTCCCCTGCTATACATAAAATTATATTTTTTTACTTGTTTGCTTAACGTTTTATATATGTTAAATAAAATTTTGTTTGACATATATTTAGTTTAGAGTTTATTTACCATTTTCCATAAGTGCTTTTTATTAGAAATGAATTTAAAATTTAGTTTTATTTTTCTAACGCTATATGTATGTATTTGTAAGTTATTATTAAAAAAAATCTCAAAATCATTATGTATATACAAGTAGCTACTTTCAATATTCACAATTAATTCTCATAATGACCATTGTAGCGTATACTTAATTTTGGTTTATTTTCGTTACTTATACAACCTGAAACAAAAGTATTCAGTTGCTAATTTTTGAAGCATACTTTGGGGAGGACATTATATGAATAGTCCAAAAGTAAAATTAAGAATAAAGTCTAAATTAGTCTTCAGAGTACTGTCCATAATAGAGAATATATCAGACAATAATCTAGAATGTAGTACATTTCATACATAGTAGAGATAAGAGCCTAGACTGCATCCAAGCTTTAGTTAAGACTTCAGTTCAGACCATAATCCTGAATATAGTTCAGAGAACAGCTAGTATTTTCGAAACTGTATTAAAGTTTATAATGTAGAGTATGGAGTAGACTATAATCAAGACTAGAGTCAGACTATAGGGTTCAGCGCAGTATTTTCGAAACTGTAGACTAAAGTTAAGACTATTGTCTAGCCTATAGTCAGAATAAAGCCAGACTTCAGCCTTTTGTTCAGTCTATAGCGTAGACTAATGTCCAGAATAGCATATTCCGACCTACACTCAATAATTTAGTCCATAGTCAACACCAGACAACTGTAAAAACCTAGTTTGGTTCATGTTTAGACTACAGACCAGATTATAGTTCAAACTACTTTCGGTTAGTCCATAGCGATAGAAATATATCAGTTTTTTGTCCAGTTTCTAAAGACCAGGCTGTATATACAAAACTGATGTCAGGACTACAGACCATCATATTGCAAACTACTAACAGCCAGCCAGGCTTAAATTATTCCAGTTTGTTGTCAAAACTTTTGTTTAGAAGATGTTTATGTTATAAGTATTAGACTATAGGGAAGTATGTAGTTCAGTCTATAGAACATACAAAAATGCAGATCATAATATAGCCTCATGTTACACTATAGTCCAGTTTATTTTAATATTATAAGAATCACATTAACAAAAAGAAGGACATGCTTCATTTCATCGATTTGGGTTATTAATTGAAGTTGGCTTATTATACGAAAAGATCAGTTTTTTGTTATTTTATATTTATTCTTAGAATAAGTTCTATAAAACTGTAATTTTATTGCAATTTTAGCAAAAGAAAAAAACTTTTTAATATAAACCCCTTAATAAACATAATACAAATCTATTTTTTAAACATTTGACAATAAATGAAATAATACTCTTATGGTTTTGTAATAAATTTAACACAAGTTTTTATAAGATTAAATATTGGTAATTTTTTCCTTTGTTGACAATTTTGTGAATATTTGTGTGTGTGTTTTCTTTTGCAATATAATTTACACACAATTAATTGCATTTTTGTTTACTCTACCATAAGCACTATTTTACAGTGACTATTAAATTGTATTATTCTCTGAATTTCATTTGACGGCGAATAAATGTTAAAACTTACACACACAACGAAATAAGTTTTTACACACACAACGAAATAAGTTTTTACACATTTTCTACATTTGTAAATGTAAGCTTGATTTTTTATCTTTTTTTGTAGTATTAAAATATATTACTTATATAAAAATTTATAATATTTTATTTATTTTTTTTTGCCTACAAATACAACTATACGTATTTCGCGTTATTTTTTTCATATGCATTTCCGTTAATGTAACGGAAATGCCAGCATTTTCAGTTTGAAAATAAAATCAAAATGCAAGAAAGAAAAAACCGATCAAATGGATAAAAAGAGCGATGTGTATGTAAGAAAAATAAAAATATGGCTTATTTTTTTTAAACCTATACACATTTACATTTCTATATGTATATCCTGTATTTGTTAAAAAATTACTTTTTTTTAATTTATAGATCTGTCTGTGAGTGAATTACGCACGCATATTTTAAATTTCATTCATATTAGCTCACACAAACATATTGCTTTCTCTATCTCTCTCAATACAATGAAAAGATTTACTTAAATTGTAAATATATTTGAACATTTGCTGGGTGTGTAATAGTGTTAACATATCCACATGACATGAATGTATAAGTTGGTGCGCGATTTTTATGCAAATTTTTTTAAATTAATCTTTGCATACAGAATGTTTTTTATTGTCGTTGTTGTTGTCAATGTGAAACTATTAAATAGTGTTTATAATTGACATTAAGCCACTGTTAAATAACAAAATAAAATTGTAATTACAATAAAAAATTATCGGATTTTTTTTTGCAACTGAAATAAATGAAGTTATGGGAATACCTTTCCATATGGGTTAATTTTTAATATAAATAAGAAAAAAATCAAAGTGTTGAAGTGGGTTTACAATAAAATCCCTAGTTACGGGTTGATGTTTTCAACCCTTGAACTGTTGAAAATAAATTATGGTTAAAAAATTTGGGAAATAAAGTAAATAAAAATTTTATCTTTAATATATAAAGTCAGGTTAATATAGTGGACTACTGTCAGGATTAAAGTCAGCAATGTGAAATAATCTACATGTCTACAATCAAGTATAATCTAGTCTATAGTCTAGTCTATAGTCTAGTCTATAGTCTAGTCTATAGTCTAGTCTATAGTCTAGTCTATAGTCTAGTCTATAGTCTAGTCTATAGTCTAGTCTATAGTCTAGTCTATAGTCTAGTCTATAGTCTAGTCTATAGTCTAGTCTATAGTCTAGTCTATAGTCTAGTCTATAGTCTAGTCTATAGTCTAGTCTATAGTCTAGTCGATAGTATAGTCTATAGTCTAGTCTATATTCTAGTCTATAGTCTTGTCTATAGTCTAGTCTATAGTCTATTCTATAGTCTTGTCTATACTCTATAGTCTAGTCCATGTATATAAAAAATGTTAAATTAAAATTATCTAATTAATATCCTTAATTATAACCATATTTATTTTATATATATAAGTAAGGATTGAGTCAGATCTAGAAATTAATGACAAATTCACTGAACCAACACAATAATTTAATTAGAATAATAAACTACAAACAACAAAATTGAAGCAACAATACGAAACAAACACATAAATATGCAGACTAACATACATGAATATGTTTGTATGATTTGTATGCATGTGAATGTAATACATATTTGGTGTGGACAATTTGTGTGTGAGTATTAAATTAAAAATTCTTCAATTTCAACACAAACAACTCTTGACCGTCAACACATCAATTACAATTACATACATATTTATTTACAGTTATGAGCACACACACACACACACACACACACACACAAACAGACACACATATATTCATCACATGCATTTATCCAATGCCAGAATAAAAACAATCTGAAAATGTTTAAATATGTATTCCGTGTAATATAATGAAAATATAAAATATTTAACAATAAATTTTTATGAAAATTCATATAAAGTCATATAAAATGAATTGTAGATTTTGTGCTGTTAAACAGTTTGTTTTTCGTTCGTTATTTCAGTCTTTTTTTTTAGTTTTCACACACATATGCACAATTATGTTGATATTTTTTTCATTTTGAGAAATATTTCACCAACAGCTTTGAAAATTTCCAAAAAGGGTATTTTGTATTGTAGTATTTAAAATAAGATATTTTTTTTTGCTTTCAAAGACGTTTGTTAAATATTTCAACGATTACATAGAATAGTTTGATAAGTATGGACTAGAGATCAAATGTTTACAGAATGTATATATTTATGAGAAAAGCTTCTAATTTTAACTAAATTAAAACTGACATATTTTTGATACATTTTAAAATTTTTTTCTAAATTCGCCCTAATAATTATTATGAAAAATGTAATTATTTTTAGCTATGAAATGCCATAAATTGTTTTATTTTTATTTCTCATAGTATTTTTTACACTTGTTATTATTTTCATCTGTATCAACTCACTTGTTAAGCATTAAAAACATATACAAACTCTCTCGCTTACATTTCAAACTACCCAGCAGTTTCTTATGCATTTAATGTAGATATTTTTCTATGGTAAGTATATACCAGTTGTTAAACTAGAATTTTTATATATTTTTTAATTTGCTTGTGTTTCAAGTAATCTTAAGAGGAATTAATCACATTAAGCCTGCAGGGTCATATAGGTTTATTATTAAATGTGTGAGTGTGTTGGTTTTCGTGTAGTTAATCAACAGTATAAATATATTTTTAATGTAAATTGTATATAAATTTCAACAATAAAACAACAACAACAACTTCAAAAATATATACAAACAAAACACAAAAATTGTTCTACCATGGACAATGATTGTTCATATGGCAATGCCGTCGACCAATAATCAGGACTTTTTTTCACAGTTTTAGTAAATGTGAGAGTATGAAATGAGAATGAATTGAAAATGGTTTTATAATTTTTTTAAAAAAGGAAATTTTTGAAAATTTTTTACGAAAATTTGAAATCTAAAACAAAAAAATTATATTTAATTTTAAAAAATATTTTATAAAATTTTTAAACGAAATAAATTTTATTTTTAACATTTATGAACAATGTTTTAAAAAAATTGTTTTTTTTTTTTAATTTTCTATTAATAGAGAAAATTTTGTAAAAAATTTTTATAAAAAAGAGGCAATTTTTACAAAATCATAAAAAGATGATACTCTTTTGAAAATATTTTATAAAAAAAGGAATTTTAAAAAATTTTATGTAAAAAGGTGAAATATTCAACAAATTTCTTTAAATAGAAGACATTTGTGGACATTTTTTACAAAAATTAAATTTCCAAAAGAAATTTTTTCTATGAAAATAAGAAGTTTTCGAAAAGATTGTTTTTTAAATATTGTACATAAAAATTTTCGAACTTTTTTTAAAGTTTTCTAAAAAAAAGGAAAAATTTTCCAAATTGTTTTATAAAGGGAGAAATTTGAAAGAAAAATTTAATATATATATTTTTAATATTTTATAAAATTTTTAAACAAAATTGATTTTTTTAAAATGAGAAATTTTTTAATAAAGTTAAATTTTTAGAAAATTTATTTATAAAAAAATTGACATTTTAAGTAAAAATTCAAAAATAGTAAAAATTTGTTACAAAAAAGTGTAATTTTGGAAAATGAGACATTTTTTTTAAATTTTCCATTTGAAACGGAATTTTTTTTAATTTTCTTTGATATGGTAAAAATTTTCTTAGAAAAATAAATATTTTCGTAAAAATTTTCTATAAAAATAACAAATTTTTGAAAAATGTTTTCATAAAAATGAGAAATTTTCGTAAAAAAAAAATTATAAAAAGAAACAGTTTTCTATAATAAAATAGAAATATAAATAAGAATACGCCAAAAATTTCTATAAATAAGAGAATTTATTAAAAATTATATATAATGAAGTGAGAGTTTGAAGTGTTGAAATTTTACTTTAAAAGTTGAATTTTTTTAATATATATTTTATATTTAACACTGATCATCCAGCCCTTTTTTATTGAGATTGACTTGTTTGTGTGTGTTTGTGATGTAGAAAATTATATATATTTTTTAAAGCAATTTACTGTTGCTCTTGTTATTTTTATTGTTAATGTACAAATAATTTATGTTATTCATACGCCACGTGCTGTCATAGTAGATTAATGTGCGGAAATGAAAACGTCTCACATTTATTGCCCATACAATGGGAAAATACTATACAAATATATATGAATTTATCTCGTAAATTTTTGGTAAACAAAATATTTATTTGATATAAAAAATGTATAACACTATGCTAAAAAGTAATAATCTTTTTGAAAAAAACTAATTATAAAAATGAAGATTGTATTAAAAGAAATTTATAATTTTTAAAATTCTGTACACTTTATTTTTGAACACACTGTGTGAACATGTGTTTTATTTAATTTTGTCCATGTTGATTTTTCAACTCATATACATATAAATATACATACATATATGTATGTATATCAATGCTATCACATATCGTGTATATCAATATTAAGTTATTTTTTTAATGTTTATGTCATAATTACTTAAATATTAATCGATGCCATTGGTCATAAAGAAAAATCAAAATGATTATTGTGTTTTATTTTATATGTTTTGTATCTCGTGTTCTTTTCATTTCTTCGAGAGTAATAATATTAAATTTTTAAACATTATTATACGCAATTATGGCTTAACAACTTAAAAAACATGTAAAAGAAAATGTTTTTTGGTCAGTTGGCTGGACACATGTGTATTGGTGGTAAGGTTGATGTAAATTATTGGATATTGTATCTTTAATTTTGAGCTTTAATATACTGATTCTTATGTTTTTTTTTTAAAAAAAAAAGATTGATACTGACTAAAATTTTTTCTCTGATCTGAAACTTTTTAGCAAAATATATAAATTAATTTTTTCAGTCTTTTTTTTTAGTTTAATACTTGTATTTAATACACACACGCTATGGTTTTTATTTAAGTTACTATAATTACAACAAGCCAAAAAATGAAAAAAATAAACTCTTTAAATACTTATTGGCCAATTCATTAATGTTTGTTTCCTTTTTTTTTTTGGTTTTATATTCATGTGATTTTTTCCATCATCATGAGTGTCGTCATCATTAATAATTGACTGAATTTTGTGGTCATTTTTTTGTTTTTATCTTTAGCGTATTTTAATTTGTGCAAATAAAAAAAAAAACATTTAATAGCTTTTATAACCAAAAAGTTAAAATAATACGAATTTTAAGTTTATAAAAGTGTATAATTTTTATTGAAATTTTTATATAAAAATGTGATTTTATGTAGGTTTGCATGCAATGAAAAGTTTCTACTAAAAAGACATTTTAAAATTTTTTCTTAAAAAAGGAAAATTTGAAAAAAATAAACTTTCAAAAAATTTCTTTAAAAACATAATTTTAAACAAATTTTAAATAAATAAGAAATTTTCCAGATTTTTTTAAGGGAAAATTTTGAATAATTCTTTTCAAAAATAATTTATAAAAGAAATTTTCAAAAATGTTTTATAAAAAAATATTCGAAAAAATCTATCGAAAATTTTTATTAAAATGGAAAAGTATTTTTTTCATTTAAAATTTTTTAACAAAATTTTCATAAAATTTAAGAAAATTTTATATAAAAAATAAAAATTAAAAAATAAAAAATTTAAATTGGATAATTTAAAATAAAAATCCAACATGACACTCTTCGATTTTGACAAAATTTGGTGAACCGGTTTTTGTGTAAATATGAAATTTAAAATTCTTCACAACTTTTAAATTCTTAACATTTTAGATATTATCGAGGTTCAGTGTTCATATTTTTTAGGACTTTTTTTAAGGACTATTTTTTAAAAAGCATTAAATTTGACTTCGTATATTTTCTAAAGTATCTACCCGATCTTAATTGTTTTAGTCCCTAATGGAAGCCTATGTCCTTTAGTTTTAAAGTATTTAATTTAAAATATTATAGTTTTATCACAAGGATATTTATTATTATTTCGCATTTAAAAGCTCAATATAATTTACAAATTTCAAAATGGAATAATGAAACTGCTCCTCGAGTCAATCAACTATTAGTAAAATAATTAAGATCATTTCTAATTTTCTTATTAAAAAAATTTTGGAAAAATTTTCATTAAATAAGGAAATTTTTAAAATTGTTTTCTGAAAAAGGAAACGTTTTGAAAATCCTTTAAAAATAATTAAAAACAGCTTTCTACAACATATTTTAACTCATAATTTGAATAAAATTTGCTTACAAATCACTAAAAATAAGTAGTACTTGAAAGTAGCCATTATAAAGTAAGTGGTTATGTAAGTTTTAGCCATTAGCAAGTTTTTCTGTGATGGAGAAACTTTGACAATATTTAAAAAAAAAAGCATTTCGAAAAAATGTTCTCAAACTTTTTTTGAGGAAAATAGAGCAATTTTATAATACAATTCTTGTTTTCTTTAGAAAAAGAAAGTATAAATTATAATAAAGTTCATAGTAATTCCATATAGAGTTAAAGCTCTGTAGAAACTTGGCGATTAATTTCTATAGAAATTAAAAGATATCGATAATTTTTTATAAATATTTAACTCACTATTAATTTTCAATAAAATTAATACAACAAAATATATAACAATTCAATATTAATTTATGACTTCTTAAAAATCGATGCTTAAATAAAACGTTACAAATCTTATAACTCCCCAAGGACTTTTATTGTTATTACTATTATAATACGAATGTTGCTTTTGTTGTAATGTTTATTTTTTTACTGTAATAAAAGTAAAAGAAACAAACTATCAAAGCAAAAACTTACATTAAAAAGTAATGCTAAAAATTTACTTACACAATATAGTTTAAAGTCATTATTTTAACACTGGGATGATATTGGGGACAAGTAGATAATACGCTCGCTTACAAATAGGGAGTTATATAAGTACTTACTATAATTGCTTGATTAAAAATATGTGCTTAAAAGATATAACTTCTATTTATATCTGACGGTATGTTGGAGCCATTGAAAAGCATGTTATTGAGTTAGTACAAGTTACTACCACGTTTTTGCTGGGATTACATGTAAAAAAGGAATATCAAAATTTACATGTATAACTTTTAACATATAAACGCATAAAAATGTATCCTTAACACACAACAATAATTAATCTTAAGGTAAATAGATTTCTTAAGGTAAAAATCAACCCAAAAAACTACAACAACAAATAAAACAAGAAATAATACACAAAAGGATTTAATAGATGAACATTTCGTAGCAACAACCACAACAACCTTAAGAAAATAAAACTATGTAAAGCAATTTGTTTACATTTAATACTACTTAAAAAACAAAATCTCTTGCTCCTCTTTCGCAGGACTATCTATCTGTCCACATTATTGTCTTATTTAAAACAGAGATGAGAAATGAAAAGAACATTAAATAAAAATATAAAGGGGGCTTAAAAATATACTGTCAGAGGAAGAAAAGTAGTATCTTTTATTTGAATTAAGTATGCCAAGGAAATGTAAAATTTCCTGCAAAAAATTTTCATTACTTAACTAAATAAATTTAATTTTGCAAAAAAAAAAAAAAAAAAAAAAAAAAAAAAAAAAAAAAAAAAAAATAGAAGAAAATTAATTAAATGGAAACATTTTCTTAAAATATTTTTTTGTAATTTTAGCAAAATTTGAATAGATTATATAGGATTTTTCTCATTTTGTACAAATCTCAAAAAGTACATTTTTTCCAAAAACAAAAATACAATTGTACCAACACAAACACCCAACTAAATCTTAATTCATACATAGTTATCTACATATATACATACATAGGTATGTATGTTTATAATTACATTGCATGGTGTATGTATGTATTTTATATTTTTTGTTCATTTTAGTTTTTAGTTTGTTCTTGCTGTCTATTTGGCTTTATGCTTAATTTTGGTCATATTTTTCTATTTAACGTTACCCTGGAGGCCTATTTGAGGGCTCGTTAACTTTCATATGACCAACTAGTCATTTACTTGCCATAAAAGAAATAAACACAGAAGGGGCTAAAGAAATAAACCGAAAAAAATCATACATACATATCCACACATACAACATATACATTCGTTTGCACGCACATGCTTTAAGCAAGCAGATATAACCTGCAGGACTTGAAACTACATCATATTTTATTTTTGTTTAAAAGCAATGACTTAAGTAAGCTACCTTTTCATTAGGATTTTAACTTATTATTTTAACAGGGTGATGACATTGGAGGCATGTACTAATCAAGCTCACTAAAAAATAACTACTTAAATAAGTACTTTCAAATAAGGAGTTAAACAATTGTTTTGTTTTAAAAACAAAAATATTGCTCGCACAAAATACGAACCTAGACTTCTTGTTCGTTATTGCGCTGTTTTGCTGCGTCCAATAATGGTTTTCATATAGAAAATCTAATTTTTTCTGTGATTGTGTAAAAACTAGAAAATGCTACTCATTTTTTAATTAAATTTTCTTTACATTTTCTTTATATAAAACAATTTTGAGAAATTTTCTTTAATAAATAATTAATAATTAATTTTTTTACAAAGTTTTACAAAAATTGTAAGCAATGAAATTGTACAAAATTTTAAAATTTTCACTATTTTAGTTTGCCGTTATCCGCCAAATGTTTATATGAATGTTTTATGGGAGGTATCGCGTTCCTAATACTATTCAATTTATTCTTAAGCCAAATGTTTATATTGCTATTTAATTTTACTATTACAGCTCTAATAGGAATTTTTGCATTTAATTCCTCTAGGAGGTGCCACGCCCCCTATTGCTAATCCAATTAGCAAAATATCAAAGTTAGTTGTGGAAAAATTTAAATTTAATAGTCTCCCATATATACGAATTTTTGTATTAAGTTTATAAGGGAAGTGCTACTCCCCATATTAATAATTCGCCAGCTTATTAAATAGTCTACTGACTTTAAACAAACAAACTCATAAACTTGTGATATAAAATTTAAAAGGAATACATAACACACTCTAAGAGTTGTAGGGCTATTTTGAATATTCTTTCATAGATAAGTTTGCTCCATTACATGTATGTTTATACCTGTGTATGTATGTGAAGCGTTGTTCTTAATACATACACACAAACAAAATGATCATAAAGTTAAAAGTTTTAATTTTTTAATGATTGGTATTATCAGGCAAAATGAACAAATTTCCCCTACACTTTGACTGGTAAACTAAAGTTGTTAAACAAATTGAGATTGAGTACAAAAAAGTTTGAACAAGAAATTTTGATTAGCATTTAAAGCAGATATTTTTTTGACAGCAATTTGGTTGTTTTGAAATGGAAACAGTTTTTATGAAATATTTTGTCTTAAAATTTTTAAGCAAAAGACCTAATTTTTATGAAATATTTAAAGATTTTTCTATAATATTTCTAAGATTGATTTTTTGTTTTAATAAATTACCTATTACCCATCTTATATTTATATACATATACAAAATCGTTGTTTAACTAAGTTTTATATAGTTTTGTTCTGACTTATTACAACTTTTATAATGGCGTTATTTATTTTTGCACAGATTAAAACTTACAAAACAAAACTGCACAGGAAAACTTCGAACAAACAGAAAAAAATGTTTAGTTTTATTTCCTTCAGTCGAAAAGCAAACACACACACACATATACACTGCAAAAAGTCTAGACTTAAGTAATGTGTTGAATTGTTTGATTGTTTTTTTTGCTACTTTTGTTGGTGTTTTTTTATAATCATTGTTGTTTTTGCTGCTTTTTAATGAAAGGCTGTATGTAAATTTTATTGAAAATAATTGGCATACAATTAACTCACACTTTTACTAAGAACTAATATACAGACAGTTAAATAAACATACAAAAATGAAAAAGAATGAAAAGCAAATAACATATACTTAAAAAAAAAAACATTATCATACACACTAATACAGATTTAAATTTTTAATATGGTAGAAATATATATTTAAGAAAATAAGGATTGAACTTAGGTTATCTGTTATTAGTCATTTTTTCTTATATCAACTTTGACTTGTTTTCATACAAAGTTCCTAAGAAGCTAGCAAATTTTAGTAATAATTTGGATATTTACTTTTATTTTTTAAAAATTTTATTTTAAACCCTAAAAGTATGCAATCGCTATTTATAGGAATTTATTAAATATTTTTCATTTAAGGACAATTTACGAATTCTTTTAATAGAAAATCTTAAAAAAATTTTCTTTTTGTGGACATTAAAAAAATGATTTTTTACACAATTTTTGAAAACTGACTATTTTTAGAAAATATTGAAAAAAATAAATTTTTGTATAAATTTTTTAAAAACTATTTATTTCGATTTTTGGGAAAATATCGAAAAATTTTAGTTTTTTTTTTTTTTAATTTCGAATAATATCTCTCTACTTATAGGGAAAAAATATTTATTTTTTATAGAGAAATTTCGAAAAATTTGTATTTTTAATAGAGAAATTCGATAAATTTATAATTTTTTATACGAATTTTCTTCTTTTTTATAGAAAATTTTTGAAAAATGTTGTCTCTTTTTGAAGAACATCTTAAAAATGTGTTGTTTTGGTAGAAAATTTTAATACAGAATATTTGAAAAATGTCTCGTTTTTATAGAGAATTTTTGTAAAATGTATATTTTATAAAATATATCTAAAAATTTTTCATTTTATTAAAGAATACTTTGCATTTTTTTTTTCTTACAGAAAACGTAAATCTTAAAATAGAAAAATTTCGAACATTTAATTTTATAGAAAATCTTTATTTTTAATAGAAAATCTTCGAAAAATATATCGATTTTATAGAGAATTTTCATAAAATGTAATTTTCGTAATTTGTTTTGATACAAAATTTTCAAAAAATATCTCCTTTTTACAGATTTTTTTTAAATTCTCTATTTACATAAAATTTTCCAAAAATTTTTATTTGTTATACAATATTTTCGAAATTTTCTTTTAGATTTTTTCAATAGAAAACATTAATTTTTAAAATATCATCTATATTTTTATAAAAACCTTTCGAACATTTCATTCTTCGAAATATACATATGTCTTTTTAAACAAATCTTATTTTTTTAGAAATTTCCTAATGTTAGAAAAATTTGTCGTTTCAATAAAGAATTTTTAAAAAAATAATTTATAAAATTTGTACTTTTAATAGAAAATTATTTATTTTTAGTAGAATTATTTAACTTCGTCCTTAAATAGCTTTAAGTGTGTTGGTTTTTTCAAACAAAAAAAGACATACGAATGAATTTTTGTCGTATTGTTTAGTTAGAACTTATGGCATTAAATATGAATTTTCCCAAAACTCTGTTGTTTGTCATTTAAAATATAAGAGTGTGTGTAAACACACATTCTTACAAACACATACATATGTACGTATGAATATAAATTGCAGTAAATATACATATAAACTTATGTATGTCTGAGATACTACTCTATATGTAAATTTATATTTGTATATTACTTTTCTTGTTTTTAGTCCTTATTTTCTTTTGTTGTTGTTGCAGCTGTAGTATTAGTTGTTGTTGTAGCCACATCACAAAAGGATTCCTTTGTGGTGTGAATATAAAGCTTAGCATATTATTCTGCTTGGCTAATTGTTCAACATTAACCACAAAGGAGTGTTTTTGTGTGTAAAGCTTATTTCACACTAAACTTTTGCTAAAAGGATTTTTGTTTTTTTTTAGGTTTTTCTCTGTCTCATATATATGTACGTATATAACTGACATACAAACCTTTAATTTAGTAATAGTATGAGTGTATGTGTGTTTGTATTTATGTATGTATGAGTAACATTTAGACTACGCAGACATACGTTCATGGGCATGTCTGACGTTTATGCACTTTCAACCACATCCGTTTTTTTTGCCCATTTTATTGTCTGATTTTGGTTTCTTTTCGGCATAGTTTTTTTTTCAATATTTTTTGCTATAATTCATTTCGGCTTTTTTTGTTGGTACGTTGTTGCAAGTTTGTTTGAAATTTTTGTAAACGCCTTGCGTTTTTTTTAGTTTATTATAGAGATAAGGGGACGGGCAGACTGTGTTATAAAGCGTTGTTCCTTACATACATGTTTTTCCTGCTTAATTATTATTAAGTGCCCAACAACTATGCATTTATGAAGTGAAAATATAATTTATGTGTAAAGTTTTCAATGTGTTTTTTAGAGGGATAAAATTTTTAGCGATTATTTATACAATAGGTTTTTGTACTTAATCAGTTTAATAATTGAGTTAATGGATTTTTTATTTTCAAAATCTCTTAAGAAGATATTCAGATAAGTAAGGTATATTAGCAGGTGTTTTATTTAAGACAAAATGAACATTTTTGTAATTATAAAAAAATCCGTTTGTGTAGTTTATTGCAGCAAAAGATTTTCATAAATTTTCTTTTCTAAAAGAAAAATTTCGATAAATTTATTTTCTAATAGAAAACTTTCATAAAATTTCACTAAAAAAAATTTTATAATTTTTTTATAGAAAATTTTTGATAAATTTTCTTTTAATATTTATTTTGATAAAATTTTTAATAAAATATTTTTACTGTTTAATATAATTAAACAAAACAAAAAATTATTTTATTTTTTATGAGTTAAAGTTTATTCAACATTCGATAATGATTTCATTATTTCACATAACTATTACATGATAAAAACAAAATGGTTAGAGGCAAGCTCTCAACAGCTTATCATTATATTAAAGAGTCAACAGTTTGGCAACATTTAACTGAAAGTTTTTTTGTAATTTTATATGTTTAAATGCAAGAGTTAATTGATTTTTATATTTAAATAAAAAAACTTTTTTTGAGCCAATAACTATAACAATGTATAAATTTCTATTGAAATTTTTAAAAAATATTTAAATAATTGTATTTAAACAACAACTATTTACATACCACATGACATATGATTAAGGTAAAATAAGTTTTGTTATGTTTATATAATAAAAACATGAAAAAATCTATAAACAATAGTTTTTTTTTAATAAATTAATTTAAATATAATAAATTGTTAAACTTAGTTAAACAAATTTTAATTAATTTGTATTCATTAAAAATTGTATTAAATAATTATAAAAATATTTTTTATAAGTACTGTTTTTTATTTCACAATCTATAAGCTTTAAGGATCAGATTTTAGAAAACTTGCTGCCCACAAAAAGGCAATCAATACTTTATTGAAATATATGACCTATATGCTAAAAAAAACTTTTTATTAAAATATTTTTTTTAATAAAAAATTAATATTTTGCAACATATAATGAAACGTATAAATGCCGCAGTATATATCAATAAATTACGAAATTGTATCGTCATATGTAGATATTTACTAAAAAATTCTTCAAAACTCATCAAATTTAATACACATAGATACTTATCAGTTACACTATGTTTCTTCATTTTTGATGAATATATTCTATATTGGATTTTTTAAATAATATTAATAATAATATTTTTTATATAAATACAGTGTGTGACAAAACTTGCGCTATAAACATATATTCTTTATCCTTATATATAAAGGTAAAAAATTCTATTAAGTTTTACAATAGGAGCAGATATTTTCGTAATATCTTTTATTTCCCTTCACTCTTTGCAAAAAAAAAAAAAAATAAATAAACACACACACTTACCCTTCATTTAAAAATATTTTATTTAAAAATAAATACTCGTAAAAAACGTAACTCTATACAAATTCCTATAACCACATATTTTTGTTACAAATATACAAAAAAAAAATACTAATAAAAACCATATATCTATACAAATGTAACACACGTCTTTGAAATAAAATAAACTATTAAATATTTTACTATATCAATAATGACATATAGACAACTCTTAACTAACAATATGTATTATTACCGCTAATACTGTATTTCTATCCAGTGTGTATTAGAAATTTATTAATAACAAAATATTTAGATTTGGTAATTTAACTTAAATCGACTTAAGTTGTTTGGTTATATTGCCATAGTTATGAAAATTACTTTAAAAAATCTGATGCATTTAAATAAATGAATAAATGTATTTACAAAAGAAACCCATGGAATATTAAGAATGTATTTATGGTTAAATTAAATTACAAAAAAAAAAAAAAAAATAAGCAAATGCTAAAGTAAAAAAACTGAATTATTTGTTTGTATCGAATATTGGTTTTAATAATAAATATATTAAAAACATTTTATTCATTAGAGTGGCTCAATAAAAACTTAGTTCAGATTCAGTTCTAGTTCAGTTCTAGTTAAGTTCTAGTTCAGTTCTAGTTCAGTTCTAGTTCAGTTCTAGTTCAGTTCTAGTTCAGTTCTAGTTCAGTTCTAGTTCAGTTCTAGTTCAGTTCTAGTTCAGTTCTAGTTCAGTTCTAGTTCAGTTCTAGTTCAGTTCTAGTTCAGTTCTAGTTCAGTTCTAGTTCAGTTCTAGTTCAGTTCTAGTTCAGTTCTAGTTCAGTTCTAGTTCAGTTCTAGTTCAGTTCAGTGGTTATATTGCCATAGTTATGAATATTACTTTAAAAAATCTGATGCATTTAAATAAATGAATAAATGTATTTACAAAAGAAACCCATAGAATATTAAGAATGTATTTATGGTTAAATTAAATTACAAAAAAAAAAAAAAATTAAGCAAATGCTAAAGTAAAAAAAAAACTGAATTATTTGTTTGTATCGAATATTGGTTTTAATAATAAATATATTAAAAACATTTTATTCATTAGTTCAGGTTCAGTTCTAGTTCAGTTCTAGTTAAGTTCTAGTTCAGTTCTAGTTCAGTTCTAGTTCAGTTCTAGTTCAGTTCTAGTTCAGTTCTAGTTCAGTTCTAGTTCAGTTCTAGTTCAGTTCTAGTTCAGTTCTAGTTCAGTTCTAGTTCAGTTCTAGTTCAGTTCTAGTTCAGTTCTAGTTCAGTTCTAGTTCAGTTCTAGTTCAGTTCTAGTTCAGTTCTAGTTCAGTTCTAGTTCAGTTCTAGTTCAGTTCTAGTTCAGTTCTAGTTCAGTTCTAGTTCAGTTCTAGTTCAGTTCTAGTTCAGTTCTAGTTCAGTTCTAGTTCAGTTCTAGTTCAGTTCTAGTTCAGTTCTAGTTCAGTTCTAGTTCAGTTCTAGTTCAGTTCTAGTTCAGTTCTAGTTCAGTTCTAGTTCAGTTCTAGTTCAGTTCTAGTTCAGTTCTAGTTCAGTTCTAGTTCAGTTCTAGTTCAGTTCTAGTTCAGTTCTAGTTCAGTTCTAGGTTAGTTTAGTTTTAGTTACAAATTGTACTATTTTCTAAGCCATCCTAATACAAGTTTTATGCATTTTTCTGACAATATTTACAATGAAAGTTTAATATGTATATGTTAAATTGAAATAAAAATCTGAATGTATAAAAATATAATAGTACATATATAATATTGTTGGTATTTATTTAAAGTTTTTAAACAAAATAATGAACGATTTTTTGCTTTATATTTGCTACTATGTAAAGAACATATAAAAATATTTACAATAAACTAAACGTATAACGACCGTATTACATAGTAACAAACATATATTAAATAAACATACATATAAAAGTAAACACACTATATGTACAAAAATATACAGTAAAAGAAAGAGAACGTTGTTTTTTATTTTGAAATTTAATTTATAATATCTACAAATTGTAATATTAAATTACAAATGTACAAAACGGAAATAAAAAGAAATAACAACGTTTTTCTTTTCCGGTTTTACACTTTATATCGTTTTAAACAACAAAATAGTAAACAGAAACTTACCTGAGTTGGTGGTACAGCAGCGGCGGCTTGAGCAGCTGGTTGTTGATTATAACCGGGAGCTGGTGGGAATTGAGTCTGAGGTTGTGGTGTAAATTCACGTACAATTCTTTCCTCAGATGCTGGTGGCCAAGCTACACGTTTATAACCTGCATTAATGTTGTGGATGTTTGATGGAGGAAATTGAGAAAAGAGAAATATAAGGAAAAACAATTTTAATTAATAATCGCACAAATAAATAGTTGGTTGAAAATAAATACACACATTTAATAGTGATTTATTAAAACTAAAATAAATTTATAAAAATAAAATTTGTAGTAAATGTATGTCTTAAAAATTAGGAATTGATTTGAAAAATGCATGAACACATGCATAGAAAGGAAGTTTAGTGTATGCAGGGTAAAAGTAAAACTTTCCAAACATTATTTTTCTACTCTAGCTGCTTAAAACATTCATAGTTAATTTATTTCTACAAAAAGATCCTTTTTTTCTATTCTATATTAGGATTCATCACGTATTTCTTACTACTACTTTGCACCATAAATAATTCTTTATTAAAAATGCCCATAAACAAATAAAATATTTTTTTCGGTACTCAAATAATAATTCCATTTCTTTTTCCCTCTGTCCCACTTAAGTCATAATAGTACGTGTATATTTGCTAACTAAAGTTAAAGTTCAACGATATTAAGAATCCTTTAATGAGTCCTAAAATCTTAAAAACATAAACAGCATCTAAGTATAATGAAATAGATATACTACGTGTTAAATAATATAAGTAATTTAATCCTTATATATTGAACATTAAATTTTTGTCTTATTTATGAGAAAAAAATTTTTTTCAGTAAAAGGACATTTGATTAGTAGAAAAAGTCAAACAATTTTGATTACTTATATCATATTACAAATAATTTGTATATTATTTGAAATTTATATGAAATGCCTTTTGAGTTTGATATTGTGTTTTGTATTATTATGTTATTGTGGCTGGCACTTATAACCCATAGCAGCTGGCAGTTATTTCAATTATTTAGTAAAAATCGATTCTACGGTACAGACCTTTTTTTATAGTTTAGAGTATAGTTCAGACTATAATACAATCTATAATCCAGATTTTAGTCGATTCTACACTACGACTTCAGGCGATTTTATAATTCCGACCATTTTTTTCACTATTCTATAGTTCGCACTGTAGTCAATTCTTTTGTCTAGAGTAAAGTCTAATCCATTCTATAATTCCTAATATAGTATATTCTATAGTCCCTACTGTTGCCTATTATATAGTCTAGTCCATGGTTTACAATATTTTTTTTTAGTACAGACTATAGTCAATATTCTAGACAATAGTCTTTTCCATAGTACACTCGTCGACACTCTGGTCTACACTATAATTAATTATATAGTGTGTTTGTATTAACAGTCGTTTGTCTATCAGATCTTATTGAGCCGATCACTGAAGTCTACTTTATATCTCTTACGATATATTTATAAATGTTTATTTCATTATATAAGGTATTAATTTTAATGGGTTTTTCTTATTTTCATATAATTAAAGAAAATGCAACATAAATCTTATTTTAATTGGACACATACACGTTTTATACTAAATGATTGAGAAAAAAACTTTAGGTTTAGTAATACATATATAAATATATGTATGTATGTGTATATTTCTTATGTGTATAAATATTATGTATTTGTAATATAGAATAAAAATCTTGTATTACTTTTAATTTGTATACAAAACAGAGAGAAATACATTTAACTATTTACACGTTCATAGCTTTTAGTTATACATCAATCAATTAGATAGCAATTAAATAATTTTATTGGATTTAGTTTTTTTTTCTTTTTAAAAATTATGTTAGTAATTGTAAATAATGATTGACATGTTTTGCAATTTTAATGATTTAAAAAATAAATAATATCTTATTTTTTTTTAACTTTTCAAGAGAACATTTTTGAATTGAAAACAAACATAGCTTGTCAATTGAAAAACTCCCTTTATATTTTTTGCATATTAAATGATAGATTTTAAATCCTCCCATATTCGTAAAAAGAAAAGAATTCTATTGCATATTTAGCGGTGTTTTAATTATTTTCTGTTTTGATTTATAAATGCTTTTTTTCGTTATTCTATTTTGTTATGTTTTTAATATATTCCAATTATGATAAAATTTTGCTTCTATGAAAATAAATGGGCTCTTATATATATGCTGAAGTGTTTGTTGTATGTATAATAAAATATTTATTTATTTCTTCTATGGCAAATATTAATACTTTAATGGTTATTTTTATTTATTTTTATTGCAATATTTATAACTTATTACGATTTTATTTCGCAAAACAATTCTAATAAAAGAGAAAAAATAATGTTGAAATGGAATTAAATAAGTATTAACATGTTTCATATTTATGTAGTTTTTATATGATTTTCAACAAAAAAAAGTTGCGGGTTATGTATACATGAGTAGACTTTGTTATGCCCTTCGTAAAAAATAAACATATTTGCTGTAAATTCACAATTTAGTCGAGATCATCTTTGATAGATCGTCAACAACAACTCATTGTAGAATCAACGCATATCAAAAAACCAAATTTAGCAAGGTTTTTTGATATGCGTCTGTAAACCGATCTTGTCGTAATCATGTCAGTAAGAAAACTTACGATCAGCATGACAAATTTCTATAAATTTGCTCAAGTTTGCAAGTTTTTTCTTATTTTGTAAGCGGTACAACTCTTTGTAGAATAATTTGCTAAATTATCCATCCGTACTTTAATTGTTATAATTCCTCTGAAAAGTCTACTTCGTATTGATGTAGGGTATAATACAGTTTACTTAATTGTTATTTTTTATATTATTATTATTCGCAAAAAAGGCTTTACTTTTGCCTTTCAGTCTTAAATAATGATTAATATGGCAAAAACGTGATGTGGTGTATAAATAGCATTTAATAGAAAATAAATTTAAACAATATTGAGAATAATATTTAAATTAAATTCTATTAATATCTTCTATTATACCTACAAACCTAAAACTAAAGTATTTTTTTAATAAAAACTCTCTTTTTAAAAACATACCAAACATATTATTAATAACTTAACTAATTATTTGTTTAACTTTATAAAATTAAGACTAATGGACAAATATATGGTTTTAATAATCCAAACAAAATATTTATGAATCTTTAATAAGTTAGACATGAAAAAAGTTTTTCATGTCTAAGCAACTAATCGATTTTTAAAAGTCATTAAACTAAGCTCTAGAAAAATATTCATTTACAGACGATATACGCTCTATTTATAGGAAATGACTATAAGTTTGGAATAGAAAAGAGAAATTAATATTAATTTCAATAATCACTAGTTTTGTCCAACACACCCCCTCAAGAAAAAAAATCCATAAATTCCAATATTTGTGTAGCTTTTAATCAAATAAAATAAATCACGTTAACACCTTTTAGTTTATGGACACACATACACATACAAGCTTACATATGTGTTTACACAATTTTACAAAATGTGAAGAACAAGAACAAAAACCAAAGAAATAACCCTTGAAAATTATGACCCAAAAGTACTGCTAATAACTTTCTATGCTATAACTTACAAAATACTTTAACATATATATTTATTTAAACCATAAACATAAAATATCTAGGTAAAAACTTATAGCTCTAACAACTACAAATACCCATCAACAGCAGCAGTAGCAACAACAAAGTGAGCACAAAATCAAACGTGTTTGTTTTAAACAAATACATACGATAGTACTATAACTATACAATATATCCTAGATAAATAAACAAACAAACATTTAACTAATACTAACAAAATACTCAAATCATGTATAGATATTTTTATGATCTAATTTTGTTAGGTTGGTTCTTCTAAATGAACCGTAGGCTACAGTCTGAAATTAAGTCTATAACCTGAAATATGGTTGGAATGTAGTCTACAATCTATAGCATAAAGTTTACTATTGTCTATATTCTGGACTATTGTCTAATTTGGGCTATAATCTGGACAATTGCTTATAGTCTGGACTATAGTTTATAGTCTGGAATATAATCTATAGTGTGAAATATAGTCTATAGTCTAGAATATAGACTAGGCTATAGTATAAAGTCTATAGTCTTTGGCCTCAAGTCTAGACCCTAGACTATAGATCATAGTCTATGGTCTAGACTATTTTCTATGATCTGGCCTATAGACTATAGCCTGGACTATAATCTATGGTCTGGACTATGTCTGTGATCTGGACTATAGACTAAATAGTGTGGTCTGAGCTACAGTCTATATATAGCCTGGACTATAGTCTATGGTCTGGACGATTGTATATAATCTGGACTATAGACTATACTCTGGACTATAACCTATGGTCTGGACTTTTATCTATGATCTGGACTATAGTATATAGTCTAGACCATATTCTATAGTCTGAACTAAATCTATAGTCTGAACTATTGTCTATAATCTGTACTATAGTCTGGACTATTGTCTGCCTATAGTCTATGGTCTGGACTATAATCTGTATTATAGTCTATAATCTGTACTATAGCCTATAGTCTGCACTATATAGTTCATAGTTTGGAATATAGTTAGGTATACGTATGTGTCTGTATATGCATTTCGATTTTAAAAAAAGCACACAAATTTTTCCCCTTACAAATCTCTACCATCCCAGTAAAAATAAATAAAAATCAATGTGTTTGTAAAAGTACACTTCTGTGTACTCTCTTCATATGTATGTATATTATTTATATGCCAATATTTTATGACTAAAATAGTACAACAAAAAATTTCGGCAAAAAAACAAAAGAACACTTTCCAAAGATTTGTTGTTGTTTAAATATTGCATATATACGAGAACAGAAATTTTAGTATGAAATCAATGTTAACTAAATTTCACATCAATCAATATTAATTTCCGTTAATAACAAAATAAAAACAACAACATTATAACATACATGAACAACTCCAAAACGGAAAGGAGAAAACTAAACTGATTTTACTAGATTTTATTCTAGGAAAAAAACATTTCAGAAACTTACTTACTGTATTCCGAACAAGTATGAGCAGGCAGCAGTATGAAACATGCATGACACATACCAACAGTCAGTTATAGGTTATTGAAAATTAAAGCAGAGTTGTTAAGGAGTGTTTTAGTAAAATAATTTATAAATTTTTAAATTTATTTTTAAAGAAAAGTTTTGATAAATTTTAATGTTTTGAAAAAAAGTTTGATAAATTTAGTTTTTAGAGAAATTTTTTGATAAATTTTGTATTTTATGTAAAAAAAATTTAACAAAATTTCCTTTTCTATAGAATATTTTTGATATTTCTTTTATTTTATATAAAAATTGTAATAAATTTACTTTTCTATAAAAATTTTAATAAATTTTCTTTTTTTAGAACAAAAATGTGTTCAGGACACGTCAATCAATGTGGACGTGCCTGATCGTATATCAGATACAGAATATTTTGGAAATTTTGAAATGATGATCCCAGGTAGAATGTCTTAGTGAAGCTTAACATTAGATCAAATACCACACTAATGGCTTTAAATTGGAGGACAAAGTTTGCCTGGAGTTTTATATTAAAGAAATTGAAACACACCACTGTTTACCTTATTAAAAGACAATTTTACAGGCAAAAGTTTGAGCAATCCAGAATACAATTAGAGCGATATCTACAATAATGCAACGGTGAGCAGAATCACAAAGAGCCTATAGATGGTCCTGATAAGCAAGTATGAGATTAGTATGATGAAACGTATTCTGAGTGGAAAAACAGGAATACGAGCACATCTATACAAAACTGGACGTGCGGATTCAGATAAAATCTGGATCATTTTCTTTGCCTCTGTCAGGAATTAAGAGAACTTCTTTACAATATTGGACGTGCGGATTCAGACGAATGTTGAACAAGTCTGAGGTTAGTATGATGATATATATTTTGAGTGGACACACACGATTACAAGCACATATATACAAGATTTTCAGTGTGGATTCAGACTAATGTAGAGGATGTGGAGTGGACGCTGGTTGAAGTTAGACCCAAGTATCTTGTATGCGATGGCATTCCAAAAATAATATTCCATACTAACATTGATTGAAAAATTCTTAGGAATTACGTCTAGGAAACTGAGTTTCCGAACATTGGAAAATAATACATTTAGTGAATAATTTTTTCATGAAAAGGAACTCTCAACCTATTGTAGACAATTTTTGATGAAACTTTTTCATAGATTTTTTTTTAAATTTATAGAGATTGTTGATTTAATTTTGTGTGGGCTAGAGAATGTGCCGGCATTCCTTTAAATCTCTGCTTTATTTACACACGTTTTTAATGCGGAAATATTGTTAACAAACTTTTTCATACTAATACTATTTGCGTTGAGTTTGAGTTGTAAAAGTAGTGGTAACTTGTAGTCAAATTTAGTTCTAGCACGTTTACCTAATGTGACCAACTTAACACAGTCATAAAGGGAAATGAACAATTTTCGAAAATAAAGAAATTGATTTAGATAAAGTTCATGAGTTTAACTAAGATATAATCTATAATTATTTTTACCTGTTTAAAGAAAAGACATGAGAAGTAATTTAAGAAATCTTAAAATTTAATAAAAGTAGTTAATGATGAAGAAGAAACTTACCTAAAAATAGAAAAAAAGAAAGAAAAAAGTTAGAAATTTATAAAACAAAAGTGATAATAAATAAAAATTAGCATACAATTAGGCAAAATATTTGACATTTAATAGGGACATTACAATTATACTGTAGGCGGTTAGTTTTATATACAAACATTTAAAAACTAGGCCAGTTGGTTTCATTTTCATTTTTTGTTTTGTTTGAATATTCATTTAATTCATACGCCACATGTGTAGGTTAGTGGTCTAAATATTTATGTCTACAAAATTTAATGTCTTCTATTAAATTCTTAAATAATATTAATGGTAGAAAAAGTTTTTCTATAAACAAAGTAGAAAATAAAATTACAAAGAAATTATATATTTTTTTATATTTTATGATACCAAGAAAAAAATGTTAAATTGCTAGACTAGATTTATTTAAAACATATATATTACATACATATGTTTGTTTGCAAGTATGTACATTAGGTTAGAGATGTTTAGTTAAGTGAATCAGATTATAGTCTCAATATCTCTTAGTTTAAATGAAAATTAATTTAATTTTTAAACACTTAACTCTCAATATTGTTTGTAATATTAATAGCATTGGTCGGCTGCTATAGTTACAAAAGGTCAAAAAAATTACACACACTTATATATAAGTCTAGAAAAGTTTTTAAAGTATTGTCTTTGATTTTGTTAAAATTTTATATTTTTTTCCTTTAAAATAGGTTTTTCCTCATAACTTGAAGTTATTCCTGGACCTCCTTAATACGAATATGTATATATTTTATGTTTTCTATGTATGCATAAGTCTACATGACCTTTAGCACGTGCTTATAATTTAAGGTGTTTCATGTATAAATTTATTTTTTTATGGCAACAAAAAACCAAACAACATCAGAAATGAAAAAAAAATGCCCATATAAATCCTCTTTTATGACTTCCATTCAACTATTTTCTTGGGGCTACTAGAGTATGTGTAGTAATTTTTATTGTTAGAATGTGAATAAAAAACAGGTTGCAGTGTTACATATGTATGTACGTCTGGGTAGAATTTTATATATCCTTTACTATAGAGTTTTAAAGAGATTATATGTAGTTTATTAGAAAATTAAATTAGTTTAAGTTTTTTTATTTAATTTTCCCTTTAATTTAACATCATACTTAATCTTCCATCCCTGTAATTTTGCTAATTAGAGTTCTTTAAAATTGAAATTTTACCAATTAAAATTACTTAAAAATGAAATTAAAGTTTTTCCAATTACAATTATTTGTAATTGAAATTTTGCAAATTCTTGCTATTGTAATTAAAGTTTTGTCAATTATAACTAATTTTAATTGTGATTTTTTTTATTTTGTAATTCTAATAAGTAATGCCTAAATACAATTATAAGTTAAATTGTAATTTGCAAAACATCAATGTAATTACAAGTAATTCAAGTAATTAGTTTTCGGTTTTACACATTACAATTAATCATTTCTCCCATTCCGGGATTACATGCAATTTCAGATATTCTCGTAAATATATTCATGATTTTTTTGCTATTTAAGTTTAATTAGAGCAGCAACTTTAGTACAAGGATAGACAGACTTAAAATAGATAGAAGGACAGATACTTCTTAATGAAATTAGAAAGGACTCAGACTCTAAACCACTGGTTTTGTTTTTAGCTGGATATATGATCTTTACATTACTCCACAAAAATGTTATAGAGACTCATATTCGAGGGAAATGAAGGCTAGAAGATATAATTTCGAATAGGTTTTGTCCTGCTGCATGAGCTTATACATGATATTTAAACATTGTTAGATGCATATATGAAGATCAAATGCAGTCAAACATTTTTAATATTTTAAAAGAGCAAGCCACTTGAATGTTTTCTACGATACTTAAACTAAATATATTATTGTGTTTAGAATATTAAAAGCTTTCAATTATTTTGAAAACAACATAATGTGACATGTGCTTGTGTGTTCAAACACAACGTTAAGTCTGGAGGGCGATTCTATTAGCACGTTGTATGGTTTTAGTTAAGCTATTTATTTATTTAAATTTTTTAAAGAAATTTTTCAGTTTCACCATAAATTTCGCAGGGGTCGTATGAGTTATATTAATTCAATTGAATAAAGTATACGTTTATATACATTTATAAAGTTATGAAAAGTTTTAAATTTTGAGAAGATTCAGCAGAAAAAAAATAAGAAAATTTTGCACATATACCCCAATATATAAACTCGCCTGATTTTATGCAAATATAAACTTAAAATTATAAAATTTCAAAACATGAAAAGTTTTGAGTTTTGAGAAGATTCAGCAGAGAAAAATTAAGAAAATTTTGCACATAATAGTTCGATAAAATTAAAGAAAACATGGTAAATTGAATAGAGTAATCTTATAAGAGTTTTAAACATGAACTTTTATATTTAATATAATGTTGAGTTACAAAATCATATAACAACGTAAATATTTATAACTAAAACTGTGCCTTAAACCGATATGAACACATATGAGATAAAACTAAAGAACATAAGAAAACATAAACTAAAATACGGATATCCGTAAATTACCGCTTTTGGCTTTTATTGATTTTTGATTCCAATACCTACTGGCCACAGAAAAAAAATATAAAAACAACCAACAACCAGACTAAAGAAATATATGTCATCAGTTATAGGCAGCAGCTTAAGCTGCTCAAAAGCTGGCATCAGTTTTGTACACTCACACTCTCACAAAAACTCATTTATAAGTCTACATATAGCTAGATGTAGTTAATGGTATGTATGTGTGTGTATATAACAGAAACCTTTTCTGGTTTTATATGTTTCAACAATATTGTACGCTTGGTAAAGTTTTATTTGTACGTTCGTATTCTATTATTAATTTTCTTTGTGGAATTTTTTTTTAAACAATTTTATGCCAATATTCACGCACAGGCTTTTAGTTTTTTTTCCCTAAAAATAAAAGAAATGAGGGCATATGGTTTCAGCTGGGTTTTTTTGTGCTTTTGGTTTCAGAATTTCGTTGTTCATAGAGTATTCTCTCTTTTTTCCGCCAATTTAATCCTTTTTGTCGGCTGATGATGATGACGATTCTGTCTGCATTGTTGTCGTTATATTTTTATCAATTTTTTTTTTCATTCAGTGTTGAATTGTTCTGTTGTTCTATTTTGTTGCGTTTTTTTTACGCTTTCCCCTCTTTTGAAATGAATGTATGTCTGTTAATTGAACTTCTAGCGTTTTTTATTTTGTTATCGAAATTTCATTATTTATTTTCAATTTTATTTTAAAGAGATAAAGAAATGTCTTAACAGTCTGTAAAATTTGCTCTAGAACACAAACTTTTGTTTTACAACTTTTAAATTTTTTTACCTTTTTAACTTTTCCACAAATTAAACAATATTTTAGGGAGAATGATTGAAGGAATTTTTAAAGATTAAATTTTTATTTTTTTAATTATTTATACATTTTCAAAGAATCCAATAAGCAAAAGCTTTTTTCAAACTTTAAAATAAAATTTGTTAAAGCTTCTAAATAATTAATTAGCTTGATGGAAATTTTCCTTAAATTTCTTATTTATTAAAAAATCAAATTTTTGTTTTCTTGGATTTTTATAAAATAAAAAACTTTTTTTGTTTTATCAAACACCACTCATTTCAATTAATTATCCCCAAAAAATCATAAAAAGAATTTGTTTTTCAATACAACTATAAATATGTGGGTTTTTTTATTAAGTTGATTTAATATTTTTTTCTTCTACTCATATATATAGGTGTCGTATGAGTAATATTTATTTAATAATATAATGTATACGTATACAAACCTATAACGTATACAAAAATATATCTATATACATATGTATATATATTTATGTATATATACAATTATTTTCATTTATTTCTTTTTCAAATTTTTTCTCAATTTATATTTAGCGCAAAAATAAAACTTTTTATAAACAGAATTTATTTTGTTGTTGGCATGAATATTTTTAAATTTACAAATAAATTTATATAAAAAATGCAGAGGGAGGGAGAAAAAAAAACAAGAACTATAACAGTTCTCATACATATAAACAGCTGTCAGTATTTCGTTTTTTTATTATTGTATAGTTTTCTCTTTAAAATTTAATTTTTTGTTGCATATATATATAATAAAATGTACTGTTGTTGTTGCTGTGCAACAAATTCTTCACAATATTTGTTCACTTTCACACTCTTATATGTTTTTCGTATGCATTTCTATTAGAGATGTTTAAATTGTTAGTGTAGAATTTTGGTACTTTTTTGCTTACATTAGGTTTTATAACGAAAGTTTTTTATGACGAAGGAATCAAAAATTCTGAGTTAATAATTCTGCAGTTTTTTTAGAAATTTCGTAATATGTAATATAAATTTTGAAATATGTCTTCTTTTTTATAGAAACATCATTCATCTCTATAGAAAGTTTAGACAACTTTAGAACAATTTTTTATCTATTAAAGATCTTTTGTTTCTATAAAATTTCTTTTATCTGTGGACCATTTTAAAGCATCAAATAATATAATCTGAATATTTTTTTACAAACTTCTATAGAAAAGAAAATTTTCTATAGAAATTTTCTGTTTTCAGAAAATTTTTTTAAAGAAGATTTTTTTTTTACAATTTTCTACAGAAGTAGATATTTTTCTATAAACTTCTGTATAAACAGAAATTTGCCACAAAATTTTTATTTAAGGAGAAATTTGCCGAAAAATTTTCTATTGAATATGAAAGTTTTTGATAATTTTCTATAGAATAGGGTAATTTTTCTATAACATTCTATAGAAACAGACATTTTTCTATAGCTTCTTAAAATATAGTATTTTCCTTTTCTATGTATTATTCCTATACCTTAAAAGTTTTCGGAAAAATGCTCTTGTTCCTATAGAAACTTTTCGAAAATTTTACCTTATCTATTAAAATTTCGAAATAATTTTTATTCTCTTTTCTATGGAAAATTTGTCTTTCCTGTAAAAATCAAAAATGTTTGAAAATTTTAGGAAAAACTTTCCCTTCTATAGAGATTTTTAAAAAGAAATCTTCTTTCATTAGAAAATGAAAATTTCTTCTTTTTATTTTCTAATGCCCTTCTAATTACCCTTTTAACTTTTTTTTAAATCTAATAAGTTCAAAAAGAATTTTTTTTTGGAAAATTGTTATATTTATATATATATTTTTTTTAATTTTTCTTTGTATATAAAATTCTTCTTTTCTGTAAAAAATCTTTGAAAGATATATTTTTTTTAGAAATTTTTTAAATTGTTTTTCAAATTTCTCTTTTTCTGTAGAAATTTTCAGAAAGTGTTTCTTTTCTATAAAATTTTTTTCAATATAAACTTTTCGGTAATTTTCCCGTTTTCATAGAAATTTTTCTATAGAAATTTCTTGGAAAATTTGTCTTATCTGCATGAAATTTTTAATTCTATAAACAATTTTTGGAAATTTTGTTTTTTCTATAGAAATATTTCGGAAGAAAAAATATTTTCTACAGAAAAATAAAACATTTTTTTTTTCCTTTAGCAAGTGCTTTGAAGATTTCTCTTTCTAGAGAAATTCCGAAAATTTTTTTCTCTCTGAAATATTTTTTGAATATTTTCGGAAAAGGATATTTTCTGTATAAAATCTATAATATTTTAACATTTTTTTTTAAAAAGTTTCTCAAAATTTTAAAGAAAATTTTTTTAACATCACTGATTTAAATTGCACACGGGTACAAAATGCAACCTAGTTATTTATATGTGTTAGTGATTTTGTTTTTACGTATGTAGATATAGTTATACATGGATGTGAATATGATGTTTTAATATGCAACAAATATTGTTGTTCTTGTTGCATTAAATTGAATTTATAATTCTAGAGTATAGATATATATACAAATGTAAAATAGGTTGAATGCGATTTAAAAGATAAAAAATAAATTTTTTTATATAAAAAGTATATTAAAATATATTTTGGATTTAGTGAAGACCCATAGTAAGTGCTAATGAAGAATATATAAATTAGAGCAAATAATTCCAAAAATTTTATTCGTAAATGAAGTAAATAATAAGTCTTTATACATTTTTCAGATCCTCCTTAATATTTAAATATTCATATGGATTTGCTTTCATATACATATGCATATATAAATATATATTTTTATAAATATTTGTCTGTCTGTCCTTTAGTTTTGTTTGTTTGGTAAGAGTACTTTAGTAATTTTTTTCCGTCTGTCTCTCTTTAGGTAGCAAATTTAACTTATTGTTTATTTATTTTGTATATATATATTTTTAATAAATATTTTTATTTATATTCATATGGTATTTTTGTAATTGTTGTTTTAATAACTTGCATTTTAGTTTTCTTATTGTTGCTTTTTTTATTTGTCTGTTTTTAGTAGACTAAAATTCATAAAATCTAAAGTCAATGACTTTATTTTACAATTTTATCGGCTATAATAAAATGTTAAAAAGCACTGCCATTTGAATCCTTTTTGAATTTAATTTAAAGCTAAATTAAGATACTAAAATTTGCTCTCACGTACTACGTATTGTTGTGGGCCATAACCATGTTCACCAAACAGGTTTATTTATTTGTTGGTGGTGTTAGTGAGTGCAATTATAATTAGCAACAATAAAATAATTTTAAATAATGCACATACCAGACACTATTTATACAACAATGTTTTTGGTGGGTTTTGTTTTTTTTTTGTTCTTTTGTGGTTTTTATATTTTATAAAGGCAAATAAAGTTAGGCGGCAAATAATTAGGTGAGTTAAAGGTTTATAAAAGATAGAATGATAACAATTATCTAGAATTTACTATAAAGAAATACTTTAGAAATATATTATTACAGGGAGAGATAAAAAAAAAAACATTTTTTAAAACATCTATTGAAAAAGAAATTTTCACAAGAGAAAAATTTTTCGAATTATTCTATAGAAAAATACATTTGCATTACTTTTTTAAAGAACGAGAAAATTTTCTTCGAAAAGAGAAATTTTCCGAACATTTTTTTTATAGAAATATAAATTTCCCAAAAAAATTTCTATAAAAAGAAGCATTTTCCAAAAATATTTCTATAAAATAGGAAATTTACCTAAAATCTTTAGAAAAAGAAATTGTAAGAATTTTTTTCAATGCAAAATAAAATTTTTTCAGAAAATTCTATAGAAAAGAAAATTTTCTATAGAAATTCTCAGACTTTAAGAAAGTTTTCTTAAAAATAAAAAAAAATATGACAATTTTCTATAGAAAGATATATTTATCGAAAATGTTCTAAAGAAAGAGAAATTGTTTTCCATAAACAAAATTTTCCGAAAAAACTTTTGTAAAAAGAAAAATTTCCTGAAAATGATCTTAATAAAGAGTAAAACATTTATTGTAAGGGAATTTTTTTTAATAATTATCAAAAAGTAAAGAATTTTTCGAAAGGTTTTTGATATTTTTGTATAGAAAGAGAATTTTTCTTGAAAAATTTTCAAACAAAAAGTAAAATTTGCAGAAAATATTCCAAAGGGAAAGAAAATTTTTAAAAATGTTAAAAAAATTTTAGGAGAGAGAAAATTTTCATATAGATAAATTTTTGGATTTTTTTAAAGAATAAGAAATTTTTTTGTTAATTTTTTTTAAGAGATAAATGTTTTGAAAAGTTGATATAAAGAAGGAGAATTTTCTTTACAAAAAAATATTTTTTTTACAGAAAGAGAACATTTTCTATAGAAAAATATTATTTACGAAAACTTTTTTATATAAAGAAAAAAATTTTCTATATAAAGAGAAGTTGCCTGAAAATTTTGTGAAGAAAAAAAAATATATTTTTATACAAATTTATAAAAAAGGACTACGTCCCGTTAATCCGAATCTGGCCTTAGAATTTCTCCTGAAGTTAGAAAAATACATTTGTGTCTTCTTTTTGAGGTGATAAAACTGCTAAAAGTTAACTTAAATCTCTATTCCATTCTTTTAGCTTTAAAATATGGGCTTAACATCTGACATATCGAAATATCGTATATTTCGATATGTCATTTTACAAAACCTTTATAGATCTCATCTGTTAAAGTTGACGGACAGACAGACATCGTTAGGTGGAATCAGAAAGTGATTTTTAGTCGATTGAAACATCGTCAGATTATGAATAATATTTACAAAACATAATCCCCTTCACACTATAGTAGCACTAGTTAAACAAACCATTGTATAGTAAAAACTATATCTTAGTTAATAAAAAACCTTAAGATATTTAAAATTTTACTATTATTGCTGCTGCTATTGTAATAAGAAGAATTATTTGACTTACAAATATTTCAATTAAAATGACTGACAATATTTGTTTAAAACAATAATTAATATTAAAGAATTTTAATTACACTTTAGCTTTAAAAAAATTTTTAATTGATATACTGCAGTGTAAAAGATGAAAATATGAAAAAAAAAACTTGAAACATTGCATACAAACAGAACAGAGAAATACAACTGAAAATTTTTATAAATATTTATTTCAACACGCATTTACAAAAATAACTTTATCATGGTGGTCACCATAACAACATTTTTTTCTTGGTTTTTTTCAGTTAAAGTGTGTGTAAAATGTTTTTCTTTGTAAAGATTTTTTGGTTGTTATTGTAATATAATTATAATTTCGCACTCAATTAATTTAAATTATTGGTAAAAATATTGTTGAAGTTTGTACTACAGGGGAATTAACTACAAAAAGTAGCCAGATTGATATAGAGTGACAAGAAGTGAGTGATACAATTTTTAGTTTCTTTATAGTAAAAATAAAAAGTAATTGTGGTTGAAGCGAACTAACTGAAACTTGGACAAGATTTTTGGAAATTGCAATGTTTATGGGAGTTAAAAGGCTAAGAACGGTTAAATTCGGAAACCACATATCTCATAAACTAATAATGACACAAAAACATTTCATCTTCTTTCATTTAAGAAATAAGCGTACGGGTGTATGGTACTTTTTTCAAGTTTGGTCTATTTAGGGAACAAACGGGTAAAAACTGTATTTTGGTAATTCTTTACATCCCATGTATCTTTTTAACTAGTGAATATACAACAAATATTTTTGACATCTTTATTACTTAACAAAAAAATTATAATATAAATTCAGTACTTTTTGGATATTGGAAAAGATGAATTGGGGAAAGAGTATTGCCAAAAGAATGGAAATTGACTAAATTTAAATAAAGTTGAAGAAATTGGTAGATTTAGTAAAATTTAACATGACAATAGGGTGTTACTTGGAACTCCAGTACAAATGACAATTTTTTGGTACTTTTTCGCTTTTTATCTGCTACTTTTTGTGTTTTTTTTTTATATTGATCATAGAAACATAAAAAATTTGTTAATATTTCGTTCTTTAAAATGTTATTTTTGAGTTTTATATAATAATGAACATAAAAGCTTAAAACAGAATCTATAAAAGGGGAAATTTTTCGTACATATGCAGAGCCGAAAGTACATAAGAACCTATAGGAGGGGATTTTTAAATACTTATTTGTTTTATAACTGTTACTTTTTTATAATATTGAACCTAGAAACATGAAAGTACTCAAGTCCATGAGAACACATAAATGGTGACCTTTAGGTACTTTTTCGTCCTTCAACCAGTACTTTTTGACTTTTCTTTAATAATGAACTTAGGAACATGAAACTAAACAAACAGGTACCTAAGTTAATTAAAATTTAGAACGGAGTAGTTTTTGATACTTTTGTGTTCCTTAACTGGTACTTTTTGAATTTTCTATAAAATTGAACTTAGGAACATAAAATTAAACAATGAGGTCATTTGGTACTTTTTCGTACTTCAACTGGTACTTTTAAAGTTTTCTGATATATTAAATATATATAAAAATAGACACCCAGTGTCCTGATTGTACAGAAATTTCTATAATTTTTAACTAATACTTTTTGAATTTTGTATTATATTGAACCTAAACATATCGGTTGAAAAACCAATATTTGTATATCCCATACCACTATATTGGCGACGGTAGGATGTGTTTGTGCTAATGTTTGTAACACACTAAAATATTGATCTTACGGTCATCTTAAAGTATAACAATCAGCTAAGAATCACTGTCTGAGTCAACTTAGCTCTATGTCTGTCTGTCTTAGAATTCAAAACGTAATTTTCAATATAACTTTATGAAATTTTACTATTCTTTTCAATAAAAGACAGAGCAAATGAAAAATGGCTGAAGTTGGTATATTATTTAGTTTTAAAAAAGTCTAAATGATACTGCAGACTTTTTAATGAAATGGCATCATTTGCCCATGAAACCCTTCATAAATAACTTTAATGTTGACGTAAATTCTTCACACTACTGGGAGGGTATTACATGGTAGGTTATGCCCGACTATATATTCATACTTTTTAAATTTTGTTAAAGTCAAGAATTCAACATTAATTTAGAATTTTTTAAGAAAATTTTTAAATATAATTTTTGTTTTTAAGGTCAGTTTTTTTTTACATTATTAACAACTTTTGAAAAATTCGAACCCAAAAATTCGAACAATTTTTAAAATTTTTAACCACTTCATATATTTTGGATTATTCTATTTCAAAATTAAATAATTTAAAATGAAAAATAATTTTTAAAAAAATTCTTTAAAAAAGAGAATTTTTGAAAATTTTTTATTAATAGATAAATTTTAGAAAAAATAGTTATTTTTTTTTTGAAAATTGGAACTTGTTTTTTAATTATAGGGATTCATAAAATACATATATTTTTACGCTTATTACTTTAGTTTTCAAATTCAAACATAAGAATTTTGTAAAAAATTTTTCAAGATTTTTAAAGTATCTTCTATGTTTCCAAATTTTATTCGAAATTGCGAACTTATGTTTGAAAATTTTTAAAAATTGTTAAATTGTTCTCTAAGTAGGCGAATGCATACAAAATTATATTAATTCTCTATAAATTCCATCATTTACTGCGAACTTATATATCATTTTATTTAAGTATCATTAATTTCTAGTTAAAATGTTTATTTTATAATTAAAACACATAAAAACTCAATATTCGTATAAATATAATTTCTGTGGCTAGACACAATGAATCAAACTGGCACACACTTTTTTTTGGGGTTTTAGTATAGGCAGCAACTCACAAAGAAAGCAGAAAGCTTAGTAAAGTTATGAAAACATAATCAGGGGTTAATTGTTTATAATTACAGGACTTTTTACACTTAATAACTAAAACGACATACAGACACACACACATAGAAATATGTATGTATAAAATTACCCTCTAAATTTTTATAATTTTCATTAATAACTTTCCACTGGGCACCCATTATTAATAATTAATTTTTATAATTATTTGTGGTTTAAGAAGCAAAATTCAAAAAAATTCCTCTTATATTTTCTGGTTTAAATATTCGTTTTTTTTAATTGTTTATAGTTTTGGTTTAAAGTTCACAGGCACAGTTAAAAAAAAAAATAGTAAAAAAAATTATTATAACATACAAAATGGATAGTTGGTGGTAAAATTTTGGATATAGATAAATATTCAAAAAATTATATATATTTTTATTTATTTATATATTTAAACGTTAAAATAATTTACCACTTTTTTATATACAATTTACACATATATATTTTCTATATTTAAAACACTAAATCGCGTTATTTTAAGTTCGTTTAGAAAAAAAAATTATTTGCAAGAAAAATAGAAATATTTGTGTTGCTGTTTAAACAATTGATTTATATGACCGTTTTATCAAAAATTCACTTTTGTTTTACACGTTTTATAAAATTTTTTAAATATAAAGTGAATTTTGCATATAACTTGTTTAAAAAGAATTTCTTTATTAAAATTTTTTGTTGCTTTTTCGTATTATTCGTATATAAAATTATTTGCTTATAAATATATATTTAAAAAAAATTGTTGTTGCTTTTTGCTGCTTATTATATGCAAATTTTTATAGATTTTTTCTTCTTATTATATTTTTTTTTGTTGGGGAAAATTGTATAAACAATTTTACTCAGCGCGTTTATTTCGTTAGTCGAATATCGTTGAAACTGACGTTTCGAATAATGAGGTGAGTATTGTGAAAATTGTTAAGAACTCAATTGGTCATTAGTTCTTTATTTCAATATTATTTATTTTTTTGTGTGTTTTTTACTTCTTCTTTTGTTTTACTATTTTTCTGTTGTTTTTGCTGTGTTCAGCTGTTTAATGAGATGTATTGAGTGTATATCAGCATCGTGACGTTTGCATGATGATAATGCTGATAATGAAGTTGAAAATGTGATGATGATATGCTAAGAGATGATGTGTTTATATGTATGTATCTTTAACCAGAAAAGAAAAAATAGCAAAAAATTAAAGACGAAATAAATGCAAATTTTAAATTAATATGTTCATTCTCATGTATGGATGGTTAATATCAAACTTGAATTATACTCTACTTAATTGAATGATAAACGATAAAATTAATGGTTTGGTGAACATTCTTAATATAAGAGATTTTTTCTATGAAAATATTACGTTTGGAAAATTTTTCTTTTTTCATAATTCTAAAAAAAATTTAAAAAATGACGTTTCCAAAATTTTTAAAGAAAAAGAGAAATTTTTAAAAAAAAATTTTTGAACATATCAAAAATGTATTTATAAAAAAGAGATTTTTAAAATTTTTTAGAAACTAGAAATTTGAAAATAAAAAAAACCAGAAATTATCTGAACATATTTCTAAAAATTTTTAAAATTTTTGAAAATAAAAAAACAGAAATTATCTGAACATATTTCTAAAAATTTTTAAAAAAGAAATTTAAAAAAAAATATATATAATATTTTAAATTTTTCTACAGAAAAAAGAAAAATTTATCTAAAAAAGAGAAAAGAAAAGAGAAAACAAACAAATTTTTATAAATTCCATGTAAAATATATATTTTTAAAATTTTTTCTTCGGAAATATCAAACATTTTTATAGAAAAAAAATATTCTCTGAAAAAAAAAATTCTAAAAGAAAATACATTTTCTTAAAAAGATAATTTTTTGAAAAAGTTATGCAGAAAAGTTAAAATCTTCTAAGTAAAGAACTTTTTCTAAATCTTTAAAGAAAAATTGAAAGATTTAAAATTTTTTTAAGTGAATGATAAATTTATTAAAAATTCCTTTTGGAAAACTGAAAAATTTTTATAGAAAATAGAAATTTTCGAAAATTTTCTGAAGAAAACAAACAATTTATAAAAGTTAAAGTTAAAAGATGCAAAAGAAAGGATAATATTTCCGTAAACTTTATTAAGAAAATCTAAATTTTCTGAAAAAAAAATTATACTACAGCAAGATTTTGTAAAAAAATCAAAAGATAATTTTCCAATTTTTTATATAATATTAAACAAGTAACAAAAATGTGATTAAATTTTCAGAATAATTGTACCTTGCCTCAGATATACTTTAGTAATTTATTATTTAAAAATACTGTGGATATTTAAGTTAAATTCTGAAGGGGGCTCTTTATATGGGCTAGGCTCAAATGAGGCCCTTGACTAGTGTAGAACTTGGTTTTGTAGCTTTTTGTCGAGATAAAAAAATTAAAGAAAAAACCAAAGAGAAGTTTTTAAATTACTTTAAAAAAAATACAATTTTCAATAAAATATAGAAATATTCTGATAATTTCCTAAAAATGACGAAAATTTTCTAAAGATATTTTTGAAATTTTTACATTGTCTTTTCTAGTATACTTGATAAAGCATTGAAGATAGAAACCTTAAACTTTGAAAAAATATACAGATCAGCAAAAGGGGACTAAATATAAAAATTCGTAAATCTAGGTAACTAAAGAATGACCTATAATCCATAAATTTATCATGAACAACTTTGACATGAATTTAAATAATTGATAATAAATTTCGAAAAAAATAAAATTATGCGTGGTACCTCCCATAAAAATTAAATACAAAAAGTGATATATCTGGAAAATCATTAAAACTTTAATCTTGAAATTTGGTACGAGCAACAGTACCAAGTACCCAATACTTGCAATAGTAGGCACTGCTACAATAAAGAAAAAAATTCCGTAAACGTTCTATAAAAATAGAAATTTGTAAAAAATTGATTTATGAAAAGTTTAAGATATACAGTGTTTTAAATTTCAATTAATACCTTATTAAAATATTTACTTATAAAACAATATAGGATACAAGAGAAACATAAACAGGGATATCGAATTAAAGTATGTATATAAAAATGAAAATAACATTAATTTAAGATTTCCGATAAGTTTAATGAAATAGAATAAGAGTATGTAAATATTATTTGCTGCATATAAAGAGTGAAGAAAATTATAAATAACGAACTGAAATGAATAATGAAAAAGGTTAATAACAAATTTATTGGAATAATGTGTTTCAAATTTAATTTAAAATTATGAAAAACTCTCAGGATAAGGATCGTGGCAGCTTAATATTTTCAAAGTAGCTATTGTGTTTGATTATTTTATGATTTTTGTACAGCCTTTTTAACAGCAATAATGGTTCATTTTAAAAACTATATTGATAATTTTTAATCAAAAATAGAAAAAGTGTTTTTGAAGTATATCGCGGGATATTATGCTTTTTAGCATGTAGTGGCATGAAATTCTAAAAAATAACGTATTTATCTTTGGAAATAATCATTTACTTTAGCTGCGAACTCAAAATAATGCTCTAAATCGTGTAAAATGTAAAAAAATCTTGAGACACCCGTGTCTCGTATACGTGAAAGTGTTAAGCTTCAATTGTGAATGTTTGATTAGTTCTTATTTTGAATTATAACATCCGTTTTTTCACAGACCTTTAACATGAGAAATGGTGAGGTTTAAGCAATCCTCACTTGGCATAAATCGCTTTTCTTACAATCATTCAATATTATTCAACTGTCAGTCTTTTTAAAGTGACTTTTTCAGATTTTGTTTCTCTTTTAGACTCAACTTTTAGTCCTATTTTTTAGTTTCAATAGTGTGTCTTTAAATAGTCTTTTTTAAGATTTAATTGTCATAATTTCTTTTTAAATATCATTAAATATTTTTCAATAATATAGGGTATCATATAGCCAAGCTTGTCGGTTTTATAGTTTTTTTAAACAAAATTAAAAGAAATTTAGCAAAAAATAAAACTAATGATTGTTTACCTTGTTTTGAGTAGAAACTCAAGTTTTTTATTCTCTTCTGCTTTTTTTTCTTTGATTTTGCAACAAACTATATTGCATATATGTATATAAAAACAACAATAACAAATATTTCAAAAAAAGAGAGAGAAAAGTAAAAACAAAACAAGAATTATTTAAAATTAATTAATTTCTTATATAAAAATTCTAATTTGTATAAATAACAAAGCAAAAACTAGATAAAAACTTTCATTATAATTGCATAGGTAACAACAACATACATTTTAACGAATAGCACATATCGTCTAGATTACATAGAAGTAGTTTAGTAATGCCTCACTTCTAATGTGTTATATAAACACTTTACTAACTAACGACTTCTTATTCTAATTACTTCTAAGTGTTTGTGGTAAGTACTTGTCATCATAGTTTAACTAGCTTTAATGACTATAAAGTAAGTAAATTTTAATCCCTTATATGGTAATGCAAGTTTTTGCTGCGTAACGAAAGTGTACATTTAATGAAATAGCTAAAATATTTTTGATTTTTATATGAAATATTTTAGCAATAGCAATAGCTTTCCTTAACATATCTCAGGTTTTGCAAAAATGTTCTCTTTCTATTTTGTTTTTTGTTGTTGTAGTTTCTGCTTTGAGTGCAGAAATACTGGCTAAGTTGTTTATTGAAATAATTTTATAGATTTTTTCATTTGAATTTTTTATTGAACTAAACGAAAACCGCATTATATAGAGAGTAGGTGTATGTATGTGTATATATAAAAACAAGTAGGTGTTTATGTGTGAGTTTGTGTTTATTATATGCATGATATTTTTTTTTCTGTTCACCTTGCATGTGTCCACCCACATTTGATGGGGATATGTCTAACGATTTGTATATAGTTTCTGCATATGTATTTGTATGTTTATTTTATAACTGTCTATATGTTTTTTTTATATATGTACATATCTGTATGCATGTTTGTATATGTTTTCTTTGAACTCGTTCAGGTGTTGTATGATTTTTTCATTTAAAATTCTTTATGTCCAGGTGTGAATATTTTTGTTTTTGCTTTATTTTTATGTGTGTATAGTTTAACATTCTTTTATGTACACACATACCTGTACATTATATTTATTTATAAAAATTAATAAATATAAATCATTGATTTAATGTGTGATGAGTATAATAATGAAATTTTAGTTTGTTTTTTTTTCATTCTTATTTATTATGTTATGTTTATTTATAGTTTATAACTTAAATTCATTTTTGTTAAATCACTGAAAATTGTTATAATAATTAAGTTAAATTATTTATTTGTCTATTTATATTATTATTAAATACTGTTATTACTAATACATTTTTTATTAAGTTTTTTTTTAAGCTTTCAAAGGAGATTATGTACATAAATATATGCATAATTCAATTAAGATTGAAATCATAAAACAATAAATTGTATTGCGTTGTGGTCTTCAATTATATGCAAATATAGATATAAACTTAGGTAATGACTAAAATAGTTTTGCGGAATTTCGAAGTTAAGAGGCTAATATGTCCAAAAAAATTCATACTACTTTTCTTAGCTTTGCTAGGATTTTAACTAACTAAAACCCCCGGGATCATGTCACCGTGATGATAGACTCCACTTGGTGTGATTACAATTCTTTGGGAAAAGAGGTGCTACAAGTACTTCTGGTGAAGATCAAATGTATACAAGGTCTTTCCTTGAAATGATTTAAAAAGGGGTGGAATAAGAGAACCAAATATTCTGCTACCACGGGAACCGATAGCCTGCAGAGCAGAGTTTTGTTCCGGTTATTGAATATACTTGGTGAAATATATAATTCAAAATAAGTTCGAAACTGTTGCTGACACAACAGATACTTCACAAAGGAGTGACTATACGACTATGTGCGTTTAAAATGACTTTGTATTAGGGTTATAGTTAAAGAGAAATGTCGACTTTTTGCATTTTATAAAAAGTCGAGTTTTCGGCCTTTTTCATTTAATTAAAAGTCGACTTTTATACTTTTCGACTTAAACTATTTTATAAATAGTCGAATTTTCGACCTTTTTCGACTTTTCGATATTTTCCGACTTCCACTTTTTCGACTATTTTTCTTTTACTTTTTTCGAGTTTTTCCGACTATTTTAGAGTTTTTGACTTTTTTCCACTTTTTTTAAAACTTTCGACTATTTTTGACTTTTTTTCTACAATTTTCGAGTTTACGACTTTTTCCGACTATTCGACCTTTTCCGACTTCAAGAATTAGAAGTTCTTATACGGAATTTACTCTATTCATAGCAGTTTTGTCATAGTGTGTTGTCTCTTTGAGTAAGACAAAGTTCTCGGCTGTTTGATGAATTCGTATTTCGGTTTATCGAATAAGTCTTTACATTTTTGTGCTTGAACATGGACCGGCAGAACCATGGGCGATAGAGGATCGTCTAGTCAGCTCAACCCTGTGAATGAAGGTCGTATTATTGTTTTCTTTTAGGGTTATTTGTGCGTTTTAATGTAGTATATTTAGTCCTTATATTAAGTTTTCTTTTATGGGCATCATATCTCTTGCTATAGCTCTGCTCTAATACAACTACCTATTTTTTATATAGCCTTATTTAACTTAAATATTTTGTTCTAATTTAAGCCTCATAATTGACTACTTTATGTTCCTATTGTTGATTTTTCTCTTAGTCCACATTTAGTAATATTTCCCCATTTTTGTATACTTCTCTTAAAGCCTTAATATTTCGTCTTGTAAAAATACCTTCTGATTTCTTCTTTCTTTTAGTTCGAAAGATAAGGTCCTAAATAGTTTTAAATTTATGCATCATTTAGGTTTTTCAAAGATCTCATAAAGCTTCAATTATTGCTTTTTGATTAATCCTCACTATAGTTGCGCTTTATATACATAAAAGTATTTTACTCTCAATCATTGGTTATAGATCTTTCTAAGATGATCTAGTCATGGTCGTCCATCCGTGCGGATTAAAATTTTCCTATACATATTGCTATTGTATTCCGGAGTTTTCTTGATCTTCAAATCGTGTAGGGTATTTATAAATTGTTTCTCATTCAATGATTCCTAAAATCTATTTAAAATTCCTTTTATATGCATCGATTTGCTATTAATTAAGAAAAAACCATTTTACCTTATGTGTTAATGATATTTTTAAATTGCTCATTTCTTTTAACATAATATACATAAAGATAATGATTTGTGTTCATTTTCCTATACGTATGAGTAATATTAATTTATATGTATGTACTTGTATAATAAATATTAATCATACGCTTCATTAGAAATAAATGTAATAAATTTTAAATTAAAAAAAATTAACTAATCCAATTACAAAAATTTTAAATGACAAAATTTATTGTAGTGAGAAAAACTGCAAAATAAAAACATTGTTTTGAAAAAAAAAAAGTGCAATTTTTTTTTTGTCTACAAAATATTTTTATTTGGTTGAATGGTTGATTCAGTTTGTTGCTGAACTCAGTTTATTTGTTTATATTCAAAAATGAAAATAAACATTTTACAATTCGCTTGAATGTGTTGGTGTTTTGTTTTTTCGCCTGATGACAGTGTAAAATTAATCTTTCATCAACAAGTTTTTGCCCTAAAATTAGCACATAATCATGTTAAAGCAAATATTTTTCTATTTACATTTAGGCATAGTATATTTATATTTTTGTACATTTTGTGTTTTGTATGTATACAATTTGTTTGTTAAAATTATTAAAATAATTTAATTTTATTTAATTTGTATGCCTATATATATGTATGTATATTTTTTTGCGCTGTTCTATTGCTGTTTCGTGTCGCGTTGTGCTGTTTTTGGTTGTTGTCAATATAAATGAGTTAAATTGGAACTAGTGCTAAAAATTAAATTGTTGCCAAAAAAACATATTTGCTAATTATTTTTGCTCTATATGTTATAGAATAAAAAGTGTGTGTCTGCCTATCTATCTATCTAACATTTTCACTATAAGGTTGTTTTATTTTAAAATTGTTTATTTTTTTTTGTTTTGGGCAAGTTATTAGGCAAAAATATGTAAAAAAATTTAGGAGGGATATAACGCAAATTTTAAGAAATTATTTTGATAAATTTTTATTTTCTGATAAAGAAAACTTTTTCGAAAATATTCTATTAAAATGAAATTTTATATTGAAAACTAAATACTTTTTAAAAGATTTCTAGTTAGTTAGTTAGTTAGTTAGTTAGTTAGTTTAAAAGGAGGATGTTTACACATCAAATCCGAAGAGATACACCTAGGCCTCTATCGGGCCTGTTGTGCGCTCCTTAACCAGTGCCACGGGTGGGATTCGAACCCACCACCTCCGGTCTACCAGACTAGAACACTAACCACTAACCTACCGGAGGCCACAAAAAATTTGTAACAAAAACTTATTTTTTTGGAAAACTTTCTATAGAAAAATAATTTTTAAATATTCTATAGAAAAGAGAACTTTCCTGAAAATTTTATATAAAAAGAAAAATCTTCTTTAAGGGTTTTAATAAAAATGAAAAGAAACTTTATTAAATATTTTTTGATAAGAAGTGAATATTTTCTAAAAAAGAGTAATTTTAACGAAAGTTTTCTATGTGAAGAGTAATTTTGTAAAGAAAAATAAATTTTCTAAGCATTTTTGATAGAAAGAAACATTTTTTCTATAGATATAAAAATATTTTATAAATATCAGAAATTTTATAGAATAAAAAAAATTTAAAATTTTCGTTTATGGAAAATCAAAAATTTTCAAAAAAAATAAAAATTTCAAAAAAGAAGAATCTTTTCTATGGAAAAAAATTTTGAGAAATTTATATAAAGAGAAGGGAAATATTTCTAAAATTTTTTATAGAAATGGGAAAATTTTCAAATTTTTTTTGAAAATAGAAATTTTCTATAGAAAATAATACTTTTCCGAATTTTTTTTTATTATGAGGAGAAACTTTCCGATTTTTTTTAGATTTATAAAAATTCGTAATTATTTACAGAAAAGATAACTTTTTTAAAATTTTCAAAAAATTTTTTAAAAAGACTATCAAAAAAAAAATTATAAAATATCAAATATTACAAAAAATACATATAAAGAGAAATTCCCTTTTTTCGTTTTAAGATTTTTATTAATTTCTTTTTAAAAAAATGTATAATAACCCTCGTTTATAATAATATAATTATTCTAAATAAATGTGTTTATATTTTAAAATGTATTCAACTGTAAAAATATGTTTATATTAAAAAAAATTACTAAAATGTCAAAAGAAATACATTTTTGATTTAAATTTAAAAATGTGTAAAACATGCAAATGTGTCACATTTGAATATAATTTATTTTTACTGTCATTATTCAAAATTCATATAATTTTGAAATATTTAAATATTTATTTTTCAAATTAACATTGTATTTTTTTGTGTAAAGAAATTAAATACGAAATACTCATTAGGAAAAAAGTAGACGCTGTTGAGGTGATAAGCATTTCACGTGTTTTATACAAATTTTTAATAACTTTAAATAAAAGTTCTCTGTTTTGAAATGAGGAAGTTTTATGACACTTTAAAATTCATATAAAATCCATAAGCTATTAAAACTCCTTGGTCATAGGACAATGACGATGGAGTTTTTTAAGATTCCTAAAAAACATATACAAACATTTTAGTGGAGATGCATTATTAAGTTAAAGCATTGTGCTTCATACTGACAAGTAAATTTTCAGGTGACTTTATGTAGGTGTAATACACAAAGTAATCATTAGGATGTGTACTTTTTCATTGTAGTACAGTATTATCTAGATTTCTTATTATAATATTTGTTTCACATTTTGTTTTCTTTTATTGACTTAACATTTGTTTCACATTTTAACGTCCAAACTTAGGTCATTATCTTAATGATTCCCTGCATCCATAATAATTCATAAACTTGAGTAATTTTATGTTTTATATTAAATTTTGCTATAAATTCATATACGAATCATTATACTTAGTACTTAAAATTAAACAAAAAGATTTGTTGATATTTTGATGCTTATTTACAGGAGATTATAAAATTTATTTCTTTTCTTTATTTTATTTTTAACTTTTATTATAAAATTTTGTTGTTAAGTACGCATAAATATTGCCTAAGTGTATGTAATTTAAAAATTTTCCTTTAGCTTTTTAAATGGAAATATTATTTTTTAAAGAAAAAGAAAAATATCGCGAAAAAGTTCTTTAAAAAAGTACATTTAAAAAATATGTTGTATAAAGAAAAAACTTTACAAAAATGTAAGGATACATTTTCATTAGTGATGAAAAAAAGATAAATTTTCAAAAAATTTTTAATAGAAAAGAGAAATTTTCTGAAAAATGTTAATAGAAAATAAACATTTTTCCAAATTTTCCGAGAATTTTCCGAAATTTTTTCAAAAATTTTCTATATAAAAGAGAATTTTTCCAGAAATATTCTATATAAAGAAGAATTTTTTCGAAATTGAAAAAAAAAAAATATCATAAAATTTATACAGAAAATATAAACAATTTCTAAAATCAAAAGAAATTAAAATAAAAACTTATTTGCAAAAATGTTCTATATGTTCTATAAATTTTCCAAACATATTCATTAAAAAAATCCCATAATTATTGTATAGAAGAAATTTTCCGAAATTGAAAATAAATCTTATTGGAAAATGTAAACAGAAGAGGGAATTTTTCAAAAATTTTCTATAAAACAAGAAAAATTAATAAAAATCATTCCGAAAACTTTTTATTGAAAAAATACATTTTCTGAAAATTTTCTAAAGAAAAGTAAAATTTTGCAAATATTTTAAACGAAGAAAATCTATAACAATGAAAGGAAAAATTTTAAGAAAATTTCTATAAAAAAAGAAATTTGATAAAAGTTTTTTATAGAAAGAGAAGAAAAATGTAATTTTACGAAAATTGTCAATGGAAAAGAAAAAAAAATCTATAGAGAAAAGATAATTTTACGAAAAGTTTCCATAGAAAAGAGACAATTAAAAATTAGATATAACAATTAAATTTTTTTTTAAATTTCCCAGCAAAAACTTGGTAATACCTTTTAATTATAACTACTTATCTACCTACATACTTTTCAATGACTACTACATTTAGTTCTGATTAGAAGTACATTAATAACGTCTTATTAATAATGTGTTATATTAATACCATCTAATTCATTAGTCCGTTTCTGTATGAATATTCTGTGCCTGTATACGTTTTTTACATGATTTACCTTGATTGATTTTTCTAATTACTTGTAAGCGTTTGCCTTCAATGATATAGCATTGTTAAAATAACTTAAAATGCTATTGTATGTATGTAAATTTAAGCATTTTCTACACGTTTCTATAATTTTGTTGCAATATTTATTGCAAATTTTCCATAAAAATTTGAAAATTTCTATAAAAAGTAAAATTCTTTAAAAAGTTTTTTATTGCAATTTAAACAAAATAAGCATATAAATTTTAATACATTTTTGCATAATTTTTTTTCTATATTTAAGTTTATGTACATTTTATTTTCATAATTATATTTTTGCATCAACATCGTTACATTAATCTATGGAAATACTGTTGTGGTCCTTAGTAATGACGACGCAATAAGCACACAAAATAACATCTCTTAATCATAATCATTAAATAGCAGCAGTACAAGTAGTGGTACGAACAAGTTGTAGTGGCTATAGTTGCTGTAGTTATGACTCTGTTTTAATAGTTAGTGGCTGCTGTAGTAGCACTAGTTGTAAATAGTTGTTGTGGTGGTACTTAGCTATCTACTAAACTATATTATTGTTATTATTGCTTTTTATATTATTGCATAAAATATTAAGAGTTGTTGATGTCTTGGCTTGGCTTTTGTTAAAGGAACATTTCTATTTTAACATAAATATTTTCATAGATTTTTCTTAGACATCTATATATAAGCAAACGTCATTTACTTTTTATTTTCTACTTAAATATTTGTTAGACTTTCTTGGTCTTTACTTTACATATTTTTTATAGACAGAACATTTTCTGACGTTAAAAGTAAACATAAATATTTTATCATAATTCTGTTTTAAAGTGGTAAAATTACAATTTGTATACATTTTTTTATTAATGAAATTTTTAGGCTTAAAGACGAATAAAAATAACGAGAGTCTAGATGAGTTAATTTTATGCAAGTTTGTTTATTTCTATGTATATTTTACAATGTTATAAACAAATTTTATATGTTAATGAAATTTAATAATATTTTAAAAAAGGGTATGCAAAAAAGATTTTAAATTGAAAATTTCAACATTTACTTTAAAAAATTTTCTAGGCTTTTCTTTTAAATAACTTTCAATAACTCAAAACTCTTTCTTTGGCATCTTCATAGTACAGAGTAGCTAAATGAGTTGTCATTAGTATAAGCATTCGGAATCTTCTCAAAATAGCATCATCTTAAGTTAAAGACATTAAATGAGAATAATTATACTTGTAAATATTTATGTCTTTTTGTGTATTTTTTTATGCAGCGCAAAATACTTCTGTAATGTAAGAAGTTTTTAGTTGAATTTTAATTGGATTGTTATAGAGTTGAAAAAAAAACACACACAAAAATAACAACTGAAATTATACTTAAAATATAATGAAATTTAATTATGTATATAACTTTTAGTATGGCAACAATTTATTATGGTCTTCTTAATCTAATTTTAAGTGAAAATAATTATCATTTAGTATTTTTTTCGAAATAATAGTTTAAAGTTGCCAAAAGTTTTTATTTAAAATGTCGCAATAGATATAAATATGCTTGAGTTAAACTTTCATATAAATTTCGAAAATTATCGAAAATATTCTTTAGAAAAATAATATTTTTTAAATGTTCTAAGGATAAGACATCTTTCATTGACAGACCATTTTTGGAAAAAATTTCTATCATCAATAGACCTTTTTCATCTATAGAACTTTTTTGGAAAAAATTTCTATTTTATAAAGAAAAAATTTTGGAATTATAGCTTTTCTCTATAGTTTAATCTTTTCTATAGACATTTTTCGAAAAATTTCTCTTTTTTTTAGATCATTTTTGAAAAATCTCTTTTGTTAAGAAATTTTTGGAAAATATAAATTTTCTATTTAGGAAATTTTTCAACATTTTTGTGAAATTTTCTTTTTTTATAGAAACATTTTTAAAAATGTTTTCTAATAGAGACAATTTTTGAAAAATATTTCTTTTCCATATAAAATTTGTTGTTCTGTATAGAAAAATTTTTAAAAATTTCTCATTTCTTAGAACAGATTTAAAACAACTTCTCATTTCATAAATTTTTTTCTCTTTTCCATAGAAAACTTGCAACAAATTGATATTTTCATAGATTTTTTTTCTGAGAATTTCTTATTTCTATATAAGATTTTAATAATTTTTTTTCTATAGAATATTAAAAAAAATCTTTTTCTATACAAAATTTTTGAAAATTTTTTATTTTCTGTATATTTTTTTACATGTCACTTTTTATAGAAGATTTTCTTTTTATATAAATTTTTCGAAAAATTTTCTTTTAAATAAAACAATTTTGAGAAATTTTCTTTTTTTATAGAAAACTTTTGAAAAACAGTTTTTGAAATAATTATCTTTTCCATAGAAAATTATTCTTTTCTATAGAAAATTTCTGATTTCTATACAAAATTTTGAGAAAACTTCTAATATCTATAGAAAACTTTTCTAATGTTAGAAAAATTTCGAAAACTTTCGAATATTTCAAAAATTTTCTTATTTCTGTAGAAAAAAATCCATCTTTTTTGAAATATTCCTTTTTTTATGAACAATTTTCCGAAAATTTCTCTCGTCTATAAAAAATTTTTCGAAAAATTTTTCTTTTATAGAAAAGAAATAAAATTTTCTAATATTTTCTACAGAAAACATATGAAAATATTCTCCTTTATTCAAAGAAATATCCGGAAATTTTTTTCATACTAATTTCTTTTTTATTTTTTTTATTACAGAAAATGGGATATTATTATAAAAAAATTAAATTACGGAAAACTAAAATTTGTCTTTTATAGAAATTTTCACTGCAAAATTATTTTTTATTCTTCTAAAAGTTAATTAACAATCGCCTTTATGTCTAGAGTTCAATGCCAAAATCACCATAATTTGAAAATTCAGAAAATGAATAACAAAGGAATACAAAGTGTTTTGTCTTCTTGACTTTTCTTTTATGTATGTGGTCGGTTAGTCCACACATATTGTATGAGTGAAATTATTTTTGGCATTTACTCAACAGGTAAAAGTGACTAACAACATGACCAATTCTTCTTTGAATGATGACCAACATAAATAGTTTTTATACTAGAGTTTTCTTTTTTCTTGTTAAGAAAATACAAATTGCTTATTTATTGTTGCCATAGAACAACAATAAGTATTTAATATATATACTAAATCCAAGACAAATTAGTCAGTAGTGTTTAGGTGACATGTTTTAGCCGAAAACATTCAAAAGATATTTAATCATTTTTTCTTGCACTCATATCTACAAATATTTTTATGTATTTTCGTTATGTACCTAGTATGTTGCATGTGAATTTATAGATTTGATTTTAATATTGTAATATCACGTCATTAGTCATTTATGTGCTAAATAATTGTACACTTTGATTAGATTAATTTTTTTTGTCTTGAAATTTTATTTAACAAAACTTAGTCATTTTGTTAAGCATCAATCATTTTTGTTTGTTTCTTATACATTCCTGAAATTTTCTATTTAGCTAAATGACTTAATGTCTGTGTTTTGCTAAATATTTACATAGACGTAAACATTTCCTATAATATGAATATATAAATATATTTAGTACTTAAATTGTTATACTTGTAACATTATTTAAATTTATGTAATTACTTGTATGCATTTTAAATAAACTCATTTAATTTTAAATATTTCACTTTGTTCAAAAACACAAAACTTTATGTTCAAACGTTGAAGTTTATGTAATGTTTTTAAAATAACATTTTTATTATTAAAATTAATATTAATTTATAGGAATTTTTCTGTTAACTAGACTAATATCGCTAGGAAGTAGTTTTCAGTGGCTTAGGTCAATAAAATATTGTAATACTTAAGTTATTTAAATTATTCAAAAATCTGTTTTTGAACTAGAACTGAACTAGAACTGAACTAGAACTGAACTAGAACTGAACTAGAACTGAACCAGAACTGAACTAGAACTGAACTAGAACTGAACTAGAACTGAACTAGAACTGAACTAGAACTGAACTAGAACTGAACTAGAACTGAACTAGAACTGAACTAGAACTGAACTAGAACAAAACTAGAACTGAACTAGAATAGAACTAGAATTGAACTAGAACTGAACTAGAACTGAATTAGAACCGAACTGGAACTGAACTAAAAACATATATATATTATGCATAATAGATATATAAATTCTGATCTATAAATAATGTTATTTATGTTTAAAGAAATATTTCTAAAAAATTTTATTGTGCACAGGTGAACATCAATCCAATATTGAATGCAATTTTATAAAAATTTTTGTTTTTCATTAACGAAATGTTAATCAAATATTTGTATAATTTAAAAAGAAAAATAGAAAATTAGATGTATATTTCTAAATTTTTGAAGGCTGAACCAAACCGCAACGAAAATAAACAACAGTGCGTTCAATGATGTTTAACGAATGAACATTAGGCAGGATCACGACATGGTTTAAAATTAAGTTTCTTTTTCAATTAAGCAAATGCGAATAAATTACTATTATTATTTGAAATATATTAGTCAAATTATATATTTTTGGTATTTTTTCCATTATTGTTGGGCCTGTCTAATAAAATGTATTGCAGATATTTTTTATAACAATTTTAATAGTAGGTATATAAAAAAATTATTTTACAATAAATTTTATTATAACATTGTGCACACGCTCGAAGATTTTAAGTGTAAAAAACAGAAAATTATTATTAATAAAAAACACAATATTGAAATGCATATATTTTACACTTTGCTATGAAGATTGAAATTGATTTTTAGTTGCTAACAAGATTTCTAAGATATGCAAGTATTTCAATGATAAATACTACTGAATTCAATGAAATGTTTTTTCCCAGAAGAGAAGAGATTATTAACAATTTTTTTACAGTTTATGTGTTGAAAAAAATGTTTTTTGAATTCTTTGTAAAACTTTCAAAGCACAATTCATTTTAATTTTGAAATAGTGCAAGCTGATTGATAAAACTATTTAATATGAAAATGAAATGATCAAGAACAAATTTTTAATGCTGAAAGATGTTCAGATATTTATAACGTTTAAGAATGTTAAAGGCATCCGAATATATTATAGTTTTTGGTGGAAATTTTTATAATTAGATGTTTTCAATTTTTTTTTCGAATAATTTAAATTCACATACGTAGGTGTTGAATAAATATCAAAATAATATTTCTGTGCTTTAATATATGTACACTGAAAATAATCCATTCATCAATAATATTTTGCAATAATACTAAAATATTTCGTACAATTTCGTATATATTACGAAAGAATTTCGTGGTGCGAAACAACGAACTATTCGTACAATGTACGACATTTTTCGTATATAGTAAGCATGGATTTTTTTCAGTGTATAAGCAATATGATTTTAATATTTTGAAAATCTTTCAAAAGGACCGCCTATTTTTTCAAAAAAGCAATTTAATGATACTTAAGTAATTCGTACAAAGTTTGATGACTCTAATTGTTATAGCTTTCCAAATTCATTGATTTTATTATTTACTTAATATAAAAAGTGCCACGCCCACTATTTACTTTTTTTATTCTTAAATTTCTTTAGCCTGATATTCATATTATTAATTCTTGCATAAGTACAATGTTTTAATTTTTTATACATCCCGATTTTGGTAATTACTAGAGATTAGGAAAAGCCACGCCTACTACTAAAAAAGAAATAAATTGTTGTCAAATTTTTTAAAAATACTATAAAGACATTAATATTTTATAAAAATTGTATTTTCAAATTAATTTAAACAATATGTCAGCAATTTCTTTAAATTAAATTTCAATTCTTCAATGCGTTAATTAATTATGAAAACAAAAACAACAACTGTAAAAAAATCCTATAAATGAAATTAAAATCAAGTTTTGAGAATTTATTATAGTCGTTCATTTAACATTATTGTACCTACGAAAGAAAAAAAAATCGCAATACTACTGGCTTCATAAATCTTTTGAAATCATAATAAAAATCCATAAATTATGGCTAATAATATTTAGTTTTGCTTTGCTCTATACGCTCTAACTAACATCTAGACGTATATATAAATACATAAACATAAACTTGTAAAATACCCTGTAATGTAAAAAAACGAAATTGTCTCCTTTTAGCTACCAATAACATGACTTCAATTTATAATTTTATCTGTTACATTTTTAATACAAAGAGTAGACAACTGTTTACTTAGCATATTACAGGTAAACTATTATAAAGTCACTCATTAGTCATTTGGAAGATAAAGCTCTTACTCTTGATTTTTGAATGATATTCACATGAGAATAGAGAATAACAAACTAAATTGTAAAATAAGTTTGATCTTCTAGATGTTAACGTTAAAGTCATTTTCAAATGACGGTTGGAAGATTATATGCATAAACATTAACTTGTAAGTAAGAACTATAATCATTTCATTGGTAATGAATAAAAATTACATAAAAACATTAATTCCGAATTTTTGTTTTCTTGTTATTTACGTTTAAGTCACTTATGGATGACAGTCGTAAGATAGTTATATTTCCCCCAGAACTACTGGGTAAAGTTTGTATGTTTGTAATTGTACATGTTTACTCTTCCTCTAGTTTTTGTTTCCTCCTTCTGTTGTGTTTTTATTTCAATGTTTTTAACATTTTGCTTTTGTTGTTGCTGTTGCTGCTGCTGTGTGGATTCTTAAATAGTTGCTAACAGTTTTAATATACGAAAGTGAGTATGTATGTATTTGTGAGTTTGTATGTATGCAGTTTTTGCACTTGTTCAAAATAGTTTTACTATTTGCTATCTTTACCGTTGTTGTTGTTTTTGTTGTTTGCATTTTTATTTGCTTTTGTAAGTTTGGTTTCTTACCATTTAACTTTGTTTAAATGGCAAGAACAATATCAGGCATAGAACATATAATATATATCTCTATTTACGAAAAAACTATATATGAAGTTTAAAGTAGACAAGATTTTACACTGCAATTAATATAAAGTTGTAATAAATATTTTTTCATATCAAAATAAAATTAAAAAAATTTCATTGTTTAAAAAAATTTTTATTTTAGCTTAATTAAAAAATAAAATTTAAACGTTTGATAAAATCTATTTCATTAATATGTATGAGTTGTTTTGCTTATAGTGTAGGGTAACTTAAATTCTTTATTACCGTTTAAAAAATGTTAACTTTTTTGTTTATTATTAATATTTTGTTGTTTTTAGTGTATGTATTTTATTTTTATTTCTTTAATATTCAGTTTTTATCTTTAAAATAGTAGTATACTTTTAGGAATAATATTCTATATAGATAATTGTATAGAAAATGTGTGTTTTTTTGTTGAAAACTGAGAAATTATTATATATTTTTTATACTTTTTTTAACAATAGAAATATTAATTTAATTTAACAGTTATAGATATCTTGTATTTCGAAACTAGGTCATACAAATGACCAATGTGCGCAAGAAGTAAAAATGAATCAGTATGAATGTATAGTCGGGGATGACCGACCTTATAATATCGTACACCTGTCAGTATGTTAAAAATGTTCATTACTTTTAAAAAGTAGAGCATTTTATTTGATTTTTAACCTTTATTTTGGAATACTTTTAATTATTGTTGACAAAAAAGAGGGTTTCTTCAAGATGGCTCATAGGGGAGTACGGGTAAATATGTAAATGTTGGTAGAAAAATTGACGTCTACTTCAAAGTTATTTATGTAAATTTTAATCGTGTTATTGGATTTTGACCTTCAAGTTATTTTCTGAATGGAAGTTTATATGGGGGCTAGGATCAAATGAGGCCCGATCATTACAAAAACCGGTAATGTCATTTATAGTTCTATAAAACTAAGTTTTGCTGATTTCAAAAGCCTTGGACTAGAAGAAAATTATCTTGAAAATTGCGACCTGTAGCGTGCGCACAAATCGACTCAGAAAGTGATTCTGAACCGATTGGTATACTTTAAAGTGGGTGTTAAAAACACCAACACAAACCCATAATGCCCTCCCCACTATAGTGGTGTAGGGTATAAAATTATGACAGTGGAGCAAATAACGCTCTTGTACTGCATAACTGGTATACTTCAAAAAGTCATTTCTTGAACAATTCCATTTTTAATAGGTTTTGTCTTGGAGAAAAGGATGTGTCAGTTTCCATAAAATAATTTTGATAATTGCAACTTCAGCGTATATACAAGGTTTAAATGACTTGGTACAGATAACGTTCTTGTACTACAAGACTGGCATAATCCGTAATCAGTCATTTCGAAACAAATGCGTTTCTTTAATAAGTTTACTTGGCAGACTTGGTGTTACGCATTATAGGTTCACTATATATACAGTTGTGTAAGTCGTAACTAGAACATTACTTTTGATGTTATTCTAACATCAAAAATAACATACACATGAAATTTTAAAAAAAGTCCTTTTACAGTTCTTAGGTAAATAAGTTCACATTATTAGTTATGTCAGTATTTGTACAGTTATATTGCCGTGGAAGTTAAAATCGAATAGAAACTACTCTATAGATGCTCCATATCATCTTATATTAATACAAAATACTTACTAATATTTTTGTTAAAATAACACATTGTAACAAATGTTTCAAAATGCTTACCTAAAAGAAAAAGAAAATTTTATAAATTTAGTAATTTAATAAATAAAAATGAAAAAAATTTAATAAATATGTTAAAACTTTTTGTGAAATTAAATATAATTAACGTTTAACAGGATATACAACAATTTTACAATATTAAAAATCTTTAAAAATTTTAATAGTAAAAAAATTAATAAATATGTTAAAATTTAATAAATATGTTAAAACTTTTTGTGAAATTAAATATAATTAAGGTTTAACAGGATATACAACAATTTTACAATATTAAAAATCTTTAAAAATTTTAATAGTAATTTAATCTAAAAAAATCTATCTACAATTATTGTTATTATCATTCCAGCTAATAAAATATCTAACACATTTTTCAATTTATTTCAAATGCTTTATTTTAATTGCCTTACCGAAAAAGTGGGGGAGGTCATGAATCTAATCGTTACCTCATTTCCTTGACATTGAATAAATCTTGTTAATTTCAATTATCTACAGGAAAAAATCTTCTTCATTAAAGTCATAATCTAAAATTTCAGTTTAAAATGAGCCTCACACACACATACACGCTCAATCTCTCTCTTTATTTTGCACGTATTTCCGGCAACGACGTTTTATAATTTAAATGAACAACAAGCGTAAATTAAAAAAAATTGTTAGAAAATTCTTTGCCGTCAGTTTTGTTGTTGCAGAATAAAGTTAAAAGATATATGTGTATGTATGCCTATGGTGTGTATGTATAAAATAAGATTGTAATGTTTATTATATTGGATGTATTATGAACAGCAGTAAAGAGTAATGATAATGTAACGATAATATTTTATAATAAGCCTAGAAATACTGTCGTAAAATACTCTACTCTACGACTGGATGGAAAGATGAAACGCTAGAAATGAGCAAAAGCGACACAAACAAAAGTTAAGAAAAAAGCAACAAACATTTGCTGTCTTTTTTATGGAGTTATTAAATACGGATATTGTATATTTAATATATAGGAAAAAATAATGAACACAATGCCAAAAAAAAAAACAAGTAGGAAAGTATTGTCGGGCATGGCCGACCAAATGATATCCTACACCATGAGTATATTTTTACAATTTTTACTTTTATAAAATTTTTATTTTTTGTAAAGAAACTTTTATGTTGAATATTACCATAATTCCAAAATATTT
>NC_060953.1:61072626-61075434 GCF_022045245.1 Lucilia cuprina
TGAACTAGAACTGAACTAGAACTGAACTAGAACTGAACTAGAACTGAACTAGAACTGAACTAGAACTGAACTAGAACTAGAACTAGAACTGAACTGAACTAGAACTGATCTAAAATGAACTAGTAATATGTTGACTTCAGTGATTTTTTTCAAAAGTAAAAATTTGGCCCTTTTGTGCTAATATTTATCCTCCACGAATTTAAACATTTAAAAATTTTAATTAATTACAAACAAAAGCAGCATTTCACAAACTCATAACAACATTTTCTGCATAAACCCTCATTTGTCATATTTTAAATTTCGCTAAAGTAGTAGCTTCATATTGCTAATTTACGAAAAAATATTAATATCCAGAATATTAAAATTTATTGTTAATACAAAAGCCGCTTAATTTTTTGTTGTTTATGGCAAAAACCAAAAGAAAGGAACCTGTATAATAAATAGTTTAATACAAAAAACTTTTATTAATTATATGTGCTATTTTTTTACTTCTCTTCTATCCTTTGTACATAGTTTTGAGTCTCCTACTAACAAATTATTTAGCCATGCATTCATACCCGTGTTTGCATAAAAAAACATTTTGTATCATTTTATTTTAATAGATGGTTACAAAAGAAAAAGATTGTTGTGAATAGAAAAAAGAGAAAAACAACAACAGAAGCATCAAACCCCAACACATAGACACAAATGAAAAATGCAAAATTTTATTAATAAAGAATATAAAAAGTAATTTACGCCTTAATAATAAAAAATATTAAAAAAAGGAAAAACGAATCAACGGAGAGCAGCAAGCATGAAATGTATAATATTAATAATAACAACAACTACAACAAACAACATAAAGACTAAAAGAAAGTAGAGACTTATGAACTAAAAACGGAAACACCACCCACCTAGAAGTATACTTCGAAGTATGAAGTATTAAGGATACGAATAGACAGACTAATGTTTATGTATACATAAATACTTATTTACATGTATGTATATGTGTCATATGGTGTATAAATGAATGAAGAAGTTATTGTTTGCTAGTTTTAACCCTCTAAATATGGAAAGGAATGAATTGTCTAATAATAAATTTTATAAAAATGATTTTTTGTTAATTAAAAAAACTTAACTTTATTAACATTTGGTGTGGTCAGTTAAAAGTTATTTTTTATTTATTTATTTTTTTTTTTTTTTGAAACAGTGTTAATTTTTTAAGCGGTTAACTTTACTTTCTGTTACAATCATTTTCCATTTTACAGTTAATATAACAAATATGTTGCAAGAATTAATATTCACCGTTATAGAAATTGTACTATATTGTTATATTTGCCACATACGTGTAGAAGAATATAGGTCTTGATTACAATCCATTAAATGAATATGTTGAGCAAAAGAAAAAAATTATAATGAAACAATAGATTTTTAAAAAATAAAAAACAATATACTAGTTAAGATTCTTTTGCCTTGATATAATAGCAGAACGAAATTTGTATTTAAATATTTAATTGTATTTTCTAATGAATACGAGGATAGGAATTTTTCACTTTCATTTTACCTTATTTGTAAAATGTTGTTTGCTATCTGCAATTAAATTCAATAAGGTTTTAAATAAAGGCGCAACACTGAACTACTATAGCACGGAAGTAATAATGCTTTGTTAACACTATTTATAACGACCAAAAATATAGTATTCACATCTACACATCCAACTAACTCAATATAGTTTCCTGATTCCACTTAACGATGTCTGTCCGTCCGTTAACTTCAAAGGACTTCCACAACGAAAATATCTAGAAAGATATGATAAATGTTAAGTCCTTATTTTAAAGCTGACAGAATGGACTTTTAGATAAAATACAACGCTTGAATAAATAAACTTACCTTCGATCAGTTATAACGTCCGAAAATTGCGTTTTTTTCAAGCACATTATCTGAAGTCACAGGATTCGTATTCTGCAGGGTGCAGTCTTTTAGAAAAGTATACTTTGGTTTGTTTGTTAAAAAATTATTAGCATGTCTAATATATGCTTAATTTTAGGAAAAAAAACTCGTAACTATTTTTTCGTAATATTTACAAAATTTTCATACATGATACGAAATATTTTTTAATGAAACTCATTTTTAAATTTTTGTCTTTATTTTTGTAAATTTAATCTAAATTTAAGATATGTTACACTTGTACATTATACGAAATGCTATATGGTTTGCACTACGAAATTATTACGTAATATATATGAAATCTTACATAATATTTAAGCATAATGCAAAATAAATACTATTCTATTCTTTATCGAGATCATATGTATCTGCAGTTTTTTTCTCAAACCTCGTATATTGTTTATGTACAGTTTATTTAGCATACAAGTCAATTTCACTTATTTATGCATTTAACTGTAAATTTATATAATGTTTAATAGAACTTCCGTTCCGTACAAAAGGGACATTAAAATTTCATTAGCATGTAATGTTAATTAATTTCATCCCGTTCATTATAATACTCGTACGCAACTTTATTTAAAATTTATTTTTAGTTATTATAATGACTTTACTCTTCCATCTTGGGCGTTTGTCTGTCTGTCTGTCTACTAACATTTTCTTTATATCTTTCATCATAATAATATTAAAGACCGTCAGTTTTTTTATTTACGTTTTACCAGTGGTGTAGAGTAATGGTAGGTAACACCCCATGGTGTTGCTTGTTTGTCTCTTAAGCTTCGTTTTTATACCCTACACCACTATAGTGGGGAGGGTATTATACGTTTGTGCTGATGTTTGTAACATACAAAAATATTGGTCCAATACCCACCTTAAAGTATACCG
>NC_060953.1:61075534-61076548 GCF_022045245.1 Lucilia cuprina
TGTATGTGTATCTGTGTGTTTGCCTAAGTGACTACCACTAAATTTATGAATAACCGGATGTGATCTTTGACTTTTGTTCCTGCTGTTGTTGTATACATATACATACAAAACTGTATGAATATAATGTTGTTATTAGTATTTTGACATTTTGTATGAATTCGAAATTTGGTTTCTCGGAAATCAGTTTATGCATAATTAGTTTATTTGTATGAATTTTAAGTTATTTATTAACGTGTCCTGTTTAATTTTTGAATTTACATAGCTACTAAGTTAAACTAATAATAGCGATATAGCTTTAAAAATAAATGTTAAAGAATGTTTAACGAATTGAAATATTTTCTTAACTACTAAAGAAAAAATCTATTTTGGATAATATTTATAAATATAAAGTTCAGTTCTTGTTCAGTTTAAGTTCAGCTTCAGTTCAGTTCTAGAAGCTCACAACGAATCAAAAAGTTGCCTTTAAAAACTCTTAGTTCTGTATAGCTTGTCCTAAAGCTTCAAGTGACCTTTAAACTCAACTAAAATTTTCCATAAATCTTTAAAATACATAGCCTTTTGTCCATATTTCCAACTTAAACCAATTTTAAGAAAATCAAATCAAATGCTATCTCATTGTTCATTTATCAATTAAACAAATATAAAAAAACTTATTGAACAAAAAATACTAGTACTTTACAAACTCTATTTTAATCTTAACAATTGTACAAATACTTAACAATAGAAATATTTGTTTAGTAGACCAAAAAATATTTTTGTAACAAAAATCCAATTTATTAAAATGTTATACACTCAATTTAGATATTTTTATCAACATATTAAAAAAAATCTGTAAAATTTTAATTTGTTTCCTTTACACACAATCATTGACGAAGGTTTCTCTTACTACAAATTTGTTGCTTAAAATATTTATAGAAACAACAAAAGGAAATATTTACTATTAGAATTTTTCAAATTTATACAATTGTCAATCTTTATACTTTTTTTTGTAAACACTTGTATAAATAGATTTAT
>NC_060953.1:61076648-61292130 GCF_022045245.1 Lucilia cuprina
TGTATGTATATGTATACAACAACAGCAGGAACAAAAGTCAAAGATCACATCCGGTTATTCATAAATTTAGTGGTAGTCACTTAGGCAAACACACAGATACACATACACATTTTTGACAGGATATTTATGCATCAACATTTAGTTTTGTATAAATACGTAGAGTGAATCACATTCATATTTAGTTTTGTTGATTTGTTGATATAAATTTTGGAAAACGTACCTTCTATCGAAATGTAGGGTCGAGGCGAAACATTATCAAATGAACGATTAATAACAGATGTTGGTAGTAAAATCACGTCAACGTCCATATGTGGACCGCTACTGCTTGCATCCTGATGTGCATAATGTTGTTGTTTTTGAGGCTGATCCATTGTTTTTGTTGCTGTAGTACCTATGGTATTTAAATTACGCATTTTTGGTTGTTTTACTATAATAAAATATACATTTTGAAATAAATTTGCATGACTGTCGTTTGTTAATGGAGCGTAAAACTATTTGGTTGCATACTGTAAGTCATGGATGCAGTATGTATATAAGTTCGGGGAGTATGGTAGTATTTTAACGTGTATATTGTATTTTGAGTTTGAAGTATTGATAGTTTTGTGTACAGTTTTTCATCTTATAGTTTTAACTGTCATTTCGTTTAAAATGATTTACGATTTCACAACACGTATTTATTATCTGTTTGGTATTGAGAATGTTATTGATTATGTTGTTTCTGTTGTTGGTAATAAGGATGATGATGATACTTGCTATTACCTTGTTTGGTTGAGCTAATTGTATTAATGCGTTGTAATTCATCACATGTCGCTTCATCATCATCGGTGACTACGACGGAGATGTAGTCGTTTTCGTTGGCAGCATCACGTCCCATATCATTCTTCTCACAGTACTTATTACCACTGATATCTCGGGCAGTCATCGTGGCATAATCATATGAGGTCTTTGTTGCATTTATCTCACTTTGAAGACGTGTTGTCTGAGAGGTGGACTCTGTATAAAAGTAAGGTGCAGGAGTGCTAGAGCGTACTAGTAAGCCAATATTATGACCTTCCACCTGTGGCACATAAGCGATTGTCTTGTTGCGTCTGTCAGTGGCAGTGGAGGATAATTTTAAAGTTGCTGCTTGATGTGAATGTGGATGCTGACAGTGATGTCCTCGTGCTGGCGAAGGTGTACGATGACGTTGAACTTTTTGTTTTGTCTCTACAGCATTTAAGCCAAATGGCGAGGCAGCTCTTGTTGGTACATGCGGCTCAATTAGTGCTGGTGGATATTTGCGTATGGGTGAAATGGGTTTATCTTTATTTTCATCATCATCATCATTTTTATAGTCTTGTTCCTGCTCATCTTCATCGTACTTGACCTCCAGTCCATGTGCTGGAATTGGTGTTGTGGTTCTTGTTAAATGAAAAACATCCACGGCATTTAAACCAAATGGTGATGCTGCTCGCGTAGGTACTTGAGGCTTCGCTAGTGGAGCTGGATACTTACGTATGGCCATTTCATCAACTGTTTTAGGCGATGTTCGCAGTTGTGTATGCTGGATGCGTTTGGGTGATGTTGATGCTGAACGTTTTACATTTTTCATTTCAACTGTATTTAGACAAAATGGTGATGTGGCTCGTGTTGGCAAATGAGGTTCAACTAATGGTGATGGATATTTTCTGGTTGCACTAGAATCTAAGGCATCCTGAGCAATTCTTATTTTACGTAGACGTGTGGGTGACACTGAGGTTGATCGTCGTTGTTTAAAGGGTAATTCGATGGCATTTAAACCAAACGGTGATGTTGAACGTGTTGGCAAATGGGGCTCAATTAGGGGAGCTGGATATTTTCTACCCTCATCTGCAGTAATGTGGGTAAGGTCGTGTTGTTTCTGCTGGTGTGTTGGTGGTGATGGTTGTTTTCTAGTTTGTATGCGTGGTTTTAATGCTGTCGTTGATTGCATTTCAACATGACCACTTGTCGTGACTGGCGATGCTTGCGTCAATGTTGCAGTCGTCGCACAAAATGTCACTGGAGATTTGGTACAAATTTGTGCAATTGGTATGTCATGATTTGGTGTTGATACTGCTGCTGTAGCAGTTTCAACTTTCTCACTTTGTTTTTGAAAGTTTGTAGTTGTTTGTGTGGTTGTTGCCTGAACATCCTCCCAGGATATTTGACGCACTGTTATATATGGACTAGGAAGTTCATAGGAGGATTTATAAGTGTTACTTAATTCACTAGCACTGCTGTGATTACTATCACCTTCCTCCTCTTGATGCTGCTCCTGTTCCATCATCTTCTTTATTTTATTATCCTTGTCATCCTCATCAGCAATAGCAACGTCATCGTCCTGATGACAAGAACTTATATGTTTATTATTATGTTCATGTACTGTTGTTGTATGATGCCTTTGGCCAGGTTTGTTATTATTACTGTTAGTGTTGACCACATCATTGGTATTCTTCTTTGGTGGTTGGTTGTCATATTTTTGAAATTGCTTATCAGCTATTTTGTCAGCAAAATCCTTAATATGCAATTTCAGCTGAGATTCATTACCTTTAGTTGATTTTGGATCATGATTGTCATGATTACAAGCATCTTTGCCAGAGGCATTTGCCAAAACGGAAATGTTGCAATTTTGCATTATTGCTTTATCCTCTTCCTTTTTTGTTTGTGTGTTTGATGTTGGTGTTTGTTGATTTAAATTTGATTTGATCTGCTCATCATCATGTGCAGGTGGTACGTGTATGTTAACTAGATTTTCTTTCGTTTCATTTTCCAACTTTTCCAGTGTGTCAATTACTTGCCCGACAAGTTGTTCCTGCTCATGTCGTGCTGTTATAAAATCATAAACGAAATTCTTCATTTTATCCTTGGTAGCTGTGGTGGTAGTATCATCTTTGGGCGTTAACGCTGACATTGTCATTTCTTTTTGTAGAAAATTTGACGTTACTGGTGTATGTTGCTGACTTTGTATTTGAGCTGTTGTTATTAGCTTGTCAGTGGCCAGTAATTGCTCATCTCCAATATGTTCTTTTCTTGGTTTCACTTGTTTATACATCGAAGAAGAAGGAGGAGGAGGTAATGGTGGTGGCGTCGGTGGTGATTGCATAGTTTTTGCTTCTTTGAGCTGTTGATTTTTTGCTGTTTCCAATGAATTTTCTTTGTTTGTTGTCTCTTCCGTTATAAGAACATGTGAGGCTGTTGTTGCAGTAGGTCTAGTTTCAAATTGTAAGTTGAGTGGTGTTTGCTGGAGTTGTTCCATAATTGGCTTAAGCTCTTGACTTGTAGTCTTATCAAATTCAGTTAAATGTTTGGTCAACATATTTAGATCCATTAAAACTTTATCCACTATAGGCATATTTTCTTCTCCATCTTGTTGTGCGTTGCCAATTGTAGTTTCATGCATGTAGGTTTCCTGTTTGTTAGGTTTTTCGTTTCGGTGTAAAGGTTTTACTTCTTGCATGATATTAGTGATTTTTCTTAAAATTTCCTTTAAAGGGGTTTCGTTTGGTGGTGACTTTATGTTGCTTTCATAGTGTATTTGTGGTTGTGATGTTAAAAATTGTTCCTTTTCAGAAATGTGAGGCAAAGAGGGAAAAGATGACACTGGTTTATTGCCAGTTGCTATGGTGGATTTTAATGCCGCTTTAGCATTTTCAATATATGCATCAATTTGCCTTAGGTGTTCGTTTATGGATTTCTGTATATGTTCATATTTTGCTGTTAGATTGGCAATCTCATTTTTATGCTGAGTTTTTGTTTCCGCTTCAATATCTTTTTTAATTTGGTTCGATTCTTGATGTAACTGCTGTTGTTGTTTTTGTTGTTGTTCAGCTTCTAAGGAACGAACGGTAGCATTGGCAAGTGGTGCTCCATTAAAGGGATCATAGGGACCATATATAAATTCACCATCTGTATAGTAAACACCTTGTTGATCTGGTTTGTCAACTTCTTTAGCAATTTTATTACATTCTGTTGTTGCTGTTGCATTTGAATGTTTAACCCCTGGAGATTGAGATTCGTGTTGTTGCTGTAGAGTTGCGTGTGTTTTTGCTGTTTCAATTGTCATCGCTGAGGTGGTAGATATTTTGTTGTCTTTGTTGTTGTTGCTGCTACGTTTAGTGTTGACACTTGTTTGACGTGTTAGCTGTATGCCGTTGGGTGTGCTTGGCAAACGTGTCACATACGTGTCTGTTTCTGCTTTCGTTTCAACGCCAGCTTCATGTTTGTCATTTTGTTGCTGCTGATGTTGTTGCTGGTGCTTCTGTTGTTGTTTAATACCCTCGGGCTTTACTACTGATTTAACAGATTCCTGTTTTAACATTGATATTAAATTTTCATTTTTTTCATTTTTCAAATCATTGCTTGCTGTTTTGCTGCAGCCTGCTGTCTCAATATCATTAACTCCTTTAATGTTGGCCTTAAGGTTACTGGATTCCATCCAATGTTGCATTATTTCCTCTGTTGGTGAGGGCACAATTGTTATGGCAGCTGGTATATAAGCCACGGTATTATCCTGTAAATCTATGGATCTTAAATATATACACGAATCGTCATAAATTTGTTGGTCTTTAAGGGACTTTGTTTTTGCATCAACTACATTCTGTTGTTCACTATTTTGTTCTACAGTTACTGGTAAAGAACGGCATTTATCTGGTGTAGCCGGTAAAGGTATATGCTCTAAGTCATCGAGAGTGGTGGTTGGGACTGTTGCTGCAGTTTGCTGCTTTTTGGGTTGATTTAAAGATTTAACTTGTATATTATGTTGCTGGGCATCGGCATCATAAGAAATCTTTATCTCAGTAGCTAGTTTCATAGAACGTCTTTGTAGCTTGGGAGAAATTCTTGGCTTTTGTGGTGGCAATTGTTTATGTTGGCGTGCTTCACGTCCTCTCTCTAGAGAATGAGCTTGACGTTTGTGCATTTGTGGAGCTAAAGGTTTGCTTAAGATTGGGATTCCACTTGCTGCAGCCAAAAGATTTTCATAACTATGCCATTTCCTGCTAGAACACAATTGTTCATAGTATTGTCTTTTGGGTTCTACTAAACCTATGTCTTCATCGGCTGCCTTAGTTTCGGGATGAGAAAACCCTTTAGTCACTGGTAGAGTAGTGGTTTTAAATAGTTCATCTTCGGCTTCCTCTTTGTTCTTTAGGTTTTTGTCACAATCCATTTCAGTTGATTTGTCATTCTTTATTTCGCGTTCAGGTAAGTTTTCATTATTTTTTTCCACTGCATCATTTTCATTCGTGGTCCTTTGGGCATTATCTGTGGTGTCCGTCATAGTGGCTGATTTATTGGGGGAATTTTTTCTCAATAGCTCTTCATGTTTCAACAGATTAATCATTTGTTTAGGTTTATTCTTTGCAACTCCCCCACCACTACAATCAACTTCACTGCCAGCATCATCACTTCGACTTCTAGTTTGTTGTTGTGACTGCTGCTTTTGCTGTTGTTGTTTTTGTTTTTGTTGCTGTAGCTTGCGTTGTTGTTCCCTTCTTTGTCTAACCTCTTGGGCAGTAGGTTCAATTATTCTAGTTGGACTATTGAATTTATTCCGTATTACATCAATGCCATGACGTTTACAAACAGTTTCATCAAATTGTAACGCATTGTCGTGCGAAGTACTGCGTATATGCTGCTGCTGTTGTTGCTGTAGACTTAATATTTTTCCCTTTTCATCAACATTCTTTAGTAGTTCATTGTAGTTGACAATACATCCAGTTGCTGTCATTGTTGTCGGTGGCCAGCTGTGTTCACGTTTATGTAAATTTCTTCGTGTTGCCAGGCGATTTATCTTTAAAACTGTATCACGGTCAATTGTTATATCGTGCTGATGGCTTAAGTATTGCGTTTTGATTTGTTCCAATTGATGTTGATGCACCGGTGTATGTGGTCGCTGGTAATAAAAACGTTGTCTAGAGCGACTTTGTCTTTCTGTTTTTAATGATTGCTCAAACATTTCTTTTGATTCATAATTTTTTTCATTACATTTTTATTTTCAAAAAGGACATTCACAAACACATAGAGATAAATATATTATTCATTTTTAAAAATATACCATTTTTTTAATGTTCGTTTTAAGGAAAATTTCATTTTTTTGTGTGTGTATGTATGTATGTGTGTCCTTTTTTTTGTATTCTCTAGTAAGATTTTTTATTTTAATATGCCAATTTTTTATAATACCATCATAATAAACTTGGCTTTTGTTAGACATTTTTTTTGTAATTTTCTATTTCAATGTCCCATTTTAAAATGTGTTATATGTTGGTACTTAGTTTCCAAATGTCTTATACTAAATTCTTTAGATTTTTTTGCTTATTACTAAGTATAAAAGATTTATAAAGTTGAATATTGTATAAAATATTTTTTTTGTATAAATTCTTTTGTATAAATAAATTTTATTTAATATGTAGTCTTTTAGTTATGATCATATTTTACTGGAAATAATTTTTTAAGTTATATTTTTTTAATAAAAGAAGCTTAGATATTATTTGGTTTGATATGTAAATATTTCTTAATTATTCTTATGAAATCTAGCAATTAGCAAATTGTTTTGATTTTTGTAAAGTAAAGAAATTTGTAAAATATTGCTTTTAAATTAAAAAAAAGAACTGATTTAAATGTAATGAAAATCTTTTCTAAATAAAGCCTAAAATTACCAAATTGAAAATAAATTGATTGTTGTACTAAATGTTGTATTATGAAAATAATCAAGTGAACTATTAAAGTTATTGTAACGAAATCTTACAGGGTCGGCGCTAAGGAGTTTTCAAATTAATGTATAATTGTTCGACATTAAAAGAACAACGTTTTTTCCGATTTATAGAAATAAAAAAATAGTGTTATAGGTACATCTGATTTATTTATTTAAATACTAAAATTATTCTCTTTTAACACATTAACGCCTGACCGCAGAATATGTTGTCTTATTATAATGCAATTTAATACAGACATATTCAGACTTTGTAGACTCAGGTATAGGCTTTAATACGTCAGATTTAAGAGGGATCCTAAGGATAAAGACAGAAAATAAAGTAGAATTTGTACCTTTGGCTGTAGAAATTTATATATTGAAAATATTGAGAGAAGACTTAGTTTAATAGTTGATCTTTGTTCGCAGATCTCTATATAGTCCAATATTTTCTTTGATAATCGATCTTTCAATGTATATCATTATTTAGTAAAATTTTCGTCTTGATCCTTGATCTTTATATAAACATATTCGGACCTTAATGAATCAGATATAACAACGATCCCAGGAATAAAGGTGGGAAATAAATCTGTAATTCATATAAAGAAGAAATTATTTGAGTTGATCTTTAAGTAGTCCAATATTTTCATTGATCATTATAGTGAAATTTTTGATTTGCTTATTAATTTTTATTCGGTGAAACATCGGTTAATTTTGGTAGTTAATCGATAGCATTAGAGGGAATATTTTAAGTGAAAAAGTTTTACCTAAATTTTACTTTAGGCTTTTCTTAAATAGTAAAGTCTTTATAAAAATAGAAGACTGTATTTTTATAAAGACTTTAGATGGCCTAATATGTACATAATCAATCTGTAAAAATTTCGATGACAATGGCCTTGGAATGAAAATCATAGCTAAAATAGTTTTAGCTTTTAATTTTTTAGAAATATTCATATTTCTAAAAAATTAGAATTTCTATAGAATTTCATAAATTCTTTTAAAGAGAAACTATTTTTAATTTTCAAGAAATCTCGAGAAATCTTAATATTTGTTTCTGAACTGAAATGAATTGAAATTTGTTCTCTCAACTATGCATTTAGTTACCTGAATTAAAGAAAAATGCTTATTATATTAACATTCATATAAATCTTGCATTAGGATTATTAATTTTACTACAATAAAATTTACTACAATATTAGTATAATAAATTTCCTTTAAAATATTAAGTTGTGCAAATAAAAAAAAACAAAATAAATAGCCATATGTTGTTAACGCATTTTGCAGCATTTTAATTTTAATTACGAGTAATAAAAAGGCATATACTATGCAATTTCTATTTTTAGTGTTTATTTATCAAATTGAAATGAAATTTTCCTCAAAACACTACTTAATTAATTAAAACTACACACAGAAATCAACAGAAAAAAACTGTATACAGATAAAGACTACAGTTAGAGAAAAAATTAACAGCACACACTACAATTAATTTAATGAATAAATTCTGTATGTTACTTGGAAATGTATAAAATAAAACACAAATAATTTGTACATGAAAAAAATACAAACATTTATACATTTTTATGTACGTACATTCATATGAAATATATGTTGTGTTGTACGTGTGTATGAAAATTAGAAACCGACAAATAAAACACACATTTTGAATAACAGAGAAGGGATTTGTGTTAAAATTTAAAATGTAAAAGAAAAATTTTAGAGGATCTGCTTAATGCGATCACAATTAGTATTTTATTCCTCATATTCATAAATACTTAATAAAGTTATTTATTGTTGGAATTTTGTATGTAAAATGTGCGTAATAAACCTAAAATAACCGTTTAATATCTTTAAGAATACGGCTGTATATCTTCAAGAATTATCTAAATTAAATATTTACATGAGAAATAATTGTGTTAAATAATTTAATTAATTAAAAATAGTTTTTATATATAAAAATACTACTTGTGTGCTTTCCATCCCTGGCTGTGTGGGCATATGTTTGCTGACGATTGAAGATTTATTAAATTGAAATAAAATACAAATAAAAACGAAATACATAAATATTTTTTCTATGTTTGTGAGATTTACGAACAACATTGAAATTAGCAGCTGTTGTTCAAATGAAGAATTTCTTAGTTTTTTTTTATTCGAACATGTTGTTTTTCTCTTGATTTTTGGCATTGTATATAAATTGAAAAAAAAAAAATTGCAAAAATAAAAAGAAATACAAATAAAAAAGAGCAGCATACAAGGTAAATCAGTTTAAAAAACAATTTATCAACCTTTTGCAGCAATTTGAAAGGCTTTAAATAAAGTATTTTAATAAAAAGGAAAAGTATTATAAAGGTTTTGTAGGAAAAATATTGCTACCTTAAGGAACCTTTAGTACTTAGCATAACTTAAGGTCTGTTATTTTTAAGGAATAATATAAGTTTGATTGGTGTCTTTTTTTTATTTATTTGACATGGTTATTATTTTCAGTTTTTTTTTTTATGAGCAAACCAGGTAATGAAAGTTTTTGCTGCAAAATTATGAAGATTTATTTTTACAAAAGAAAATTTACATATTTTATGTTCCATTTTCCTTAATAATTATTATCGTTTAACCTAGATGTTCTTCTTGGATCTTCTGTTGTGCAAAATTTCTTTTATAGTGAAATGTTATAATTTTATTTAGTAAAATATTTAATTTTTTCGTTGATTATTATACATATTAAATTTGGTTTGATCGAAGATCTTTATATAGTCCAATATTTTCATTCAATATGTATCTGTATATAGTAAAATTTTTGTTTTGATCGTTGACCTTTATATTGTTAAATATTTGCTTTTTGATTCTGTTTGGCACTGTATCTTAATAAGATCAAATATTTTCATTGATCACTGATCTATACACAGTTAATGTTTTGCTTTGGCTATAGGGGTTTATACTGCACTTTGGAGTGATTTTTTTATTTTGAAAACAGATCTTTGATAGTACATCTTTATATTATCCAGATCGCTGATCTTTATATAGTGAAATATGGAGTTTAGTTTTATATAATTTTTGTTTTGATCTTTGGATCATTATGTAGATTGAAGATCTTTTTATATATACAATGAAAAATATTTTATTTGATAACCGATCTTTATAAAGTAAAATGTTTACCTTGATCATTGATCTTTATAAAGAGAAATGTTGGCGTAATAGATCATAGATCTTTTATTTGATATTGGCCATGATCGCAGATCGTTATATAGTAATATATTTTCATAATAATATCAAATATTTCTGATCCCTACCAAGTAAATTTTTAGCTTTTCTTTTAATATTGATATCGTTTAAAAATTTTATTTTTTTAAAAAAGAACAGAAAATAAAGTGTTTTAAAAAAGTTTAAAATATTAAAAAAAAACATTCAAATGTAAGTAATTACTAATTTTATAAAATATTTATTTACAATAACCCTCTTATTGTAAACAACATTTTATTAAAAAATGTTTATAAAACGAAATATTCATACAAAAATTGTTTAATAAATCATATAAAATAAAATTTTGTGTATGTTTAAATTTTAAAAATTTATTTGATTTTTTTTGCTCTATAAAAGAGTCCAAAAATACACGCCACAAAATTTCTATAATTTTTATTTTTTTTTTAGTTTGGCAGTTTGCTAATGATTTTTCATCTATTTTTAACTTAATGACACACAAAACTATTAAAAATCAAGAGAAAATACATATTTTTAAAGCAGCATACAACACACAGTCATGTGCTTTAAAAAAAAAGAAAACACGAACAATTTCTAATAAAAAATAAAATTGTTTTAATGTAATGAAATTGAAATAAAAAATAATATAAACATATAATTTCCCGTAAGAAGTTTTGTTATGTTTATGATAGAATTTTAATCATATTTAAATCTATAAATAAATCATAAAGGGCTGCTGGTAGGGTTCGTAAATATTCATATAGTTTTTCCTTTATTATAAGTGCGTGTTATTTTTCAGATTTTATGTCTCCTACGTCTCACCCAACAATAATTTGTGGTTGGCACGTAGATAGGAATGTGTTTTTGTATCATCTAAATGTTGCAAAATAATATATAAAACCAGCAAGAGCAGCAGTTGTTGGAAGATAGAAAAAAAGGATAATTGGTTTCATAAATGAAACTATAAAATTATATACCCATAGAGAGCAAATGGACCTAGAACACACACATAAATGCTTAAACAAACCTATGTATGTGTATAAACAGAGGAACGTTCATAATATTGCATATTTGTATATTTTACAATTGATACTATGTGGAAAAAAGCTGGTATTTTTTAATCAATAAAGTAAAATGTAAATGTGCTGTAAAGCGGTTAAATTTTACCACTATTACAACCATTTCAACCACATACGCATTTTTGTTTACAGATCTTTTAGTATTGGCAATATATGTGCATATGTATAGATACTGTATTGGTACGTGTATTTATTCTAACATATATTTTCATAGTTAAAAGATGTTTAATGCGTGTTGTAGGGCTTTTGTACATGCCGTTCACATTTTAGCCATAAAACAACATCAATTGTGCGTTATAGAAATACATTCATATGTACTTTACACTTTTTTGCAATATCTGGTATAGTTATAAACGGGAGGCATTTTTATTTATTATAAGGTTTGTTCTGTTTCAGTTCAATTCTATTTATATTCTAGTTCTGTTCTAGTTCTGTTCTAGTTCTGTTCTAGTTCTAGTTCTGTTCTAGTTCTGTTCTAGTTCTGTTCTAGTTTTGTTCTAGTTCTGTTCTAGTTCTGTTCTTCTAGTTCTGTTCTAGTTCTGTTCTTTCTTCTATTTATAGTTCTTTTTTTTTCTGTTCTAGTTCTGTTCTAGTTCTGTTCTAGTTCTGTTCTAGTTCTGTTCTAGTTCTGTTCTAGTTCTGTTCTAGTTCTGTTCTAGTTCTGTTCTAGTTCTGTTCTAGTTCTGTTCTAGTTCTGTTCTAGTTCTGTTCTAGTTCTGTTCTAGTTCTGTTCTAGTTTGTTCTAGTTCTGTTCTAGTTCTGTTCTAGTTCTGTTCTAGTTCTGTTCTAGTTCTGTTCTAGTTCTGTTCTAGTTCTGTTCTAGTTCTGTTCTAGTTCTGTTCTAGTTCTGTTCTAGTTCTGTTCTAGTTCTGTTCTAGTTCTGTTCTAGTTCTGTTCTAGTTCTGTTCTAGTTCTGTTCTAGTTCTGTTCTAGTTCTGTTCTAGTTCTGTTCTAGTTCTGTTCTAGTTCTGTTCTAGTTCTGTTCTAGTTCTGTTCTAGTTCTGTTCTAGTTTTGTTCTAGTTCTGTTCTAGTTCTGTTCTAGTTCTGTTCTAGTTCTGTTTAGTTCTGTTCTAGTTCTGTTCTAGTTCTAGTTCTTTCTAGTTAGGTTCTTCTTCTGTTTTAGTTCTGTTCTAGTTCTGTTCTAGTTCTGTTCTAGTTCTGTTCTAGTTCTGTTCTAGTTCTGTTCTAGTTCTGTTCTAGTTCTGTTCTAGTTCTGTTCTAGTTCTGTTCTAGTTCTGTTCTAGTTCTGTTCTAGTTCTGTTCTAGTTCTGTTCTAGTTCTGTTCTAGTTCTGTTCTAGTTCTGTTCTAGTTCTGTTCTAGTTCTGTTCTAGTTTGTTCTAGTTCTGTTCTAGTTCTGTTCTAGTTCTGTTCTAGTTCTGTTCTAGTTCTGTTCTAGTTCTGTTCTAGTTCTGTTCTAGTTCTGTTCTAGTTCTGTTCTAGTTCTGTTCTAGTTCTGTTCTAGTTCTGTTCTAGTTCTGTTCTAGTTCTGTTCTAGTTCTGTTCTAGTTTTGTTCTAGTTCTGTTCTAGTTCTGTTCTAGTTCTGTTCTAGTTCTGTTCTAGTTCTGTTCTAGTTCTGTTCTAGTTCTGTTCTAGTTCTGTTCTAGTTCTGTTCTAGTTCTGTTCTAGTTCTGTTCTAGTTCTGTTCTAGTTCTGTTCTAGTTCTGTTCTAGTTCTGTTCTAGTTCTGTTCTAGTTCTGTTCTAGTTCTGTTCTAGTTCTGTTCTAGTTCTGTTCTAGTTCTGTTCTAGTTCTGTTCTAGTTCTGTTCTAGTTCTGTTCTAGTTTGTTCTAGTTCTGTTCTAGTTCTGTTCTAGTTCTGTTCTAGTTCTGTTCTAGTTCTGTTCTAGTTCTGTTCTAGTTCTGTTCTAGTTCTGTTCTAGTTCTGTTCTAGTTTTTCTGTTCTGTTCTGTTGTTCTAGTTCTGTTCTAGTTCTGTTCTAGTTCTGTTCTAGTTCTGTTCTGTTCTGTTCTAGTTCTGTTCTAGTTCTGTTCTAGTTCTGTTCTAGTTTTGTTTTAGTTCTGTTCTATTTTTATTCTAGTTCTGTTCTAGTTCTATTCTAGTTCTGTTCCATCCCTGTTGTGGTTCTGTCTAGGTCTATCTTAGTTCCATTCTTGCTCTGTTAGTACAATAATTGTTTTGAAGAATAGAGTATCTAAGAATCCACTATAACCCAACATAATATCAATAAAACTTGTTTCTAATTTTTTTATTTTCATATGATTTTGTTAAGTTCCCTTCAAATATGTTTGGCTTAAAAATAATAAAATAAAAACGTATAGAAAGTATTAAAAAAATAGAAAACTGCCTAGAATCGAAGAGTCATAAAGCAAATTACATACAATATGGTTTTAAATATTTTACAGGATTAGCTTTTTTAAGCGAAATGGTTACAATAGCAACAACACACATGACTAAATGTGGGGGGTAAAAACAAATATTATGAAACATTACGTATTTATGAGAATTTATATAATAAAAAGTTTGTATGTGTGTGTTGTTGATTTAATATTATACTCGCATTATCACTATCATGGCTCATAAATTATTCAAAATATATAGATGGTTGAATGAATGAAAATACTTTTTCTTCCAAATTGACCTTTTAGTTGAATTACAAAAAATTTGTTTATAAGTTTTTGATATATATGTGTTTAAGTAAGTGCATATGTATGTATTTATGTATGTTAAGGAAATTGATTTTGAATAGTTTGTTTATGTTTGTGTTATGGATGGTTGGGTGCGTGTGAAGGATTTTATTAAAAACCCAATAAAAATGAGTTAAGGTCTTATATTTTATAGTGCTACAATTTTGGCAAATGTACATAAATTTAGTTTATGATTTTGAAATTAAAGTTTTAGGAGAAATTGTGGAATTATATGCTGCTTTTTAGGTTAAACTAAAAGTGTTATTAAATTTAGTAATGTTTGGTTGTAAACTGAACTATAAACCAATACTTAAATGAATGAACAGAATAATTTATTTTTATAAAATCTTTTTAAATTAGCAACTGGTTTAATTTATTGGATTTAAATTTGATTAAATTTTTTCTTAAGTGTGTTTTTAAATTTCTTTAACGAGATTTAGTCTCTAAAAGTTAAATAAAAACCTAGATATTAAAAAAATTTTATGTGTATATCATAAAAACTGAAAATACTTTTCACAAACAATTACCTGTACTTAAAAATACTATCTGATAAGTACTAAAGATACTCAAATTAAACATTCTAATATAATTTATTTTTTAAAAGAAAAAAGAGTAATCCTAAAGTTCTTGTTTTATTAACTTCTGTTGTAGTTTAGTTTGATTTAGTTCTAGGCTAGTTCAGGTTTATTTCTAGGTTAGTTCTAGTTTAGCTCTAGATCAATTCTAGTTCTAGTTAAGTTGTAGTTCAATTCTAGTTCAGTTCTAGTTCAGTTCTAGTTCAGTTCTAGTTCAGTTCTAGTTCAGTTCTAGTTCAGTTCTAGTTCAGTTCTAGTTCAGTTCTAGTTCAGTTCTAGTTCAGTTCTAGTTCAGTTCTAGTTCAGTTCTAGTTCAGTTCTAGTTCAGTTCTAGTTCAGTTCTAGTTCAGTTCTAGTTAAGTTCTAGTTCAATTCTAGTTCAGTTCTAGTTCAGTTCTAGTTCAGTTCTAGTTCTAGTTCAGTTCAGCACTATTCAATACATACATCACCCTTTGTATATAACTAAGTGTGAGTAAAAATTTGTTTTTACCATCCACATATAACTTGTAAATAAAATGTAGAACAGTATAAATTTAATTAAAAAATACTTTTAATACAACTGAAAACTTCATACAAACGTTCATATATAAAGAGGGAATTCAACTTGAAATAAGCATTATTCATATACATGTGAATAAGTGTTGCATGTATAAATGTTGCATATATTTTCTTATAAATATATACATATGTATACACAGTAGCATTTTATTTATTCTTGTCTAAAACTTGTTTAATTGTAATAGGAGCAAATGAAGAAATAGTAGAGGCTCTACAAAGAAATATGAAATATTGTGTGCTTGAGTTTATTGTATGCTTGTATGTGGCATGGTAAATTGATTCACAATGCAAGAAACTAAAAATAAAAAAATTATACGGATGTACTTAAAGTCTTCTTCATCTTCCGCTTGTTTTCTATTTCCCCTCTTTCTTTTTTTCCTAAAAAGTCTAAACAAAATCTCATTCCAATCTAAAGCTCTAACAGAGAAAAGTTTTATATTTTTCTTAGCATTTACCCTTATGGCTTAAAACAACAGTATTTTTTATTTTGTTCTACTTATTTCTATGTATAGAGCTTATAACAACATTGTAGTTGCAATTGCAAGTTGATATATACATATGTGTTTTTTTTTTGTTATGAGATTCTTATGTTACTGCTGCAGGATATTTGTCAGCTAGTAAGTAAAAGTTTTGTATTAGCTGCTAGTTTTTTCTCTTTTTTATTTCAGCTTAAAACGCAACTTTAGAAAATATTGTGGAAAATAAACCACAAGATATTTCATGTTACATGGAATGTCATCATCACCATCATTGGCATATAGTCAATATATAGTTGTAAACATAAACAACAATAAAAAAACTTATTTGCCACATTACCACACACTCTGCAAATAAAGTTAATGAAAACATCTATGGAATTAGAAGGGACACACAAATTAATACTTTAACCAATTGAGAATAGTTTTATACTCTTTTCAGGGGTTTTTAGTTAATTTTAGTTTATTTAAATTTTTGTTTTTGCTGTTTGTTTCATTTGCCAGAGTGTGAGTTTGTGGAAGATGAAAATTAATTACTTGATCACTTGATTATTGGTTAGGGAATTTTTAAAGTTGGCAAATAGTTTTTGGCTAAAATAAAGCTTAATTTTATAAATATATCGCTATGTCGAGATGTAGCCATAAGATTTACATTAAAATACTTATAGTAAAAATAAGTTTTTTTTTATAGAAAAATTTTTATAAATATTGTTTTAATAGAAATTTTTAAATCGTTATCCTATTTATAGGAATTTTGTAAAAAAGTTGAATTATATAAATATATCACTATGTCGAGATGTTGCCATAAGATTTACATTAAAATATTTATAGAAAATTTTCGATAAATTTAGTTTTTTTTTATAGAAAATGTTCAATAAATATTGTTTATAGAAATTTTCTTATGTAAAAAATTTTCAATGAATTTTGTTTTTATTAAAAATTTTCTGTTTATGGAATATATCAATAAATTTTATTTTGTAGAAAATTTTCAATAATTTTTTTATAAAAATTTTTAATAATTTTTTTTAATAGAAAATTTTCAATAAAATTTCTTTTTGTAGGAAATTATTAATAAAATTTCTTTTTGTGGGAAATTTTTAATGAATTTTCTATTTAGACTTTTTCAATAAGTTTTTAATAAATTTTGTTAAAAAAAATAATAAATTTTCTTTTATAGAAAATTTTCAATATATTATTTTACATAAATATTTAGAGACATTTTGGACAAAGTTTGTGATCTCAGTGTGTCATTCTTCAAAAGCAGGATTAATTTTCTCAGGCTCGTACCTCGTAAACCGTTCAAGTGTGAGAAATTGCACTGCTTTTATTAACGACACCTGTACGTATACGTGTTAAAGATTTATTTATATAACAAATATTAAGTATACGCATTTATTTAGAGATGTACTTGAAAGTTTAATGATCTTAAAGTTTTTTTAGATTCTGTATGTACTTTATGACTAGAGCTACAACTTTGCTTAGAGTGTAATTCCGAATAAAATATCCCTTTTTTGCAAAAATGATGTCCCAATATTTTGGGGGGCAAAAGTGGGAAACTCTCTTCTCTTATTTATTTTAATTTTTAAAACTCTCTTTCCCTTTTAATTAAAAAATCTACTTAAAACATAAAATTTTAATTACCTATTAACAACAAATTCCTTTAAAGTTAAACATTATCTCAATACAACATATTGATTTTGTAATAAAACTTTTCTTAATGCTTCCACAAAATTTACCTAAAGTTTTTCTTTTGTGAATATGATATTACTTTATAAAACTTAATTTTACTAGAAATACACTCATACGGTGTAAGTAGCTATACAAATTAGTTTTAAGCAACTCAAATAAAATCATCAACAGTTAATTTTAAATACTATTCAAGTTAATTTAAATATCTATACTAGATATGTACATATGTATGTATACAACAGTATCTAAGAACTTACAAATGTGTAAACTTATATAAAAACTTGTGGAAGTTTTCTAAAGGATTTTGCAAATTTTATAATACATACTTATTTATGCATATGTAACGTATGTTAACAAGTATGCAAGTTTATTTAAATAAGCTGAGAGTGTATTTGACACTTAACATTATCAAGTAAGTATGTATATATAGAAAAAAATATACATATTTATATGTGTATATGCAGACAGTTTGCTATGAAGACAATATGGTGAGTAAGTTTAAATTTTCCTACAAAAGTTGTAAGTTTAATAAACATACAATTATGTTACTGGCAACTTTTTAACCTCAATCAACCTGCTAACTAGACAACATGGCCAGTCTACTAACCAATGAAACGACCAGTCAGCCATTCAGCCATCTAGTTATCTTGTCTAAAATGAATATGTAGTTTATTACACATTATTGACCTCATCATCAGTATACACAATTTAGAAGCAACAACAACATACATACATATTTTTAAATAGACAGATAGCCAACTAGTCAGCCAAAATACTTATGTATAGATAGATACATATATGTATAAGAAACCTAACAACTTTTTTTTTTTATTTGGAAAAAATTTCAGACAGTACTTTAGTGTATATCTTATTATTGGTATGAGATAGAAAAAATAACTTTATAGATAAAATGAATGAGAGGTTACATATACATTCAAACGTATGGTTGTTTTCGTTTTTTTTTTTGGAAGGGGGAATGTCGTAGGATATGGCAAAAAATAAAACAGTAAACTTTTTAAATATTTGAAAATTTTTAAAAGTTTGTTAAATTTATTTTGTTTTTAGAGTAGAGCTCAGCAAAATTGTTTTTAGTTTTATTTATTATAGACAACTTTAGGCATTTAGAAAATTTAATTAATTTATTTCATTGTGTGTATGGCGGTAGGTGAGTCTAGTTCTACCCTATCCTATTGTAGCATTTTGTAGTTTCCAAAGATATTCGATTGATGTTTCAGAATTGAAATAACTTAAAGAAGGAAATAGATTTTGTGTAAAAGTTGACAAATTAGACTTTAAGATGACAGTGAAGATTGTGTATATAAAGCTGTCTTACTCTTATTTAAGAATTTTTTTATCTGCAAAAAACAAAGTAAACCAGACAGACATCATTAATAGTATAAGATTTCAAAGCTAGATAAGTGATTATTAGTTTTAAACATTTAAAAACCGTTCTATATACATATACACCTATACATGTATATAAAGTTACTTTCCGTCCAACTGACTTTCTGCTTAAATCATGAACTCTACTAGTTTTTATACGAATGGTTTCAAGATCCTTGGAATTTGATTAAAATTTAGCGAGATATTTTTAAATAGTTTTTAAGTAAACTTGACTAAAATCTTTGTTCTGAAATATTCAAATACAGATGTTTTTGCAGAATTATATACTTCCAAACGTTTGGTTGTTGCAAAAAATATTTTTTAGTATTTAGATTATGTTACTGTATTATGAAAAACTTTGGTATAGTTTTCATTGAACTCAACATAATTGCCTTCATATTTAGAGTATATTAGAGTTGGTATCCTAGTTCTTATGTTTTAATTAAACTTTAGATAATCAATTTGTTTATTACTTTTTAGCTCAATTGATTTATTTTGAAATAACTTTTTCTATTATCAAAAAATTGTAATTATGCACAATAATCTTAAATAGTTTATTTTCTAACATACTTAAAGTTTTTGTTTATTAGATCAGAATTGGTCAAGATTAGTATGAAACACTCCCTACTTAGTAGTTGGGTGGTACATTTATATTTATTTCCATAAGTTTTTGAGAATATTAGAAAGCAAATGAAATTGCATGCAGTAGTATTTTATGATTTTGTACAAAACGTAATTTTCTTTAGTAAAAACTAAATTTATCTATAAATCAATTTAACACTTAGTTTACAAGCGATCGTAGTAATAACTTATCTAACTGCTTATTTGTAAGCGAGCATGGTAAGTACATGCTGGTGATAACTTTTAGTTTTAATAAAACAATCAACACTTCTTTTCTTGACAGCAGTCTAATATTTTAAAAAATTAATTTCATTGTAGTGAATAATAATGTGGATTCATATGTACATAGTTATCAACCTACATAAACATATTCAAATTGTATACATATATCCCACTAACTATATAACTCTTCTACATATTGACGTTTATTTAAAAGTGGTCAACTTGAATGTTAAAAGTCTTGACTGCATTGTTACCATATTTAACAATGATTTGCAACAAAAGATACTATAAACTACAAACATGCATACTCATACACAAACTCATACATTAAGGTATATTTTACACACTAAAGAGCTGGACGAGAGCATAAAACTTCATGTGCATTTAAGCATGCAAAATTGTTGTTGTTGTTTTTTTTTCTAAACATTTCTAAGGATATACTTTGGATAAGATACTCGTAACGTATATTTAAATATACATTAGTTTAGTTTGATATTTCTAAAATAAAGATATGTTTAGTATGAAATACTTAGATATGAACTTTCATGCTTAGTTCTTATACATACATATGTATGCAAACATGCATATGTATAGCGAAATATACTAAATGCATGGGTTTATTTTATTTTAAATAAGTATTTATAAGAAAAGTTTGTATAAAACAAGTATGAGAAAAAAAACTAAACAAAAAAATTATATATGTATTGTATACCAATACAATATTTACTTTATGCATTAGCTTATCAAGTTTATCTTAGGCGATAGAAGAAGACAAATTTTAACTACACCTTGAAAAATTTTTTTGAGAAATTTGTTAAGTGAAAGAAAATAATTAATTGTTAAGGAATTAAGGTTTAATTAAGATTAAGATAGAAATTTACTTTTTTAATTTGTTAAAGTATCCAAAGTATGCTTTATTAATTACATTGTGAATAAAATAATTTTTCTCAGTGTGTTTTTCTTCTTTATTATTAAACTAGCATTATAGATTATCATATGTTTGGATAAGTCTTTATTCATATCACAGGTTGTAGCGGCTTTAAATTGGATAATTTTTTTATTATAACATTTTTCTAATATATTCAGAAATAATATATTAAAAAGAAAATTTCTTTGTTAATGATTTAGAAACTTAAATTAACACTAGTATGTTGGACGTTGTTGTAGGATGTTACATCAAATATGTAAAAAAAAACATATAGACGTCCAATAGGTCTATTGTGCACTCCATTAGAATACTAACTATTAACATACTGAAGGCTCACCGATAAAGACACATATATATTTTGAATCCTTTTATATATCCTAAGCGATCTGTATGATTGATCTGCTTGATAAAATCTGTCTGTTGAAATCATGATATATAACGAAAATATTTCTAAAATTTCAAAAAAAAAATATGAATTTATAGTCGGACATTGCCGAACATATGATACCCTACACCAGTCAGTATGTTAAAATTTTGATTTTTTTAATTAAAGCATTTAATTTGTTTTATTGTGGAATATTTTTACTTATTGTCGACAAAAAAGAGAGATTTTTTACAAGAGGTCTCATAGGGGAGAAGAGGTAAATATGGGGGAGTCTGTATGGGGGCTAAGGTCAAATGAGGCCCGATCACAATAAAAATTAGTATTGTCAATTATTGTTCTATAAAACTAATTTTTGCTAATTTGCCAAAAAAGAGTATGTGCCAAATTTCATCAAATTATCTTGAAAATTGCGACCTGTAGCGTGCGCACAAGTTTTACATGGACAAACAGACAGATAGACAGACGGACGGACAGACGGACATAGCTAAATCGACTCAGAAAGTGATTCTGAGGCGATTGGTATACATTAATGTGGGTCTAGGACCAATATTTTTGGGTGTTACAAACTTCAGCACAAACGCATAATACCCTCCCCACTATAGTGGTGTAGGGTATAATAACATGAAAATATTATCAAAAATTATGAGTTTTTGACATTAAAAATATTCCTCAAAATTCGGAAATTTTTTAAAAAATATAAAAACTTATCAAAAATTTTATTAGTTCCATAACTAGTTCTAGAACGCATGCTTATAGTCCAAACTCGTTTTACTTTGGCGTTGAGACCAATGATTTTTGTTCGAAATTGTCACCTTCGGAACTGGTTCTGAGGAAGCGTTATGAAGTCGACACTCGTTCTTTGGAACGGTTCCGGAACTAGTTCTTTAATCAATGATTTTTGCTCTAATTTGTCAACCTCGGAACTAGTTCTGGGAAGCTTTACAGAATGTATGCTTTTTATTTAAAAATAGTTCATTATTTAAGCGTTTTTTTGTAAGAAATTATTAAAATTCTAATTTTGAGAAACTGTTAAGGAATTATTATTATTATTGAACAATTTTTTTTTTGGAAACTTACTTACAATTATCTTAATAAAATAAAATTAATTTGTTAAACTATTTCTTGCACAGGATATAAGAAACCAGCAGCTAACTTCCCCGTCTCCATGTACAATTCAATTAGGGTATCTTCAATTCCATATAGTTCAATTTTATGCAGAAATAAAGATATGATTGCGTTTAAGATTTCAATAAAAATATTTTTATGAATTTTTAATTCTTTAACATTTTATTCAACTGATTCTAAAAAGTTGTTTCGGAAATAGTATGTGTTCCATTGAACTATTGTTAAAGAACTAGTTCCTTGAAATGTTATTTAAGAATCTGAAGTGGTTCTAGAACTAGTTGATTTTATAACAAGTTCAAAATTTTTTTTCTTGAAAAAGAAGTATTTACTTTTCAGTTCCGTGTTTAAAACCTTTTAATTCTATTTGCATTTATTTTTTAACTGGTCTCTTAGGAAAACGACTGTCGTCATTTTAGACTTTTTCTTATCCCCCTTGGTGCAATTTACAACTTGCTGTGATAACAAGCTTATGGCTTTTCGAACTTCGCTGCTAGTTCCAAAGGCATGAGTTTGTAACAGCCTACAATGACTCAGACTCTACCGTTCCTTTTTTCAAACTTTGCTATGTTGTCCAAACGACGAGCTATTCAAAATGGGAGAGACATATAGCAGAAGGACAACAGAGTAAAGCAAGAATTAGTTTATATGTTCTGTTCCGTGACGATTCAGCTAATTCTCATTTCCTCACGGTTTCCGTAAGCCAAAAGTATGAAATACTTAGTTTAAGAAAACTTAAAATAATTCATGCCCTTTGGTTTTACAAATTCTTTAGAAATTTTCCTATTTCGTTTTAAAGCTTAGCATTAGATTTTATTTTCCTCAACAAACTTCGAATAATAAAAGTAAATTTCAGAACACTTTTTGTTGTGAACACCCTGTATTTATAAAATATTGAATTTTAAGTGAGATGGGAATTAAGTTAAGCATGCTAAAAACAAACAAAGATATTTCAAGGACTATAAACAATATAAGGATTTATGGGAGAATAAACAATAGCAAAATACATACATAATAAAATAACCACTTGCATGCATTTATATACACATACATTATACATACATATGTATAAGTTTAAGCCAAAAGTCAATATCTTTCCATACTTCCTGTCATGGTTACATAGTGTTATTATTTTTTTTATACAACATACATATATACATATTTATTAATAAATTTATTTTATACTCATAAAGTAAAGTTTGTCAACTATAAAGATTAATTTTAGTCGATAACACTGCTACTTATTTAGAGATGAATATATTCATATTTTTATAAATACATATACGTATTATGTTCATATGTATAAAAATTTACGTATATATATCAATTTAGTTAAAGAGTCTAGGGGTTTAACATAAAATTAACTTTGTATGTATGTATATGTAAACATTTACATTCTTATCCTTATAATGAATATACGCATACATATAAATGTAAAATTATAATATTTATTGATTGTATTTAAAACCTTTAAAAGCATAAATATGTTTTATGTATTATTACATAGTTGACCACACAATCAAATATATCTTCCTATTATATATAGGAGTCTCATCCACTTGCAAATGCATTTGTTATATACATATTTTCTACTATAGATTTATTTGTGTAGCAACAAGTTCATTTGTGGTTAAAATTGTATTTAACCTCAATTCTAATACATTATGTCGAGCATGTATTATATGTTATAATTAAAAACATATTATTTAAATAAATTTTATAAAAAAGTTTGATTTAGTACAAATGTTTTCATTACTTTTTAGTTGCGTATAAATAATTTTGGCGTTATAATTAATTATTTATACTTTGATTAAATGTTATGTCTAAAAATCACTTTTTATTTAAATATTTTTTTACAACATAATATTCATTTAATTTAACGATATTTTTATCTTTATGTTGCTTTCACATAATTGTCAATTGGTGGTCTCCAAGTTATTATAATCATTATTTCTAAGTTTTGTGACAGTTATTTTTATGCCATTTACATTTATAAACTGTCAAAAATAGCATGTTTATATTATCAAAGAAAAAAAGAAAACTTTTTCTTAAAACTATCACTTTATTTTATATTTCTAGCACCAACTTTTTTGTAGTTTTTTTTTTATTACATTTATATTTATTTTAAAACTAAAGGAAATACTTTCTTCTTTTTTTACAACTTTGTAGCTTTTTTAAGACCTATCTACATAGAGTTTATTTTTCTATAAAGTGACAAAGTGAAAAGTTTTTCCTTGATTTCTTTTAGTGTCCAATTTTTTTTTTGCTCTTCCTCAAGCAAATAAAGTCAAGAAAAAGTGAACAAAACTAACTTGCTGTAGGGTGTTTTACAAAATATAATGATCTTGGTTGTGGGGATGTGATTGTTCGATTTCTTTTTTAGTTTCTAAATAAAGTATTGATTTTTTTTGTTGTTTTACTGCAACTGTTCGTTATCAAAAGCATATGTTGTAGATAAAGTTAAACATGAAAGTGTTGGTTATAACTTTGTTTGTAAGAAGACAACAAAGTTTCATTTTGAAAAATGAATTTGTCGTTTATTTTTATTTTTTTTTTTTTTATTTTATATGCATATTCTTTGTGGTCAAATAGTTGGCAAATGAATCAACCAAATTTATATGTATATGGGCAATTTCGTGTCAAGTGAGTAAATTTGAAAAATAAATGTTGAAGGAATTTACAGCAAGCTTAGTAATATTGCACACTAGGGAAAAATTGTCCCAAGGACTTTAAATAATTTCTTCAATATTTGTAAATAATATTTTTAAATAAAAAAATTTAAATTTAAAAAAGATGATTAACTAAAGTTTTATGTAGGACCTACAGGTGAAAGGTTTCACTTATATAAAAAAACTCAACTTTTGAATTCTTGTTATCGCTTTAGAGTGTCAAAAGCCTTGAAAAGTTATAGTTTCTTAAATCACAGATTTCATTTTTTTAAATACACACAAGAGAATGATTAGTGATATGTGGATAGGGTCCTTTTAAAAAGTTTTTAAAATGCATTGCAACATGTTGCTGAGGTTGATGAAATATTACTTTCGCTTTAAATCAATCAGTTGCGTTTGGAACAGGTTCTTTCTAATGGTGTGGTTAGAATTCATAGACATTACATTTGATCCAATTACAACAATAGAAAATTATCTGACCGACTTTGGTGTCGATTCGACGTTGACCGGATTGATTACTGAATTTCATAGCTATATTATAAATACTAATAAATGAATTTTAGACATTTATGTCATTTTCTGAAAGGGACTTGTATGAGGGTTAAGGCCAAATGAGGTTGGATCGTTAAAAATAATCCACAATTCAAATTAGACTTATATAGAAGTGTTTAAGTGTTTTCGATTTTCTAGAGATACAAGAAAATTTAGCATAATTATGAGCTTGAAAGCACCCCCATATCCCACTGGACTATGTAGTCTAAGTGAAAAAATAGAGCAAAAGAAGAGTATGTGCCCAAAAATCATTAAATAATCATTAAAATTTTGTTTTAAATGGACACACAGACAGACAGAAGTATGGACGGACGAACATAGCTAAACGGACTAAATCGACTTAAGTAGAAAGTTTTTCTGACTCGATTGGTATAGAACCAGAACAAACGCATAATATTTCCTGCAGTGGTGTAGGGTATAATTGGAATATAAGCCAATAAAATTTTGAGGCGGATGCAGATTCAAAAGTTTTCAATTTTTAAATTTCTTTGAACTTTTGATTTTTTCGGGTTTCTTTCAAAGTCCCACGTTTTACATATTAGTATGATTTTTGATATTGCTCAATAAAAAACAGTCGTGAAAACATGTATTTAATTTACGCATACTCGTTTACAAGGGTATTCCATGGATTATTAATTTATAATTCTAAATCAATGCGAATTCATATTCTTCATGAAATGGTCCACAGTTTCCTACCAGCGACTAAATATTTTTATTTTAATACAAAATTCTTAAATAGGCAGTTCCTCGAGACACTCTTATATACATGTTTACGTAGCTACAGAAAACCAAACTTTACAATTCAACCACTATCATCATAATTAATATTCATATTGAAAAAGTATGCATATTCATTCAATATATAGTTTTTTTTCAATTCCTTTTATTACTCGGCTTCCAAACAAAGTTTGTCAATAGTGTTTTTTTTTTGCTTGTCATATAAAATTGATAACAAATATTTAAAGCCTTGCAACTGCAAGTTTGTAGTAAAAGTTCATTATGGCTTAATTGTGACTTTATGGAGAAAACCAAGTTTTCTATCGAAAAGCAAATAAACATGCACACATACAAATGTCAGGGTTTTTATATGTTATTATTCAAATTTACATTTAACATATACAAAAAACATAAATGTAAATTATTTACACAACACGAGGTCATACTCAAAATGACTTTTATAGTAGAAAATTTAAATGTTTGTTTAGAAAAACTACAATTTATCATAATTTTCCTGTTGTTAAAAATGCTATTTCGTTAAATTATTTTATAAACTTTTTCTTCTTTCCCCGAATATTTCTCAACATAACTATTGAGTATAAAGAAAATTTACACTTGATTTGTGTATTGAAAGATAACAAGAATTTAGACGAACAAAAAAAAAGTATAAGTTAAAAAAAAATAAAGTTTCATTTAAATATTTACATATGAAATAAACTTATGAGTTTTTTTAGTAGAAAAGAAAATAATACAAAATGTATATGTAAGTATGTCTCTATAGTTTTTAGTTTATTTTATTTTACTTCCAACAATTTTTATGCAAATAGTAATTAATTTTATTTTCAAAAAACTCAAAAAAGAAAAAAGAAAAAAAAATAAAAACCTTAAATATTTTTCCATTTCATTTCAATTTTAAGTTTTTATTTATATTTTAAAGGGGGTTAGGGGATTTCAAATGTAGGTCACAAAGATCATAAATGTTCAAATATAAATTTGTGTAATTAAGGTGTTTATAACATTTATTATGCATAATTATCGTTCAATGTGGGTTTATTGGTTTTGTATTTATTTGATAACATTTAATTGCAACAAAAAGTTTTAACATAAGATTATTACATTTAAAATAAACAAATCATAAAGAATACTATTTGCATAACTTACCACACTTCATTTGTTCTTCTTCTTCGACGGCACGCAAAACAGCCGAGTTGGCCAAGTTAAGGGGACGGGCAATTTGTTCATCGATTTCGATCCTGGAAGAGAAAAAATATATCAATAATATAAAGATTTATGGTTTTATGTAGATCAAAAACTATAAAAATATGAAAAGGTATATCCATATACGGATGCCACTTCGTGATAAAAGTAAAAAAAAATACTCTCGTTTGTCAATTTTGAACTTTTTTATGGGCCTTGAAAGTTTTGAATCCTCAGTTTCATTATATTATACACTATTATATAAAGGGGGGAATATATTGGCTCTACACCCTTTGGTTAAAATCGGTCCATTATTTCGTATAGGCCCCACACGACCGTACCGCCAAAATGGTGGCATTTTTAACATAATATATTATAAATTTTTAAATCGCAAATCGCTCTCTTAGGCAAAGTTGTAGCTCGTGTTCTAAAAAACATATATAAACATATATAAAATCTAAAAAGGAACAAAATCTTCAAAATCAAGTACTCCACTAAATTAGGCGTATACTTAATATTTGTAACATCAGTAATTCATTAACACGTATACGTACAGGCGTCTGAAATTAAATTATTGCAATTTTACAATGTAAAACTTGAAAATTTTTCATACAAAATATACAAATGAGAAATAAGTGAACAAAAGTTCCCTCCCAAATACTCGATATGGATCATCGGCTGTTATTTTGTTGATTTGGAAGCAATAAATATAACTACTGCATCGCTTACTGCTTCCTCAATTCCACCTTTAAATTATTGCCCTACGATTGTTTGCTCGGCATCTATTAAATATTTAAGACCCAGCAAAAAATGGTTCCTCCTTAGATGCAGATTTGTAAGGCAGAGAGCAGAGAGTTGCTACTGCTTACAGTTGTTATGAAAGATCACATGATTGTTGTATGGGATTCTTCGCGTAGAGGATTTGCTTATGGAATTCAAAATGTGCGTTTGTGCTGCAAAATGTTGAATTTGTTCTGATTTCACTGAATTGATATTATTTTTCGACACAAAGCATAATTTACGAATTAGAAATATACGAAAATTAAGTAATTTTAGAGCTGTTGGGAAGCAAATTTGTACAACACAAACATTAATTTCTAAATATAGGCCTTACGAAATCTTTTTTGTAAGGCAATAATTAAAAAATCTTATTGAGGAAGCCTATTTATTGCTTCCAAATCAAGAATATTTTTTACTGGGGAAGATCAAATTTCACAAAAGATAATATTATTTTGACTTTAAGCATTTTAAATCCATTTTTACTTGAATAAACCACATAGATATATACATCAGGGTGTCCCGTAAATCACTTGTCAAGTGATGCTTAGTTATTAATACATAGCAATTAATCAGTACAATAAATCAAATAATATAGTCTGCAATCTTTTCGAAATGGGTCTTTAAAATTCCAAAAGCTTATAATTAAATTTGTTTAATTACAATAAATTAAATAATATAGTCTGTAGTATTTTCGAAATGGGTCTTTAATATTCTATAATTTTAAGCTTATAATTAAATTTATTTTAGAGTAATTCGGGTCCGCAAAACTACTTTAAGTGCCTAATTAAGGACAAATTTCATAACTATCTTAAATTTTTTTACCCGGGACACTCTATTTTACATATTTGCTACCACAAATGAGCAGTGAGCATTTAATATTTGTAAGTGTTAGTGTGACTTTTTAAACCCTGTTAATTATTTGTTTTACATTAATTGTTAAAACAATTATGGTAAAATACATAAATTTAAATGTTATTTAATGAAACTGCATTCACATGGAACGATGTACAAAAAAAAAAAACTTTATTGTTTAAGTAATCGTTCGCTAAAATGTTTGTTGGTTATTTCTGTTATTGTTATTATTGTATAATTTTGTACAAGTCTTTTGTTCATTTTGTATTTATTTAAATGGGATAAAATAAATGCTCAACAATAATTAATTGTCATCGATATGAAATAAAAAACAAGGCAGAAAAAGAAAAAAAATATGTGTATATTTCAGCTCAATTAATACATTTTGACATTCATAAATGATTGCATTTAAATGTAGTTAACCGTTATGAATCGTATATAGTAGTATACATATTTATACAAATATATATGTATATGATGCAAAACATAATATTAGGGTAGTGTTAAATGAGGATCAAAATACTTAGTAGTAAACCTTATTCACAATATGGAATCAGTATAAATCAGGCCTTGGTAAAATATTGGTGAAAACTTTCTTAAGCCTCCCTAATTTATTGGTTATAAACATATGTATGTATTTTTTATATACATGGTATCTTTTACTATTTCGAATACTGCGCTGATTGTCCCTGATTTATTTAATTTTTACAGATTTTTGTTGTTGTTGGTTGCTAAACTTTATATTTGTATTGGTTTAAAAGCTTCAAAAAATAATTATATTTTTAATGAATTTATAATTGACTAAGCAATTTGTTAAAAATTTCTGTGCGATAATTATCGATTTGATTTATTTTAAAATGATGAGTTTATGCAAACAAATGTTGCGGTATGTTGGTTGTTGCACATTTAGTGGTTTCCTGTTAGAACATACATACATACCTACATATGAAAAGTTTTAAATAATAATTATTATAACAATAATAAAAAAATCATTATTGAAATTAACAAAATGCAAACAAATAAAATTTCCTTGTATCCCCATATATATGACCTTATATTTTTTAGCGCTGGCAACAAAATTAATAATAAATGAAACCTCTGGTATTCATAAAGAATAATAAAGTTATTAATAGTTTATAACAAGCATTTCGTATAGAAAAAATAAAATTTAGCAAACCATTGATAACTTTATGAATATCCAAAGAAAAACTTATTCCCAGAAAATTGATAAAACCTTAAAGATTGCAAACTGAAAAAAACTAGAATACCTTTTTCAAGTGGCCATTCATAAAGTGAAGTCTCGCTCGTCCACTTTCATTATTTTAATTGAAATGAAAAATAATGAAGCGTTTTATAGAGAGAGAAAGTAAGTAAGAAAAAAGATTCGTTAAAAATTTATTTCATTTTCTTTTGGTATTTTTTCTTTTAACGTCACATACATACGATTGTCAATATGCAACGGTTTTTTCCTTGCAATATCCGTTTATAAAGAATACTTGTAAAAGAGAATTTATGGAATGTTACTCTTGATGGTAGCCTTTAAAAAGAATGAAAGAAATTAAGCCAACATTCCTATAATGGAGATGAATATGTCACAGTTTTAATTGATAATACAGGACACCCTAAAAAAAAAGTTTGTCCAAGTCAAGTAATTCATTCAATATTTATTTACATGGGATTATTTTTGATTTCATAAAGGATTTGTTTTCTCTATAAATTACTCGATATATTTAGTAGATAATTTTGACTGTTTTTCTGGCTTTTATGAACTACCAAAAATAGTACTTCTTTGACTGATCTACGGATTAACCTATTAATTATAATATTAAACTAGACTATGGACTCAAGACTACTGATTAGTCAACAGAAAAGTCTACTAACAAGTCAGTACACCGTGGGGGTACTGTAATATATTTCGATGCCAAATAGTACTGAAGAAGGACATGTCTGGATCATGCTATTGCCTTGACATAAAACTAAATGTGCAGTTTAGAGTCAGGACTAAAGTACAGCTGTCTAACTACAAACTAGATAGTAGACCATGGGAGTACTGTAGTATATTTCTACTTACAACTTAATGCGCAGTTTAGAGTCAGGACTATAAAACAGCTGTCACTAGGTTGGGTTATAGAGCAACTAATAGTAAGGGCTATAGAAAAAAAATTCTCTCAAATATTAACCAGTCTACAGTTAACTGGGCAATCTGTCGTCTAGGTTGTAGAGTTTATGGTTTGGACTATATAGCAGTTTATATTTATAATTCAATATTGCTGCACTATAGCCTGGACTATAGAGTGGCTTTTAATATGAACTATAGATTATCCTGTAGTCTAGATTATAGATTATTTTATACTCTGACATATAGAGCACATAATAGTCTGGACTATAGAGTACAAATCGGGATTATTGACTAGATTATGGAATTGACTATAGACTATACTTTAGAGCAGTTTTTAGTCTATATTATGAAGCGGTTTATAGCCTGAACTGTAGACAATCCATAATCTCGATTAAAGAGCAGTTGATAGTCTGTACAATTTACCAGTGTACAACCTAGACTATAGCTCGTCCTATATCTACGTATCTACTTCAGAGCAGTCTATAGTCTAAACTATAAATCAGGCTAAAGTCTGGACTATACAGTAGTCTATAGATTGGATTGTATTCTTAAAAAATATGCTAAAATTTATAGATTTATATAAAGTAATTATGTCCATTATACAAGTTACAAATAAAACCACTTATGTGTTATTGTTATCCTTAAAAAAAATTATTAATAGACAGAATGAATATTTTTCATAAATTAGAAAACTATTTTTAATAAAACAATTGGCATAATACCAATTAAAATTTTATATTGAAGTTGCAAAAAGTATTCGCCATTAAAAATCTGTGTACATTTACCATCTCCTACGAACGAAAGGACAAAATTTAAATTAACACTACTTAACGTTAATTGCAATATCCTGCTATCTATATATGCGTGTCGCTATTTTCCAACGATATCGATCAGCAACTTTTCAAACGAGTATTTATGGAATAATTTTCGTAAATTCCTTTCTATTGCAACCAAACGTGGTAACCAATATTTCATTAAACCTAAAAAAAGTAAAACAGAAACTCTTCTCACTATTCACTATGTGTGTAGAAATATTCTTGTATATTTTGGAATGCTCTTTCTCTACACATGTATATCAACCACTAACTTTTGGTTTGTACTCGTACTTATGTGATGTATTGACAGTGAACACTCTAGCCTCGTACATCCGCCAAATAAAAAAAAAAGAAAAAGAAATAATGGCGAATGTGTTTGTGTGTTGAAGTTGGTAAGTATGTTGCTGGCATCATACAAAAATCAATTGAGTAAATCAAGTTAAGCACTGCACCACATCATGCATTGGCACCCATTTGTGTTTATGTATGGGTAAGTGGAAGTTTGTATGAATAAAAGTGCATCATCTCATACATGGATGGTGTGGTTTATAGTTCCCGTAAGCGATGTTATCCTAGAAATGGATTTATATCACATTTTTTCCATGCTGTTGCCATAGTAAGAGTGTGTATAGTAGTTGTTGCACTTGCTGTTTGTTGCATGTTTTATGTATGTTGGTTTGTTTTTTTTTTTTGCATTTTTATTTCTGCTTTTGTTTCATCTTATTTATTACAAGTGTTTTTAAGTTGTTACGTACCAAAGGAGTTGGTTGGAAAAAAATTAAACCTATAACAAAATTCACGTATGCTGAAAAGTGTGTAAACATTTTTAACATCTACCACATATTAAAATAAAAAAAAATTTGGTATAAGGCAAAAAAGGTACAAATTGAAGGGAAAGTAAAATATGTATAAAAATATATATGTTCTACATATATAAAACTAATTTAAACATACCAGAAAACTGAATTGCAAGTGCCCACCACTTAATGTAAATCCCATGATGTTGCGAAATACCACACTCACTCATCAGAAGCAGTAGCAAGCAACATCAGCCAGTATTTGACATAAAATGTATAAGTTAACGTTTAAATTTATGTTCAGTATTTTGAACATATGTTTTCATACTTTTTTGGTTGGCATATCTTTTTATGTGCCTTACACCCTTTTTTACAAATTTGTCTGTAACTCTGACCAGTCTATATATAGAAGCCCCTGAATTATGGGCAATTTTATAAACTATTTGGACTATGGATAAGTTTTTAGTCGAGAGTAAATATTAATGCCTAGATTGTACTTGACGTTCCTGTAGTTTAGTTCATAGATGTGCCCGTAATTTTATTAATTTGTAGTTTAGATTTATCTGGAGTCTAGGCTATAAAGAAGTTTGTAGTGTAGTGTAAAGCCGAGTCAGTCTTTCAGTCGCCTCGCACAAAGTATCACTTTAACATAATTTTATGGAAAATTTATAAGTGTAGAATATGCATGTAGTTGTGTAAAATAGTAAATGAAATATGTATCTTCAGTGCAACAAGCAGTAGACTATATTATTATAAAAAACTACAACTCTCTGACTTTGCACAATAATTTCATCAAACATACGTCCAAACGTCCGTCTATCTGTCTGTCTTTCTGTCTCCCTATTCGCATGCATGTGTTCATACTTTCTACTGTCACACTAACAAACATATTTTTTTTCTTTTACATATTTCGTCTGCCTTGTTTTTTCCTTGCTAGTTTGTCTGTCTTTTTAAATTCGGAGTAAAATCTGTAAAATATAAAACGTAGGGTTTTAAAATAAACGAATTTACTTTGTGCATAAATTACCATATTAAACGTGCTTAACGTTGGCTGATTTTATGCACCCATTTTTTGGTTTGTGTGTTTCTGGAAGGACATTTATTCTTTATAATATTTTTGGATATTTTTTTCTTTTAAACAACTTTTAGTTTCGGGTTTTAATGTGCAGAAGTGCACAATGATTTCTTATAGTTGGATTTAATATTTGCACCTAGGTTAGTTGCACACTTTTATAGATATAATGATACTTATGTACGTCCCCATGTACATTCGTCCTATATACACGTTAAAAATGTTTGTCAAAAATTTTGAAATTTAAAAGAAAGAGTGCTAAAGTTTAATATTTATTTTATGAGTAGTTAAACCTTCTTATACCAAATTATGCAAAAGCTTATTTTAGAAATTGATATTGAAATTGTTTCTTTTTCGCTGAGTGCTTTTTAACGGTAATACATCATTTTATCAACACACCATTTACTATATTTATGACATCATATACATACATATTGATAGTCCAAAATTTTAAATGGCTTCCGAATACATAATGAAGCACTTAGCATTAAGTAAATTTTTCAGAATATTAATTATTCTCTTTATTAGAAGAAAATCATAATGAGGTTTACACTTTATAACACTCATAGTTCATTTGACAGGTGTTAAAATTAAATTGTTTACATTAAATTCAGTTGATTTTAAATGTCATGTTAAATTTACCAATATGATTTTAATTATATATATATTTTTTTGAATTTGTATGATATCAGAAAAATTTAAATGTTCTACTATGAAAGATAATGTTGTCTTTTGTCCAGACTAAACACATACGTGTCTGTAATCCAGAATATAAATATGTCTATAGTATTCTATAATCCAGATATTTTTTGGATGTGTCTATAGTTTAAACTATAGATTTGTCTATAGTTCAGACTGTAGAAGTGTCTAAAGTCCAGACTATTGATATTTCTTTAGTCCAGACTATAGATGTGTCTACAGTCCAGACTATAGATATGTCTATAGTTCAAACTTTAGATGTGTCTATAGTCTAGACTATAGTTATGTCTATAGTCCAGACTATAGATGTGTCTAGAGTTCAGACTTTAGATGTGTCTAGAGTTCAGACTTTAGATGTGTTTATAATCCAGACTATAGCTGTGTCTAACTATAGGTCTGCCTGATTATTTATATTCTCTTTAATAAACATAAACAATGTTAAATACATATAAACAAACATACAGTTGCATAATTTTAAACCTTTCAAAAATTACAACTTTCCTAAGCTTCATTTTAAATTCTTTCATTTTTTTTCTAGTTTTGATTTGTACTTGTCATTCAATATTTTGCGATTAAATTTTTGACACATTCAATAATCATATAAAATGAGAAAAATTTTACCATCATGTGGTGATGACAACAACTTGTTAATTTTAATTTTGAAAATTATGTTGAACTTTTCCTGATAAAAACATGTCAGTTGAAATTTTGTTTATGTACAAGGATTTCACTATAATTTTTTTTCTATATAAGTACGTGTATATATGTGTGCGTGTATTTGTGGTTGTTTGTGTTTGAATCAATCAACATTTTATTTAATTTAAGATTTATATCATTTGTAACAACATTTTAACCGAATTACTGGCAGTTGTCATTATTTTTGGATCAATGTGATTGACTTAGTGTAAACATTGTATACGAAAGTACATACATATGTATTAGTAATAAATGCAAATACATGATTGTATATATGATATATTATTTTGGGATATAATTTTACTTTCAAACATTTTGTTTCCTTTTATTTTCCCCCTTTTTTTGACATTTTCATTACAATTTGCTGTCGAATTTGTATTGTATTAAGGATTTCTTTAGAAAAGGCCTTAAAATATATTTCATGGAAAATTTTTATTTGATTTAAAAATTGCTTTGATATAAATAATAAAAATATTTCTACTTTTGTATACAACATTACTCTCAAGGTTCCAATATGCTTTCAACACAAAAATGTTCTAATCAAGGCCGTTGAAGAGGACCCTCATCATATGTTGTTTTTATTATTTACGACCCATATTTAAATGTTTTACAATTAAATCAACAATTACTTTAATAATGAGTACATATGTAACTAAAGAAAAACATATTTATTTGTCAAATGTTCAATTTTTAACACTAACCACTATCCATTCAAACTGATTTTGCAATTAAATAATATACAACTTTGCTGTAATATTGTTGTTGCTTTTAAAACAAATCTATTTCGAATATTTTAACATTGATTAAAAATGTGCTACAAAATATTTATTTGAATTAAAACAACAAACATATACATTTGTACATACATATGTACATTGAAGTGTCAAACTTACTATTTAGTATCAATATGATTGTATTCGAGAGTATAAAAGCACATATGAACATGTTCATTTATTTATACATATATTGGATTTATACATTGGAAATTACAATTTACTATATTTTAAAGCTAACAAATTGACATGTCACTCAATTAGGAAAATTACACTTATGCCAGTGTTATAAACTTGATGACAACAGCTGACCACATTGACATACAACAAACACCAAAAATATAAGCATATGTGTTGTACATACATATACATATATCGTACATAGTTATATATTTATATATGTGACTGTATATGTTTGTATTTTTGCAAGTAGTTGCACTCATGAGTATTAGGATTGTTTCTCTTTTTTTTACGAAATTTAAATTTTATTTAGTTTTAGATGTTTAGTCTAGATCCTTACTCAAGAGATTTCTATGCAATTTCTTATAGAAAACGTCTTTCTTTTTATAACATAGTATGTACTTAATAGCAAGGAACTTTTCAAGAGAATAGTTTTAACATTTTTCTATAAAATTAAATATAGTGTCTAAACACTTTTCTATATAGAAGTGTATATAAGCAGAAAAAAATTTGTTGTGACAACTGACAACAAGAGATACATATTATCATATTATGATAATATTTATTGTCGTTTGGAGCAGAAATATCACATTATAATAAAATATATTTATAACATTTCATAATATTATTTTCCTATTAATCATAACATATTTTAATCAAATTTAATCATATCATTGTTACACAAGATCATAATATTTTCATAAAAATATTCATATTATGATGTAATGCAATCATATTTTGATTCATTATTCTCTGACTATTGTAACCATATTATGTAATAATAATTAAAAATTAATTCTATGTGGGATTAAAATACGACAACTTTGAATCATATTATATTATGATAAACTTTGAACATAATATAATTATATTAAATCATAATATACTTTAAACTACAATATGACATGTTTTGTGTGTTGTGCGTATATTGGTCCTTTTAAACATTTTTTATCGAACTATAAATATATTACGTGTAGGCATATCAAAACTTATCATTTAATCTTTATTTGTAAGTTAATTTGGTTGTGTTATCATTTTTTGGTTGTTGTAAAAGTAACTATATATATATGTGAACCATACACACTTACTCCTTTAATATTTTCAGTTTAACTTTTCATTTCTTTGACACTCCTAATGCCCATAGTTACTGTCATATATTTGCATACAACAGTGGCCAAAAACATACATATTGTGTACAAAAATGTGGTATACCACATGCTCATCGCTGTCACTTGTTAACATCTCTGTCTTTCGGTATATGTTTATGAGGATTCATGAATATGTATAGTTATGTATGTATGAATGGATGTATGTATGTTTTGTATGCGAACGTGTTTACGTTGGTAGATTTTTCAATATATACACTGTTACATTCATAAATGGGTAGACAATTGTGAGTTTTTGTCCGTTTAAAACAACTCATAGACAAATATTGAAATTATAGTTGCAATAAGAACGGTGTATACTTATGGATGCTTATGTCAGTGCTTTTCATTTTAATCGTTATATGTATCTATTAGAGAATAGATAGTCTTTCACCAAAATATTGTACTTGTAGTGATATTTAGAATGTTTGCTGTACATATGTGATATGAAAAAAAGTGACATGAGTTTTAATAACTCGCGGATTTATGGTAAGTAGCTATAGTTCATTTGAAAATTTAAAGGGGTGTTTAATGTCATTACTAGAACTAGTATCATATTAATATATTTTAGAATCGCGCAGATTTTTTTGTGACAACTGAGTCACCAAAAAAAAAAAAAAAAAAAACTATTTTAATTAAAACTATTTTTAATTTAATTCTTGAACGTATACGTAATATTATGTGTTTGTAGAAGATAAATATTACTTATACGTATCTTTCATCGTTGTTTATTATATAAATTTTCCAAAATTGGAAGTAATTTAAATATAGATTTATTGTCCTCTGAATTAGGAGCAGAAATTTATTTTAATTAAATTACTGATTAAAAAGCATAATAAAGCTTTTGGTAGGAAATAATGTTTCAATTATTAATCTAGACATGATTATATATTTGATTAAAAATCAAGCTTAACTAAATCAATTTTAAATTTATTTAAGTCCTACATGAAGACGATGTAGATATTTGTGACTGTTCGTCCATCTGTATGATGAAGACACTACATTGTTTAGAACAGAATAAAATTTTTTCCAAAAATACTCTCTCATGACTGTTCTTTTGGAGTCTAAAAATAAGGATTTGTTTTGTTATAAACAAAGGAGAATGAAAAACTGATATTCTTATGTTCAAAAGTTAAAAATATTAGAAAATCGTTTTTTTCAATTGAGAAATCTAAAAAATAATACATTAAATTATTAATTCCTAAATTATAATAATTTTAATTTTTACTTTTTAACGAACGTTTTTGCTGGACTTATTTGTTCGATACTATCCTAGGATTGAACTGTTTACACAAAAAAATACTCTACTCCTGTATACGAATAAAATGTGATTTAGTTAATAAAGTATTTAACTTGAATTGTACTTTGCCTCAGATATACTTAAGCCATTTATTGTTTAAAAAAAACTGCAAATATTTAAGTAGAATTTTGATGGGGGCTTTTTATAGGGGCTAGGGTCAAATGAGGCCCTATAATAGAACTTGTATAGAACTTGGTTTTGCAGCTTTTTGTCGAGATACGAGTATATTAAACGTAATTATGAACTTAACAGCCCTATTTGGCCATGAACCATGTACCATGAAAGATCATGTACCAAATATCATTGAATTATCTTCAAAATAGAGGCCTGTAGTTTGATTTCAAAGTTTACATGGACGGACGGACAGACGGTCGGACATAGCTAAATCGACTCAGAAAATGGTTGTTATGCATTACAAAAATCAGCACAAACAAACCCAAAACCCAGCACAAAAAATAACTTCCAAAGTATTGAAAAATAAGTAGAATTTACTCCATGGAAATACTTGTCATAGGAGGGATGTTGTTTCATTCTTTAGAAGTTATTTTTATGTTATTTTTTGGAAGTGAATTGTTTAGTTATAGAATACAAGTAATTTGACTTAAATTATAATAACTTTATTCCATGGAAGTACTTGTCATAGGAGGGATGTCACTTCATTCTTAAGACGTTATTTTTATATTATTTTTTTGATGTTATAGAATACAACTAATTTGACTTAAATTATAATAACTTTAATTAAGTTAGGCTTCTTCGATTTTTCTTCTACAAATTAATTTTAGGCAGAAGTCATTATTAATTGATCCTCACAAAATTTTAACACATTTTCGGATGAAGCCGGTTGATATAATTTAAATCGGCCATTGAACATCATTATTCGCATAAGTACTTCTTTTATGTAAATAATAAAAAATCACACTTTAATTTCATGCGCCAAAATAAGCATTAAAACTATTTCAAAATGCATACAATTTTATGAATATATATAAATAATTTCTTTGTTTAAATCCAATGGTGCAGTAAAAATGTTTCTAATTATTTTATGGCAGCCATTATTTACGCAAAAATATTATTATTTATTAGGGTAGCTGTTTGAAAATAAACATGTAATTAACCATGAAAATAGTACAGCGAGAAAAAAATATTAAGAAATAGAACATTTCAAATGCAAACTAAAGAAATGTTTTTTCTTAATATAATGAATGTAAAAGTAGTATTTAGTTTTTAAAATAAAATTTTATTTTTGTAATTTAAATTTTTATTACTCTCTCATCATATCAGCACCATTCTAATACATATACTGAGCCACAAAATGTATATTAAAAGAAAAAACTCGTTCATCGTTTTATATTATTCGCTTGCTTTCAACATACATTTATTTTATACCGGATGCAATAAAGCGTAGTGAGAACTGTAAATATGCACTGCAGGCAATAAAAAATAATTATGTACAAGCAAAAGTGCCACGCATAAAGGATGTCCGCCCATTTGTTGCAGAAAAAAGGAGGCGAAAAAAACTGCACATTAACACACAGTAGTCATACATACATACATTCACTATCATATGTACATCCTATATGTATGTATTACTATCTATCTAATGTTTGGATAGAACAACAAAGAACAAAGCAATGTTGACTGCAATCGACATTGGTACAAAAATGTTCACATGAAATATGTTTGTTTGCAGAAACTATTTAATCCTACAAAACAAAGATGAAATTTTGCCATTTGATATACAATATAAATAAACGATTACAAACATAACATACGTTTAGAATGGTTGTATATGGAAGAATTTAAATGTTTCTGTGTGTGTGTGTGTAAGGGGAAAAAAGTATAACGTAACAAATAAACATTTCAACAATTCAATTCACTTTTGCAATTACGCACCAAAGTGCGGTTGGTCATGGTAGTAGAAATCGTTTACAAATAAAATGTAATACAAATGCAGTCGCATGTATAAAGAGACAAACATGTACATTCATAAATGAATTAGAAGGGTTCACGTTTGTATAGACAACAGAGAAGATGCTTATTTCTCAAAATTTTTGTCTTGGCGTCAATATTAAATAAACTGGATCAATAGATTAAAATGTATTTTTTAAAGGAATGATTTAATTAAATTGATATCATGTGGCGGTAGTGCATTTAAACTCTTTGTAATCGAGAATGAAGACAGTCGTCACTTTAGTATCCCCTTTGTAAGCGAGAGCGGAGGCAATCTTCTCTGTACTGTCTCCAAGTTATTTAGAGATTAGACTCTTAATAGTTATTTTCGTTATATTGAACATCCGAAAGTAGTTATTTTACCAATCTTTTGGAGAAATGATTGTTACTTTCTACTAATAAGCCACCACCTGGTTGACTCAAAGTTATTCCTTTCGGATCAATCGTCACATTGATGTCCCAAAGTATTCTAAAGAGTAGACATTTGAAATTTTTAACAACTATTTCCATTTATATCTTACCACCTCTTGGCTCCAATTTGCATGTTTTGGTCCATTCATAAAGAATAAATAACGTCACTTTCCTTGAACACGTCCATGTCCTAGTTTTATAGCAAGAAAAGTAGCGCCAGTTAAATAGCTAGTAATGTGACTGACATTCAATAACCTATTTGGAGATTACCATCCTTTGACTACTTTTGACTATCTTTTGACTGTCTCTTTGTATGGTGTAGAGTGACGATTGACTTCCTCGTAGGACAATCCTATGTTAAAATGTTTGGTCACCTGGGTAGTCATGTCGCTAGGGGCCACCACAAGTGGTAGGTTAAGTGGTCAGTTCGGGACTGTCCCGTCTGGGTATGCCCCTAATGTTCTAATGTATGGAATAGTTTACATGTAAAAATTCATAAACATGTGTGAATGTATTTATTTATAGAAGTATTTGTGTAAAGATCTTGTTCATCGTAGTTTTTGTGCAAAATTTATATTTTTCTTTTTGTACTTGCCTAACATACAATCATTCATTCCTCGGAAATTTTATACAGATAAAAATATAAAAAAGTGAAATTAAGATTCTGGTTATATCATTCTTATGGAGTGATATAGCCAAAAGTTATCCAACGTTTACAAAACAAAATATATATCGGAACAACTTTTTTACTTTTTAGTTCCAAACATCTTATGGATATTTCTTATTTGATCCTTTGACATTAAAAAAAATATAACTTATAATTTCAGGTTTTTCTTTGTACAGCTGGAAATTTTCTTAAGACAATTGTGACTGATAACTCTTTGTGCATATGTGTGGATCTCTATATTTATTTTTATGTATTTTCAAACTATATTCTTTGCTGTTTATAAACCATACACACAACAAAATGCAATACATACATATAAATTAAATGTATACAAGGACATTCGCATACATTGATATTTATACATTTATGCAGCCCAGTCAGTTTAAAACAACAACATAAAAAAGCTCAATTGGTGTATGTGTGATCACAGGAATTGAAAAAAATAAAAGAAAACTTTATATGCGAACGATTTGAGTTTGTTGTTTTTTGTTGTTTTACAGTTTGTCCGTAGTTATTCTGTTTGCTTCTTTATAATGTGCCCCGAAAGTGACATTAAAGTGTTATTGTATTGCACTTGCAACACAATAGAGTGCCATTTATTTTATAGAAAAATATTTACTTTTTCAATTTATTCTTTTGTAAGTATGAAGTTTTCTTATTCGTTTGTATGTTGATATATTTTTATTTATTTATTTTTATTTTTTATTTCTTATCCACTATAAGTAAATATAATTGTAAACATGTTTATTTGTGTTTATTTATTTTTGTGTAAGTAAATATGCATATACAATTACATATTTTTTATTTCTAAAATTGAGTTGCAAATGCAATTTCATTTCTCACTTCATTATTAGCCAACCCCCTACGACTTTGCCATTAGTGCTGATACTTTATTGTTAAACTAATAAATTGCGTGATTTTTCACTAAAATTCATTTTCTTATGATTATTATTCTTTTAGTTGTTGTTATGTTACTGTGTACATATGTATGTATATGAAGGATATGACAGTTTAGCTGTCGTTTTTTCATGTTTGCCATTATTCATATTTTGGTGTAAAATTTTTAATGTGTTTTATATGAGCTTTGCATGTGTTTTACTGACACATTTTTTTTATTTTGTAGTAAAAAATGTGTAGGTTTGCAAATATGAAAAATAGGAAAAATAAAAATTTTTATAAATAAATTTTGAATGGGTTAAAATATATTAGTCGGGCTTGTCCAATCTTATGAAACCCTAACTAAACCAGTTATAGGAATAAAATACGATGAATCATTCATAACAACGCATATTTATTGAATTCTTCCCTGCCAATAATATACATATTTAAACAATTGACTTATGAACATTTAATTTTCTGAAAAGGGTTTTTTAAGGATTAAAGTTTACATGAAATGTAAAGGATTGCTTTTAGTCGAAATACGATTATATTTAACGCCATTATGAGCTTAAAAACCGAGTGTCCAGTTGAGTGGGTTCAAGGTGAATAATGGACCAATTTGAATAGGATAAGAGCCAAAATAATGATGGTGACCAAATTTTCTTTGAATTATCTTTAAAATTGCGACATCTTTTTTGACTACAAGGTTTACGTGGATGGATGAAAGACAAACGGACCCAGAGATTGTTGATTGTCTCAGAGAACTATTCTAAGCCGACTTGTATACTCTAAAATGGGTGTAGTACCAACACTTTTATGCGTAACAAACTTCAGCACAAACGTATAACACCCTCTCCTTAATACTGGTATAGGGTATAAAAACAACATGACCAATCCATGTTAACAAGACAAGTAGCACGATTTTTTTTGTTTTGTGTTTCTTTTTTTTTTGATAAATTTATCAATGAATTTTAAACAAATAAATTGCAACAATATTAAGTATTTATCGGTTGGTATTATTAATGATTGTTCTAAAACATTTTTATTAAAGTAAATAATATTTAATATTAATATTTATAATATTTATATGGAAAATGCATTAAATCATTATAAGACAGATAAAGTATTTTGAGAACCAAGACCCGCCCCTTAGGAGGCTATGGGTTCATTATTCAAAACGTCTATAATTTATCTAACGATTATGTAGTAACAGCTGCATTTTCAGAAAAGTTGATTCTGACCGTCTTTCTTTACACATGTTGATATCAATTTTCTTAAGACTACAGATCTGGTTGGTTGCCAAGTCTTCAATAGTCCAATCAGACAAAATCAAAATACAGTCTTAGCTAATCTAGTCTTTTATACAACTTACAAAATTTTAAACACATATTAAACCATATTTGGTTTAAATAATCGACACTCACCTGAAAAAAAAATCACTAATATATAGAGGCCAAATAAAAACATATTGAATTTTAATTTGTAAAATAATTTTACATTCTAATCTATTGCTTAAAATTTTGATTTTTTTTCTGTAGAATATTAATGATTTAAATACTTAATTTAATTTTATTCAATTACTCTTAGAAAATCATTGAATGTAAAATATATATGAACCATGTACGTATGTAATTTAGAATGTGTCTTTGGCTATAATATTTTTTTAAATGTCAGCCTTAAATTAAATTATGTAAGTGTAGCAATACCAAAAAAAGTCAATATTTGTTTATCATTAAGTTTTCTGTGTTCATATACATAGTTATTATGTATTGAATATTTAAGTATTGTAAAGTTTAATTAATTTAGTTTATGTATGTGTGTGTGTTAATTTAATTTAAATGAATAATAAGTAAAAAAAAAATATAACATACAGTTAGGCATAAAAGTTCTTGTTCAGCTAGTGGATAAATTTTGTACAAAACATTTCATACAAAAAAACAAAAAACAAAACAGAAAACAAGTAAGTAGACCATATGACCCTACTTCAGGCAGTATGTTGAAAACTTGGATTGTTTTTTAACTTTTATTCTGCAAGAGGGCTCATTGGGCAGTAGAAGTACATATGGGATTTAATGTAGCATTTAATTGTGTTGTTAGTATTTATAAGTGAATTTTGACCTTCAAGTCATTTTCTGAAGGGGAGTTTGTATGAAGCCAAATTATTGCAAAAAAAAAATCGGTAGTGTCATTTAAAGTTTTATAAAACTAAGTTTTGATAGAGCATTTAAGTAACATAATTATGAGCCCAATGGCCATATTCTAATGGTATTGATCTAGGCGAAATAATGGACCGATTTCAAACATATTCTATCAAATCATCTTGTACAAGGTTTACGTGGATACACAGACAGACGTACGGGCATAGGTAAATCGACTCAGAAAGTGATTCTGAGCCAATTGGTAATCTTTAAGGTGGGTGTAGGACCAATATTTTTGGGCCTTACAAACATCAGCACTAACGCATAAAACAAAGCTATATTGACGTACTTATAGCAGGCTTGGGGATAATTTTTTTTAATTACTTTTACTTGTAAAGTAATTGTAATTGAAGCTTAACTTATTGCAAACACTTGTAATTGCAGTTTGGTCAATTACAATTATTTGTAATAATAATTGTAATTGAAATTTTGTCTGTAACAATTACATGTAATTGTAATTTTGCCAATAAAAATAACATGTAATTGTAATTAAAGTTTTGCCCGTAAAAATTACTTTTATTTGTAATTAAAATACATTGAATTACAATTATTTCCCCCAAATGATTACATGTAATAGGCAATAAATTAATTATAATTAAAAGTAGTTGAAAAAGCTTCAATTACAAGTAATTTTAATTTTTTAAATATTCATTACAAGTAATTGTAAATGGATACACTTCCATTACAATTACTTAAAATTATAATTGACTATGTGATGTATTACAATGATAGCAAAATGAAGACTAAAAAGGAAAATTAAAGCTTTTTGTTTACTTAAGATAAGAAATATTTGAAAATTTTTTTCTTTGACTGTTATAAAATATTTATTGTTTTTATAAACATAACAAACAATACATATATACATACATATATGTATATGTATTTTAATTTATGTTATACAAATATTTTATTACACTTAATCATTTACTAAAAATCTATAATTAAAGAATGTTAAGATTGTATACAATTGAAACAATAAATTATAATATAAACACCACTAAATGAAAATACTTTTTAATTATATAACTAAATTAAAATCAATAATTTTTAGGTCTCATTTAAATGAAATTTAATGTAAAGTATGTAGAAACAATAACAGCAATCTCCATGATTTTCATATTTATGGTTCTCCCTAGATAAACGGTTAGGGAATGTATTTGAAAATGTATATATGTTTTTACTAAAATATATAAAAACAAGTATTTACTTTAATTAATTAAAAAAGTCTTTAAATAATTCCTTGTGCAATAAAACTTACACTCTTAAGGCCCTTCACATAATCACACTTTACGTACGTAAAGTTAAATGAAAAAGAAAATAAAATTTTATAAGTTTGTTAAAAAAGAGAGTAAAAATCGTTTCAAACAATTAAAAAAAGCCATACAACTGTCTAATTCTATCAAATATGTGATGGATTCATAACATATTGTATTACGCGTTCCCATGATTTCTCTTCTAATTCTATCAAATATGTGATGGATTCATAACATATTGCATTACGCGTTCCCATGATTTCTCTTCTACACAAAATTTTGACAGATCATATATCAGGTGTGTTCGTGTGAAGGGGGCTTTAGATGTACTCTTAGTATAGTATGAAGTTTTATTAGTTTTTGAATTCAATAGTTAAAAAATATATTAACAAAAACTTAAGTTTGATGCAAAAGAGATTGTCTTGGCAAAATTATTTATTCTTTATCAATCAAAAATAATTTATATTAATAACTAAATATCGGAGTTAAATGATTTGTCAACTGTAAAAAAACAAACAGAAAAAATATAATAAATATATTCTAACAATATTTATAATTTATCATGCAAATGGGAATTTGAAAACTTTTGCAAAATATTTACGCTTTTTATTAAAATAAAAAAAAAAAAATATTTTATTGTTTTTCAACCTTCCAGCAAATAAATAAAATGTGTAATTTTAAAATAATTTAATGATTTAAAAACAAATTGCATACAATCAATTATATAACCTTTAGAGTATTTAAAATTTTAGAATATTTTTAAGTACTTTTTGTTTGTGAAATTAAAGTATTTAATATTATTGAGCAATGCATTGCAAATTATCATTATTGGCAATGACCAACAGATACACATGTCTGCCAAAGATATTAAAGTTATCATATTCATAAAAACTTCATAAAATAATAACAATTAAAACTTTAAACTTGTTTTTGTAGTTAAATTAAAAATGTTATACAATATTGTTAAAATATGAATATTTACGAAACTAATTGAACATTAAAGTAGTATTGTGTATAACTTAAAACCCCATGAACATATTTTGGAAAATGAAAAAAACAGTTTCACTACATTGATTTTGATCATTTCTTCTTCATTGAGATATTGATATTACATACACATATGAAAAACTCCTACTATTAGCGGTGGAAATTCATTTATGATTTAAAAAAGTTATTTTTTGTTTGACAACTATGAGTACATATTCTGACAACGGATGTTATTGAAAATTTATAAAAATTTTAGTAGTTTTAATTTAAAAATATAATAAAATATGTGTTGGGTTTTCATATCTTTTAACTCCAATTATTTGATTTTAAATAAAAAAACTTATTTTAATTGTTATTATTATGATATGTTTGTAATAAAAATTCAATACATTTTTAATAAATTTTATAAATAATTATATATTTTTTATGAAAATTAATAAACTAACAAGTGCTTTAAACAATGAGTGCAAAATTCAATAAAACGATAAAAATTATTTAATTTTATGTTCGTGGGAAATGTTAAATTTATTTATTGTGTGTTGATATGAATTGAAAAACCCCGTCATTATTAATCTTCTTTTACTCATTTTACAGCTTGAAACTTACTACAAGACGTGTATTGTCTAAACACTCAGAAGTATAGATAGACATACGGACGGACATAGCTAAGTCGACTCAGAAAGTGATTCTGAATCGATTAATATATTTTAAGAAGGACAAATATTTTCGGGTGTTACACAAACGCATAGTATCCTTCATTTGTAATTAAGGTAAGTATTAATATTAGAAGTATTGTTATAAAAATTATAAAAAATTCTCTTTTTATAGAAAAATAAATAGGAAAAAATTATTATAAAAATGTTATTGAAATGTTCATACATTCGAGCTATTAATAGTCAAAAATTTACAGATTTACGTTTGGATACCCTAGAAGGTATTATGCGCTATACCCTAGAAGGTATTATGTAGCCACCTAATTTCTAGTGGATGTCAACTTTAATATTTCAATTTTAACATGTATCCTGTTAAACTTTTGATTGGCATGACAAAATATAATTATTATTTATATTACGATTAATTCACTTTAATACTTACTAGCAAAATATAATATTTAATTACTATTCTTATACATGTTCCCTTAGGTTAAAGCAATCTGTTTTTAATTTGAATAAATATTTAAATTAAAAAAATAATATTTATTATATTTAAAATATTATTATTTTCTCTTACATACCTACTTGTTATATATAATAATATTAAACATGTTTTTGCTGATATTTGATTTAGTTTTCTAAATAGATTACAAGTGATGATTAGAACGTAGTCACTCGTATAAATATTTATTGTATTCATGTTTTGAAATTTTATTAAATTTTGTTGAAATTGCTTATTAAAAGCGATTATATTTTATAGATATTATATTGTAGTTTATGTTATTTATACAACTATTTAGTTTAGATATATTCAATTATGGCAAAAATAAAAACAATAACAATAAATAAACTATAGCTACTAATAGGCTGTTCAATGAAAATTTTGTTCAAAGCTAATTAAAAAAAATATAAAAAAAGATTGTTTAAATATAAATATATACATTTGTATATATAAAAACAACATTCGAGTTTCTTTAGTTATATATATTTTTTTTGGTTTCGTTGTTATTCAATTAAAAAATTTTGCTGAACTCCCTTGTTTTATGAATATTTGACTTGATGTACATGTTGTTGGCATGAATAAAAATATTTATTTATTTCATTTATAATAATTTAATTTACAAGGGATGATAGTTTAAATTACTATTTATTTTTGGCTTTAAAATGTTAACTTTAAACTTTGTATCTGTATGTGTGTTTACATACACATATACAGAAAGTAAAATTATAATTGTAGAACGTGATTTTTGTACATTTTCTAAGCTTATTGTTTGTAAATATATGTATATACGTACAACTGAACGAATTAATAAATAAATGAATAAGTAAAGGAATGAATGGATATTTAATGCTTACATACACATTTTCTTATTTTTTCTCAGCATTACCAAATGGTTGTATTCATAAAAACTTATTTTAGGTTTATTAACAAGTTTAAATAGCAAGTCAATAGTTTATTCGATAATCTAGTACTTAGTCTAGTCCAAAGTCAAGTCTATATTCAAGCCTATAGTCAAGTCTATAGTATATTCCATAGTCTAGTCTATAGTCTAGTCTATAGTCTAGTCTATAGTCTAGTCTATAGTCTAGTCTATAGTCTAGTCTATAGTCTAGTCTATAGTCTAGTCTATAGTCTAGTCTATAGTCTAGTCTATAGTCTAGTCTATAGTCTAGTCTATAGTCTAGTCTATAGTCTAGTCTATAGTCTAGTCTATAGTCTAGTCTATAGTCTAGTCTATAGTCTATTCTATATTCTATTCTATAGTCTATTCTATAGTCTAGTCTATAGTCTGGTCTATAGTCTAGTCTATTAAAAACAAAATATTTTACTGGTAAGATAAAGTGAACTTTAGCTATTGTGAATTATGAATACATACAAGTGTTTGTCGGTATGACAGCAACAGGAAGTAAACTAGTTTATATTTCAATTCATTGTTGTTAATTTAAATATCAATACTATATATCAATATGAATTTTCCTTAAATATCTATAAGTTTCAATTCGTGTTTAAAATTAATTCGATGAGATTTTTGAAGAAAGTTAATCAAAGTAATTTGTTTTGTATTTGAAATTAAAGGCATTAGAGATGTTAACTATATAGACGTTAATTTTTAATATTATATCTTAGTATAACTTTTGAGGAAATGACAAGGAATAGCGAAAGAGTTCTTTAAAATTTGATTTTGTCCTTAAATATGACTCTTTATTAATAAACAAGTAAGAAATTATAGATAAGTTTTTAATGTTTGCAATTGAACCCAAAAAAATTATTTCTTACCAAAACAGATAAATATAGTTGTACAATAACATAAATTGATTTTTACATTCATGATAAATTTGTAAAAACCTATGTAAAAGTGATGTAAATAAAAAAATCACACACTAGAAAAAAAACAAGCACATAAAGTTAATTGCTTTTTAATTTGTACCACATGATATTGAAATGGGAATCTTTTTAATTTCCAAAAAAAAAAAACATCTAAAGAAAATAAATAATAAAACAAATTAAAACAAAAAGGCAGCAAGATATGAAATTTTATAAATAGACTAAATGAAAACTGGAGTGTTGATACGACTAACAGTGGGTGTCAAAATAACAGCTGATTTATACAATTTAATTTTTAAAGTAATTACAGTAAACGTTAGAGAATGCAATGTTTTATCTCCATTTAGTCACATTCTGACAAATTTAGCTACTAATATTTTAGAGAACTTTATATAATTGAAGAATGTTTACATATTTTTCTAACATTCTGTAAATAAATCATAAGAAGACCACAAACACACGCCATAAAGAATATTTATATGTACATTTTATTTATTTATTTTCATATTTTTGTTCATTTCTTTGGTAAATGTAAACTAATTCATATTATTTTTCTATGTCTTTAAATAGATAAAATCATCTCAAGCCTGCAAATTGTTTGTGGTATTAATTTTTTTTTATTAAATAAATTAAAAATATCAAGATATCTTTTCATTTTTTGGTAATCAAATATAAAAACCATTATATTACTTTGTGTAAATTTAAAATGTTGTTTTACAATTTATATGCTTGGATGCCTTGATAAATAATGCAAAAAAAAAAAAAAAATAAAAGAAATGTAAATTGCACAAAATTTTATTAAAAAAATAAATCAAATAAATGGACAGAAGATGTGGAACCGCTTATTTTGTTTTAGTGACTTTTTGAATAGATATTAGAAATAACTAAAAAATGTAATAGGTGACAAAGTTTGATGACTGAGCGCCCAACAGCAGATTCCAGTTCAGTTCTAGTTCAGTTCTAGTTCAGTTCTAGTTCAGTTCTAGTTCAGTTCTAGTTCAGTTCTAGTTCAGTTCTAGTTCAGTTCTAGTTCAGTATTTTGAAGAAAACGTATTTGAAGAAGACCCCGTATGAACAAAATATCTCGTTTTTACACCCGGCAGTTCCTGTCCTACTATCCAACAGTATTAATCTTGGTATTAATCTTACTTCATTGCTGTGTAATGCTTATGCTCTTATAAATACTATAAAAATGACTCATCAAAAAGTAATAAAATTTTCAAAAGCTCTATAAAATAATAGATGACAATGAAACCCTCTTATAATATCCTGTTCATTAATATTGCACTGAAATTCGTGAACTAATAAACATTTAACAATATTTTCTAAACGAAAGGAAATTTTACAATTTCCGGTAATATTTGTCATGTATGTCATTTATAGAGTGTAAAATTTGCCCCATGTTGTACATCCAGGACTTGTTTGAATTCAATTACAAACTCGTATAAGTAAGAATATTGCGTGTAAGCATGTGTGTGTATTGTAGCATCTGTTAGGAATGATGATTTACATTTATTTCTTTTGTAAATGTTTCAGAAGCTGTATTTTATATAAAAGTATATTTCTGTGTAATTGTCTGTCGATATATAATGTATGTATGTCTGATTGTGTGGGTTATTTTTTTTTGTGTTTGTTTTGACAATCACAAAAACACAATTTCCTAAACAAATTTGTACTGGTATCAGTTTGAGATAAGTTTTATTTTTCATTTACGTATTTATTTTGCACACACGTTTGTATGTATGTATATACACACACAAAAGGAATAAAAATAGAAAAGTAAGATTTTAATAAAAAGATATGTTTTTCTGTTTACGAAAGAAAAACAATATTCTCTATATCTGTTTTAATTACTAAAAAATACCCGAAATATATTAAATGTTTATAGTTTTATAAATATTAAGAAACTCTAAATATAAAATAAAACTATAAAAGCCTTTAAATAAAAATATAGAAAACATTTTAATGTCATATTTAAACATTTTAAAAATGCGTCATTTAGCTCACCAATTAAAATAAGTGCTTGACGTTGAAACAAGTTTTCTCCTAATTTGCCAAAAACCATTTAATTGAAATCAGGTTTAAACATTAAACCATAAATAAGCTTTTTACGTAAATTGACCTTAAAGTTTCTTAGAACTAAAACTAGCAACTAACAATTAATAGTTTTTACAATGTAATAGGAAAAACAACAACAGTAAGTTTTCATTTATAGTTATTGTTAAAGTAAAATTTTTACCAAACTGTAATAATTTGGATATACAAAAAAAAAAAGAAACAAAATAGAAAAAACTATGAAAAAAAGTTAAAATCCCTTTTTCCGTTTATATTTCTTGAACATATAGAAACAAACAGACAGACAGACATACAATCGGAATAGTCATACATATGAATCTACATGTTAAAAAACAATCATGTGTAACTTTAAACAATAAAATTTCTAGTCGATTTACCAAAAAGCAATTGTAAAATATTCACTTGTATATATCGATGTATGTAAATATGTGTAAAATACACACACACACAAACGTACATGCAATCAAGTTTCATGAAATGTGACCAAACCCAGTAACTACATATATTGATTTCCAAGTAAATGTAAATCGTTTAAAAAATGTTTTTTTTCGTTATAGTTTGCTGGGTTATATGTTCTGTGTAAGTGTTAAAAAATTTACTATTTTGTATTCCACTTAGAATTCTATTCAATTTTGTTTTCATTTACTAAAAAGCTTAAGAATTTTAATATAATTTTATTTTCATGTAATCGTTATGCTTGTTCATTTTAACAAAATGAGTTTTACTTAACATGGTTTTAAACAATTGTTTGACAACAGTGAAGACGAAAGAAGTAGTAGTTGTCAATTTTTATTTAATGAAGTTTATATTATGAAATTGATGAAACTTTTATATAACTTTATATAACTTATTTATTGAACTTTTAAGATATTGATGCAGCATATGGTCCGTAATAATACAAATCGTTCTTTTTTCAAACTTCTTCTTTTCCGACCTCTCCACAATTCTTTGGGATTGAAATTGTACAAAACAATTAGTTTTAATGCAATGACTTAAATCTATTTGTTAAAATCGTTGGAAAACAATAGCCATTACTCTGTTCTGATGCAATTCACTTCATAACAGAGTGTTGTCCTTTAAAGGTTTTTTAGGCGTGCACTCTATATAATACCAGGAAATGGAAAAAGGTCAAAAGTCAATACTTTGAATATATCTAGTCATGTCCGTCCGTCTGTTGAAAGCATGATAGGGTTCGAACGAAAAGAGAAAGAGTTTTGTAATATTGAATGAACATTATGATTGTTTTAAGTGGCTTTAAGTACTTTAACGCTCGTAATTAGATTAAAACAAGTAGGAAAGTATAGTCGGGCATGACCGCCCATATAATACCCTACACCATGAGTATATTTTTAAAATTTTTACCTTTTATAAAATTTTTATTTTTTATAAAGAAAGTTTTATGTTGAATATAACCAATAATTCCAAAATATTTAAGCAATTTATTGATAAAAAACTAAAATTTCTAAATGAGGCTTTATATAGGTCAAATATGGACCGATCCTCGGTTAATTTGGGAAAAGGATATATTTCTAAATAACAGTTAATTTTGCTGAGTTTCATTGCGATACAAATGGTTACAAGTCAATTTTAGACGTTTAAGTCATTTTTTGAAGGGGAGTTTGTATGGGAGCTACGGTCAAATATAGCCGATCCTTACGAAAATCTGCAGTGTCATTTATACTTATATAAAACTTATTTGTGCCAATTTTTAAAGAGATAGCAGAATATTTGACGAAATTATGGCATAAAAAGTTCAAATCGGGAGGTACGGTTGTATGGGGGCTAGGTGAAATAATGTACCGATTTCAACCAAAAAACATGCTTGTTCCAAATTTCGATTAAGACATATCCGACGGACGGACATGTCTTAATCGACTCAAAAAATGATTCTGAATCGATCGGTATACTTTAAGGTGGGTATTGGACCAATATTTTTGTATGTTACAAACATCAGCACAAACGTATAATACCCTCTCCACTATAGTGGTGTAGGGTATAAGAACTACTGTAGGAACGAACTTCGACGTAAATAAGTTTTATAAGAACTTTATTCTGCTTACTTAATTTTATAAGGATCGGACAATATATGTCCTTATTTTTCAAATCTCCTATAATGTTTAGTTCAGAAAATAAGTTAAAAGCATATGAATCAGTTTATAATTCACTCTATTGTCTATTCATATAACAATCCTTTAATATCGGTTTCGATAATCATTCTAATGTACATAACGTTGTTGCAAAAGATTGGTTTTTATTGGACGTAGTCCCTTTGTCGAGGGTCAAACAATGAACTTGTTAATATTGAAAATTTGTGATTTTATATTAGACAATTAATTTTTTATTATATATCGAAAATTTAAAAGATTTGCAGAATAAACTTTGTAAGAAATAGATAGGATCGATTTGAATAAGACTTTTTGGTAATTTAGTTTCTCCAGTTTGAAAACTTTGGAGTTTACTAAAGCCCTGCACACGACAACAATAATGACAATTTGCCATCATTAGCACACGACATTTTTAAGCAAATTGTTGCATTACTGTTGACTTGTGCAGTGTTTACAAAGGACAATAGTCAGACAAGGATTTACCGCAAGGGAATCATCTGCCATGAATCCAAAATATATGTGATTTTAAAATTCTAAGACCAGTGCTTCAAATTTCATCATATTAAATTTTACTTAAAAAAATTAATGAAAATAAATCAAATTTACGTTTGAAACCGCTCACTCATTTTTAAAACAAAGCCATTTAATCCATTTAGAATTTATTAATACTCTTCTTAATTAGTTTATACATTAATAAATACCCAAAACTAGCAATGAAAGCTATTTACTAAATACAAAGTAATAGAAAAATTTCTGTAAACAAAATTAAATTTAACACAATTAAGAACAAATAATGTGTTGCAAAATATCTACATATATTTTCCTTTGATTTCATAAAGCACTAAGTTTACGTAGTTAATGTTAATTACAAATAAATAATATATCAAAACACATTAAATTGAATTGAACTGGATATGTATGTAAAGATTTTTGACTTCTGTACTACTCATACACAGTATATAAGTATGTACATATATTATAATGCAAAAGTGTGTATATAAGCATACATATACAACTATTGATAGTACAGAATTTGTATATGTATTGAATTTATGCAAATAAGTCATACTTATTTGTTTACAAAGGTAGTCTCTATGCACTAGTCACTTTCACAAATCTACTATTCTATACATATAAATACTTGCATTTAATATTGTACAAATGTATTTGTTTTTCAATTTATATGTCTGTATGTATAAATGTGTCTGTGTACATGTCTATAAACATGTATCTAAAGATACATATTTACATATAGTCGTACATATGTTTTCTAACTTTTTCATGTACATATATATAAATATTTGTATTTGTTATTTATTTTAAAATTTTACTATTTCTTCCTTTTTGTTGTTGATGTTATTGCTATTGGCCTTTATATACTTTTAGTATTAAACAGTTTATTATAAATTTTACATATGTTATTTTGTTATTTGTGTATTTAAAACAATAAATAATAAATTCTACTAGTGCCGCATTTTAGAATCACGTTTTTTCAGTAGAAACTCAATTTTCGATTGGTTTTTATTTTAATCAGCTTTGAAAATATGCAAGGTTCTACTGTACGTATACTTTATATATGAACACAACCGGAAATAATTTAATATGTAAACAAAAATTTTTTTGCAAAAGGTAAATAATAGAAAATATAAACAATATATAACAATAAGTATGTATAGAAAATCATCTATGGACACTATGCTTATAATCAATATAAGACCTTATCACTAAGTGTTAGCTGGTATTGCTCTAATAATGTTTTAACCTTTTCCTATGGACATTTTTGCAAGCAAATTTTCATGAATTTTTTATAGTATAATCTACATGTTTGAGTTCTAAATATGACAGAGGAAAAACCTTAAACTTGCTTTTCTCTGTGAAAATTTGGTAGTCAAACTATGATGCTTGTTTATACCAAACATATGTATCTAAAACTTTTCTAAAGATCAGGATAAAATACTTTTTCAAAGTATTTTTTTATTCTTTACATCGATTTGAAGTTTTTCAAAAATTTTTAAAATTTATAATCCTAGTGGACATTTTTTAATGCTGTTTTTTTTCATTTATAGCAGTAGAAAACCCGTTTTATCTAGATTACTACTTAACTTAAACTATACTTAGTGTGCTTTGCTACCCTCATTACGTAGCGCTATTAGTACCTCTAGATAACGTAGCTATGCCTTTCTATCATACAGACAAATACCTGAAGACTTAGGAAATCTAATTTTCAGTAAACCTAAATAACCTACAAATTTGAAACAACCTCTTAAAATATTGTAAATAATGTTTCATTTGAACAAAAGATTTGCGTAAGCATACTTCAGATTAAAACGAATGTAAAGTACAATGCACCACTCACTATAGGTAGACTCTGATATGTCATTAATGGAAGTTAATGACTTCCGAAGAAGCGAAAATAATTGTATTTTTTTCTATGCTGACTATATGTTTTTGTTATTACTTTTTTGTGATATACAAAAATTTTATTTTTGGGCTCCTATTTTATTAATTTTATTAATGTTAATATTATTTAAGTCAAATTAGTTGTATAATAATATAATTTCACTTCCGAATAACTTCCAAAAAAATATAAATTACTTCTTGAGAAGCAGTGAATTTGAAATTAAATAAAAAGGGCATCCCTCCTATGACAAGACTGTGTTAAAATCCTCAATACTTCGAGTCTTTTTCAGATCTGTTTTTTCGCTTCTTTGGATGTTCTTTCTTTTTTGCTGGATAGTGGACATACAGAATTTGAATTTGGAATTTGTTTTTTGATCGAAGATGTTGGCAAAATCAACATATGCGTGAAACTGGTCTGTCTGTCCATCCATGAAAATTTGCTTGCAATCAAACAACTATCGCAATATTAAGACAATTCAATGAAAAAGCCTAAATCTTTTTTTGCTAGCCCAATAAGAAATCAACGTTCTTAATTTCCTTTAAACATACACAGTGGTTTATAAACTTTTGTTTTTGGAAATTATTTGATATCTCTGGAACTATTACATATATCGCAAATGTAATGAAATTTGTAAGTTAAATCTTAGGTGATATAAAATTTTTACTATATACATATGAGGGATTATAGTTGAAGTTTAAATATTTTTCTTCTTTTCTTTTAAATTTTACTCTATTTCGATAATAATTTTACAACTAGAACAAATTTAATTTTACATAATAATTATCTACAAACAATTATACAAATTTTAACTTTAAGCTCTTTTATTTAGTTTAAATTAATTTAATAAATTTTGAATGTATAATTTCTATACATTATTAAATTTTACATAAATGAACAGCATAAAATGAACATAATTTAACTATTTATAAACATAAAATATAATTAACTTGTATTAATTATGCAATTATTTTGTAAAAACAGAATGCCATGAAAAATACTCAGAACCATAGTTATTAGTTGAATTTTATAATACCATGTATTTAATCACACTTAAATTCAAACAATTCACTTTAAACCTGGTGAATGGTAAATATAAAGACCCTGCATATAACAACAAGGTTAAAACACAGTCTGCCGGCCTTCATTCTCTAATGAAAACATTTGTATGTTTTAAATAAACCATAGCACTCACCTGTAAATAAACAGGAAAAAAAAAAACATAATAATAAAATAAATAAATTAATTTGTGCTTAAAAATTCATATAGAAAAAAATATATAATTTCAAATTAAAAACAATAATAATAAAAATACAGAAAAAATTGTTGGCAAACAAATTAATAATTAAAAATTGAATATTACATGTAAATAGTTATTTGAATTAATTATTTGTTGTATTCATGTGTAAAATGTGTATGTGTTAGAGAATATCTGTGCATTTGGACTGCTCGTATATAAAGACTAACACAAATTTAGATACAAACTTGTTAATGAGTTTAACAGCAACAATACAACAGCCACTGCTACAATATTGTAATCGTTTATTTGTTTGTATGTATTTATGTAAGTGCAGATTTATTTGCAATTGTATGTGATAATTACATTTATACATGTAAAAGTTTAAACACAAATGTACATTTATATATATGAGGTTAATAACGAGGCTGTCGTTTCTATTTAAATTGTATACACATCTGTTTTGAAACTCAGACAGTTGTGGGCAATAAGAAGAGATATTAGCCATTAAATAAGTATTAGAAAATTTACAGTCTATAGTCTTGTTAATAGGAATATTCTAATACAAATACAAATTCTTAGTATATTTGTAAGCAACACAACTGTATTGTTGTGTAGTATACAACTGATGTCTGAAACTAATGGAAATATTCTTCGTATCTTTCCCCTTCAAGGAGTTACGTGTCTGTTCATATAAACGTTATAAATATTAAATATTGAATTATTCCTTAACTATAGGACAAAAAGTTTTATGTTTTTGTCCTATAGTTACCTTTTTGAAAACAATTGTTTAAGATTTAAAATAATTCGATATCTCTTGAACTACTGAATATAAAGTAAAGAAATTTCATACAGTCACAGTGAAGGTGTTTAGCCTTCAAGTTTGGTCGTCTTAAATATACAATTTTTTCCATCTTCATCATCATATTAAAATTGAAGTTTTATTTCAATATGTGCCATGTCGTTTAAAACATGGTTCAACATGGTTACTACAACTGTAATGTATTGGAAGAGATTTCAATTTAATAGATTTCAACAATATTTCTGTTACCGAAAACATTTATATGATCACTGCAATTAGACTATAATTCACTTAAAACATAATTCCGATTTGTCTGCACCAAGGTTTGTAAAATTTATAAGCCAGATACAATACCTCTATCGGTCAAGAAACTGCCGTACTTAGAGGGACTCAAATTTGGATATTTTCCTAATATCCACTAACCTTGGTGCAAATTTCACCCAAATCGGTATCGGCATATTGTCAATAAACATATTAGCTTAATCAAATAATATCCATTTGTTCGACAAATTTTTAAATAAATATAATTTTTGCAAGTTTTGTTCAACACTTTGAATGATTTATTTGAAATATAAAAGAAATATTTTTAATATCACCTTATTAATTAATTTAAAATAAGTTTATAAAAAATATTTAATTTTTTGTTTATTAGTAACTAATAATTGAACATTTGTTAGAAACAACCAACTTTTTACAATATTATTGCAATTTTTTTAAACTGGATTTTTTTATGTTTTGTACAAATTACAATTAGTTTTGTGAATGAAAAAATCTCTAGTTTTAGTGACTTTTTTTGTAATGTTTAGTTGTTTTCATACAATTTATAGATTTTAAAGCATTAAAAATAATTTTAGTTTACATAAGTTTTAAGTAAAAAAAATTAAATTTAAATTTCTGAATGAAAACATATGCAGTAATTATAAAAAAATTTCAAAGTATTCCTCTTTTAAAAAAAAAAATTTCGAAAATTTCAACTATTATATTAGAAAATTTTTCTATTTCGTTAAAATTTCCTCAAAAAATTAGCTTTTTGTTGAAATTTTTTGGAGAATGATTTTCTTTCAAATGTTGGTCCTACACCCACCGTAAAGTATACTAATCGGCTCAGATTCGTGTATGAGTGTATGCAAGGCACACTTTACATGTCGCAATTTTTGATGAAATTTGTCACATACTTTTCTTTTGACAAAATGACGAACGCTTTTTAAACTGGTTGATAAGTAACTCCCGAATAGGGTTTTTGAGGTTATAAATATTTTAAATGTTCTTGACTCACTTCAAAAATCGACAAAACTTAATTTTATATAATTCTTAATAATAATGCTGATTTTCGTAAGGAATTGGTAAAATTTCTATTATATAGAAATTTTTTTTTAAAATATCTATTTTTATGAAAATTTTTATTTCTTTGAAAAATGTCTATTTTTACAGAAAATTTTTTTTAAAAATATCTATTTTTATGAAAATTTTTATTTCTTTGAAAAATGTCTATTTTTACAGAAAATTTTTGCTAACCTCTATAAATTTTTTAAAGAAATTTTTTTATTTAAAATTTAAATTTTTTCAAAAAAAAAAAAAAAAAAAAAAATTAAAAATTTATATTTTTATAGAAAATTTTTTTAATTTTATAAAAAATGTAAGAAAAGTACTTCTATAATAAAATTTTTATTAAAAAAAATTTATTTTGAAAAATTTCCATTTTAAAAAATATGTAAATAAAATGTTTGGAAAATAATTTTAAATTCATGACCAATATAGTTGTTATTTTTAAATAATTTTAACAAATGCGAATAAAAGTTCAAACATGAATGTAGTTTATTAACATGAAAATAATATCATAAAATTTCCACCTTTATTTTCATTTGTTATGAAATTTATTTAAATTAAGGTGATAAAATTTACTTGTCAACTGATGTTAAAATAGATTTAAGCTGAATTATAAATTAATAATAAATAGCACTGCAGAAGTGTTTTTGACACAAACTATATTTATTTAAAATAAATACTAGATAAATAAACAATAAAATCGCCTTTGATTAAAATATAATGATATAAACTGTATAAACTTATATTAGTATGGTTTCACATTTTAGGGTTTAACCGTTTATTAGTATAAATCACTTCTTCAAATTTTAATTACATTTGTAAAGAGTTAAGCAAATGTTTAAGGAGAGAACAAATTTTCAATTAATATATTGTATTTAAATTAAAAAATCTGAAAAACTAGTTTGTTGAGTAGGGTTGTCTAGGTTATTCGGAAGAAACGATTTAAAAGTCCTTGTAGTCATTATATGATTAAACATTACCGCTAAAAACTACTAGTTTTTGTTAAATATGTTACATATTTTAAAGCTTTATTATATATAACATATCTTTATTTTCTTTTTCAATTTAGTTATTTCATTGAAAATCCTATATTTTATTACAATTTTAGTAATTCCATTAAAATAAATAAAATATGTCTAAGTAAAAAACAGAATTTTTGTTGTCAAAGACATGATTGATGATACTTTTTTTTTAAGTTTGAAATATGAAATGTATCTGTCAGCATTAATCGCAAAAATTCCTAGTAAAATCCTTTAGGCCATTTTTAACATTTTTCAACAAATCTTCTACAAACAAGATTTTACTTGTATTTCACTGTTTTCTTTTTATTGTTGTTAACTCTTTGGCATTCGTATTTTGATATAAATATGTTTGTAAACAAAACAATTTTAATATTGAATTTTTTTCACCAATAAAACAAAACAAACAACAACAATAATGCAAATCTTATAAGTAAATATTTTTTACAAGAATTCTACAAAATATATTAACTATATACACACAAACGAATAAAATTTTGAATATGTTCGCATACACCTTAACATATTTTTATACACATATAAAGCTTTATATATGTATATGTGTATACAGAATAGACAAAAATTCATATCATAACCTTGGTTTTGTTAATATTTTTTAGGCAAAATTCCAAAAATTTCAACTACAAGAGTAAAATACACACATTCATACAAATAGCAAATATTCTTTTTGGTTTACTCTCATACCTTTTAAAATGTATTATTGAATTTATATTGCAATGTAAAATAAATCTAAAACATTTGTAAAATACTTTTTATTTTTCTTAACTTAAATAAAAATAATATAAGAGTGAAAGTATATGCAAATACAATGGAAAAATAAAATTCAACCCCAACATTGAAATTTGTTTTTAAAACACTTTTCTCTAAATTAAAAAATATATCAATTTAAAAATTTAAAGAAATTTTATTTAAATTCTATTTTAACTAAGTTGTTTTTACAAATTATCTTTTAAAAATATAGCATTTTTTTAAAGGAGAATTTTCAAAAATTTTGTTTTTAAAAACTTCTTTAAGAAAACTTTACATTTTGTAAAATTTTTCTCTTTTCGAAAATCAATTTTTATAACATTTTACTTCTTTCGGAAAATTTCTGTTTGTTATATTTTTCTTTTAAATTTCTCTTTTCTATAGAAGATTTTAGAAAAATTCTCTTTTCTATAAAAGATTTTCGAAAATTTTGTCTTTTATTTAGAAAACTTTTGAAAAGTTGTTTCTATAGAATATGTTTTTATAAGGAAAATTTTTATATTCTTTAGAAAACTTTTTTAAAATAGTTCTAGTTAAATTTTTAGTTCTAAATGAATTTTTAATTGCTTCATAGAAAAATTATGAAAATTATGTACCTTTATATAAAAAAAATTATAAATTATTTTCTAATCTTGTTTTCTTTTAAAAATTAAGAAAAAATCGGATAATTTGGAATATTTTTCGTATTTTTGAAGTTGTTAAATTTTTAAAAAATTTTTAAATATTTTTCAAATATTTTTCAAGTAAAACTTTTAAAACATTTTTGAAATATTTTTCATGTTATAACATTTGTTCCAATTTCATGCTGGCGTAACATTATTTTGAACATTCGTTTTTTGCCATTTTGCTATTGTGCTTTTTTATTTTGTGTTTTTTCTTTTTTGATCCATTTTTGTTTGTTTTGAATCATGTTTTTGGCACTGATCCATATAGTGCTGATTTGTTAAAAAAATCACTTAATATTTTTTCCTATTTATTCTATTTTGTGTATTTTTATATTCTTTTTTAGAAAATAAAACTACAAATTTAGCATATCCTTGTTTAAACTGCAGTCACTGTGTACATGTGCATTGACATTTTTCGCGATTTAACACTTTTGCAATATTAGTTGTTGTTGATTTTTTTGTCACTATAAAAATAGCTGAGTTGATAAAAAAGGAATTGAATTTGTGTTTTTTATTGTTAATTGTATGTAAAGTTTAAAGCCTTTAATAAATTTTTAATAAAAATATAAATACAGTAAATATATTTAATTTTTTTTTAATAATTCAAAATATTTTTTGCACTTATTAAATATAAAAGCTGGACTATTTTCGTCTTAATTTTTAATACCTTAATAAAAATTTGTTAAAATTAAAAGAGGCTTTTAATTTTGAGTAAATTTTAATTTCTACAGAAAAATGTCTATTAAAAATAGCTCAATCTGTTTACACCATCAATATAAGGACATATTTAATATAATATCTAAAAACTTTGCTATTATTAGAAAAAATTCATTATCATGTTGCGATTTTTATTTTAACATATTTTTTCCTTTGCTTCCAATGGGGTACACTAGTACTAGAAATTTTAATTAAAAATTTTTACTATGTTACTCTACTAACTGAACAAAGAAACATGTTTTGTAGCACGTAATAATCCTTTGGAGAAACTGCAGTTTTTTCCTCTATAGATTTACCTTTTCATTAATATAAAAGCAGCATATACTATAGACGTTTGATGTTTATTAGACCTTGTTAGCAAAAAATGTAAAAATAAAAAGTAATAATATTGCAGGAAAATAATGATTATGTTTTTGTCAAAGGGAACAAAATAGTGACAACTGAAGGAAAAGTTATGTTTAAGTAAATGATTATAAAATTAAAAAAATGTGACTAAAAATATTTGTCGAAAAAAGATTTTCGGTTAACATAACTAGAACTGAACTAGAACTGAACTAGAACTGAACTAGAATTGAACTAGAACTGAACTAGAACTGAACTAGAACTGAACTAGAACTGAACTAGAACTGAACTAGAACTGAACTAGAACTGAACTAGAACTGAACTAGAACTGAACTAGAACTGAACTAGAACTGAACTAGAACTGAACTAGAACTGAACTAGAACTGAACTAAAACTGAACTAGAACTGAACTAGAACTGAACTAGAACTGAACTAGAACTAGATCTGAACTAGAACTGAAAGTTTCGTTTTGCAGAAACTTTTGAAATTTCCTCTTTTTATTGAAATTTTCAACATTTGTCTATTTAAAGAATATTTTCGGGAAATTTACAAGCCAAAATTCGTGTCAATTAAAAGTTTAGAAATATAAGATAAAATCGTTAACAAAAAGACTTTATTATTACAGCATCATAATTTTAGTATAAAATCTACATAACATGAATACAAATTAAACTGTCAACATGTTGCAAATATTAGTGCAATAACATAACAATCAACACGGTGATTGACATTTTACAAGTATTGTTTAATATATTAAATGCATGTTGTCTGAGTACTTATGCACTCAACAAGCTAGAGCATATTAAATATAGGAAGACCAAATTTAGATTCATAATATTTAAAACATTTTGTTTTTAGATTAGTTTAAGTATAGATTTTTTATTTGGTCACCTTTTATGAGTAATATTGATTAAAGTTCATTATTTTGTGTATAATTTATTACTTTATAGGAGCAGTTTGCATTATCTTATTTAGTAATTTTATGCAAAACATTAAGGCAATAATAAATTATATAGAAGAAGAGAAAATTTGTCAATATATAAGTATGTATTTACATTGTACATATACATATGTGTTTGTTTGTAGTTTACGGGAGGCTTTGATTGATTTTCCGGAAATTTTCGTATTTAGTACATTTTACAGAAAAGGGGTTGGATCAATAAATGGGCATGCCCAGATTCCACAAATAGATAGAACATTAGCACTTATATACTTATTTATTTAATATGAATCTTAATTAAATTGTTAAAAACATATTTACTAAATAACTAAGTACAATGTCTTTGTTTAAGTAAAATTTCTTGTAATGAGATTGTAATGAATATTATCAGAAATCAAATGGAACAAATAACTCTTCATGATTCTAAATACTGCATAACTTTAACAGAAGTATCTAACTATGGTAATGGTATGGTAATGTGTTTGTAAAAGAAGTGAATGGAACACAACTGTATAATACGACATTTGTCATTATTTACGAAAATTAGAAGTTGTATCTATGGACTAGCAGTGCATCGTTTGAATACACAGCAATGTTAGTCAATGTTATTTCAAATATGATTTTCTATAAAATATTTAGGTTTATTATTGCAGTTGTGACTTGCTTAATTTGGTCACAAAATTTGGCAAAATATATTTGGATATAATACTTTAATACATACAAACATTTCAATAGTCTTTGTAAATTTATAGTATTTGAATGCTTATTTATTTTAATTCATAATCACTATTAGAAAATATGTTTGTTAATTGTATGTATTACCTTGGAAATCTTTATGTTTGTCTTTTGTTTAAATAAAGTTTTGTCCAATTTTCTTGTTATACAGACAAATTTTCAAATATTTATTTCATATGAACTCAAAGTAACTGAGGACAATATGTAGGTAAAATAATTAAATTTTCTTAGTACTGGTTCTTGTGAGTAACAAATAAAATGCAATTAATACTTATATCTGTGAAAAATAATTAAAAAGTAATTAAATAACATGTATTTTAAATTATATAAGGAATACGGATAGTATGAGTGATGTAATATCAATCATTCCCTTGATTTTTGTCTATATTTAAATCATATTTTAATAACTAAATCGATTTTAACGCAATTCTAAATATATAAATATATGCATGTAAATATTGTTATTATTTATTTTAAAGTAAAAATTGTTGTTTTTTTCTTTTTCAATAGCATGTTTTTTTTTAAATAGCATTTGGCATTTTTTGCCATTTAATCCATAAAAGCTTTATGCTAAAAATAGAATAGATTATTTGGTACTTTTTGATACATTTAATTCTTATTATCCTTAAGCAAGGAAATGGTTTTGTAGTTTCACAGCTGTCTCAGCTGTTCGGTAGAACAGTCCGTAACTATTAATTTATCCCACACCTTAGGGTTACATCTAGCCATCGACTGTCTAGGTGACTAGGTATTTTAACATTTGCTTGTCCTATGAGGAGTTAATCATCGCTGCATAGATTACAAATAAAAATCCTAAGTTTGTTTTTTAAATGTCTCTTTTCACAGTGTTTTATAAAGAGTACATCGGCAAGGAAATACAAATTAGAGCCAACCAGATGGTTAGACGTAAGTGGAAATTACTGTATTGACTCTTTGTCAAACTGCTGGGGTATTAGAATGCAATCAGGTCGGACAGGGAATACTTTGCTAATTTTTGCTTCTGTTTCTTTAATTTCGTTTCAATATTAAACAATAGATATTCTCTACTTTTTTGAATGTCTGTGTGTTTGCTGCCTATTTTTTGTTTATTTATCTTTCACTTTCTCTATTGTCTGTTTATCCGTCTATCGTTTTATCAGTTCTTCAGACTCTTTTTGTATATATTTATGTATCCACCTATCTATCCTTTATCTGTCCTTTATTAACTTATAAAATCGAACTGCATGAGATCACATTGTATAGATAATCCAAAAAAATTTAGTATGCGATCAGTTATTACTCCATCGATTATATTTCCTAAAAGTGGATTTAATGCTCTAAAATAATTATACGTTAATGGTCACTAGGAGCAAATATCAGTTAGTCTTTTTGTCCGCCTTCCTGTTTATCCTTTCATTCATGTTTTTGTTTTGTTTTGTGTTTTGTTTGTCTTTCTATTATTTGTATGTTTGTCAGAGTACTTGTCAAACAAATAAATGTGTTATTTAATATAAAATTTTTGAGCACTTATCTTACTTTATACAAAAATTAATGACTTTTAAAAAAACTTTTAAATCTGTCCTTTATTAACTTATAAAATCGAACTGCATGAGATCACATTGTATAGATAATCCAAAAAAAAATTAGTATGCGATTAGTTATTACTCCATCGATTATATTTCCTAAAAGTGGATTTAATGCTCTAAAATAATTATACGTTAATGGTCACTAGGAGCAAATATCAGTTAGTCTTTTTGTCCGCCTTCCTGTTTATCCTTTCATTCATGTTTTTGTTTTGTTTTGTGTTTTGTTTGTCTTTCTATTATTTGTATGTTTGTCAGAGTACTTGTCAAACAAATAAATGTGTTATTTAATATAAAATTTTTGAGCACTTATCTTACTTTATACAAAAATTAATGACTTTTAAAAAAACTTTTAAATCTGTCCCTTTATTAACTTATAAAATCGAACTGCATGAGATCACATTGTATAGATAATCCAAAAAAAAATTAGTATGCGATTAGTTATTACTCCATCGATTATATTTCCTAAAAGTGGATTTAATGCTCTAAAATAATTATACGTTAATGGTCACTAGGAGCAAATATCAGTTAGTCTTTTTGTCCGCCTTCCTGTTTATCCTTTCATTCATGTTTTTGTTTTGTTTTGTGTTTTGTTTGTCTTTCTATTATTTGTATGTTTGTCAGAGTACTTGTCAAACAAATAAATGTGTTATTTAATATAAAATTTTTGAGCACTTATCTTACTTTATACAAAAATTAATGACTTTTAAAAAAACTTTTAAATCTGTCCTTTATTAACTTATAAAATCGAACTGCATGAGATCACATTGTATAGATAATCCAAAAAAATTTAGTATGCGATCAGTTATTACTCCATCGATTATATTTCCTAAAAGTGGATTTAATGCTCTAAAATAATTATACGTTAATGGTCACTAGGAGCAAATATCAGTTAGTCTTTTTGTCCGCCTTCCTGTTTATCCTTTCATTCATGTTTTTGTTTTGTTTTGTGTTTTGTTTGTCTTTCTATTATTTGTATGTTTGTCAGAGTACTTGTCAAACAAATAAATGTGTTATTTAATATAAAATTTTTGAGCACTTATCTTACTTTATACAAAAATTAATGACTTTTAAAAAAAATTAAATATATATTTAATACATTTTCATTGAAGAACATAATTTTTTTATATGTATTCTATGTTGTAGCTTTTAATGTAAAAACTACATAAATACTATTAAGTTACATAACTATAAATTGAATTAAACGAAATACAAATTTATTGCAAACTGTTTAGTAAAGAGGTTAAAGCTTGTAAACATACTACTATATCAATCTGCTTTCAATATAAATTATAATATATATTTATAAAATTAAAATTGGTTTCTTTATTCTATTACATATTTCCTTATTCTCAAGAATACCTTTTATACATGTCTATTTTATTTCTTATCTATTGTTCTAATGCATTTTGTTAACAAATTTCTTAGTTATTTTGTTTAACACATATTTAGAACAATGATTACAATTGTTTGTTCATGTCTACATAAGTAATAAATAAATTAATAATTTTATGAAATTAGATACCTTTAGTTGTAATTATATTTACGCACAAACTGAATTTCCACTTAAGTATATTGTCATTAAGAAAATAAATAATATAAAATAGAAGAAAAGAAAAATTATAAAGTAAATTATTATGTTTCTGATGACCTCGTTTGTGTATTTTCTATTGTTACTCTTAAACATCTTCATTATAATTTAATCATATTGTTTTATCTTTAATGGCATTGTATATATAAGCATTTCCTTTTATAGAAATATAAATAAAAACTACAGAAGTGTATAAAAATAATTTTAATGCTTTCTCCTTACTGATAAGTAAGAAATTTCTAAAATCTGTTTTTATTATTTTCTCCATATACTGTTTATTTTCCCACCACTCATTTTACTATTTATTCTTAAAATATATAATTTTTTTTAATAGTTTTTTTTGTTTTGCTTTCAACGTTTTTTAATGTATTTTTCTTTTATTGACTAGTCTCCTTTAATGTCAGTTTTGTAATGCAAATATTAATAATGGTTACTTGACTTTGTTATTGTCAATTAAGGGAAAACAAAATCAAACAAATATTATTTTACACGAAATTGAATACGTTAAAATCTATAAAAAATAATTGAAGAGAAACAATATTCCAATAAAAAAAAAAACTAATGAATGTAATTTAATAATTTTGTTTATAATTGTAGATAAAATATGAAGAGGGATAGTGTAAAAAAATCTTAAACAAAATAACAAGTCATTATAATTGAACTCCAGATTTTTTGCAAAAACGTCTTAGAAAGCGGATATAGTTACAAGTTTAGTTGATCTTAGTTCCGCATGAAACTAAGTTAAAAATTTAATCACTTAAAAGACCTTGTTTCTTTTGGTACCAAAAATCAATAATACCGCTAAAACAAAAAAGTACTAGAAAATCTCCTTTTATAGATATTCATTCAGTACTAAAGGCGCTAAAAGAAAATGTACGAAAAAGTGCCCTTCGAAGAATGAAGAAACACAAAATAGTCCCATTTCATATATTATCACTTACTCTGGGATCTACATGCTTAATTTCATGACTCTAAGTTCAATATTAAGATAATTTGAAAAGGCCCCTTCGAGGAATGAAAAAGTACCAAAAAGTACAATTTTATGGGTTCCCATGAACAAAAAAGTACTAGAAAATAACCGTTTTATATATTTTCATTCATTTAAGGTGATGTGTTTGTGCAAAATAAAAAAAGTTGTAGTCGTTAAACGAATGTGTATGAAAAAGTGTCATTCGAAGAACGACATTTTGTGGACCATTTTCAAAACGCTTCGTCTACGGTACCATAAAAGATCATGTGCCAAATTTCATTGAATTATCTCCATTTAATTGAATTATCGACCAGTAGTTTGATTACAAGGTTTATATGGACGGACAGACAGACATACCGACAGATAGACAGACGGACGGGCGGATGGACGGACGGATGGACGGACGGACGACATACGGACATAGCTTCATAGGGTATAAAAAGTTCCCTAGGAACAAGGAAAACATACTCTTTTATATGTTTTCATTTACTCCAGGCTCAACATACATTCATGGCGTATTGTTCTAGTTGTAAGTAAGCAAATCAAAAAACAAAGTTTATGGTGTATATTTATGTTATTAATTAAATATTTTTGTCTAAGCCTGCATTAAAAATATAAACTTTTGGTGATATTTCCAGATGTAGTCTCGTATTTTTGGTCATATGTCCTTTGCTTACAAACCGATTTTGTTAATTTGAAATAGAAAACTTTTCGAATACTTTTCTTTCGAAAATTGGTTTCAACAAACATACAGACAGACGGACATAGCAGAATCTTAGTATTTTACAATATAAAAATATGCACATTTACAGGCACTTCAAACTAAAATTTTTAATTTTTATACTCTATACCACATATTGGGGGTCTTTGCCTTGCAGAAAAAATGATTTAATTCTAAAGTCCGTCTGTCTATCCATCTGTTAGTTACAAAATTTTGTATATTTCTTGAAATCTTGGCAGATTTAAAGTACATATTGAATTTATAAATGAAGTTCAAGTCTAACAATATTTTTGTGTTTTTTTCTTCACACAAAAAGTGCTTTTCAAACTTTCAAGTCAAACACAATAATTCTTTGATTTCATTATTAACAAACAAACTTAAACATAATAGAAATTACAACAAAGTAAACTCTTTCATTTTTTTAAGAATCTATACATATTGTTTAAAATAAAACAATTGAAAAAATGGAAATTGAATTCTAAAAGCAACAAAAAAATCAAAAACACTACTACACAATAGAGTTTAAGGATAAAATTAAATAAATATAAAGGCAAAAAAATACTCCTATGAAAGGAGCCGAGAAAAACAATCATGGAAAAATCTTTTCTTAACAATGCAAATATTTATATAAAATGTTAAGAATAAAAAAAAACAAAAATACCATGATTTCTTACTAGTTTCCAATGAAAATCACAGAAAACACTATAATACATAGTTTTAACAGGGAACTAAAAGAAAAGATGGAAATAGCAAATCTCTAATGGAATCTCAAAAGTTAAGTTACTAAAAATGTCTGACAACAATCAAATAACACGTGATTCACAAAATAACCGAAAACGTGTTAAAAATATACCAAAAAGACATCTCGGTATTAAACAAGTATATAGTAGAAAAAAATCTATATTTATGCACGTGTTAAATATTTTTTTCTTAACACACAAGTATTGTCATTTAAAACAAAATAATAAAAATCTCAAATAAAATACAGATTTTCTAAAAGAGAAATTTTTTTTTAAGCTTTAAAGTTAAAAATAGGTGTAAGAAATTTCAAATAAAAACTGCCAACTTTTAATAAAAAAAACAGCTTTGTATTTAGCTATGTAAAGACAGGATGTACATACATATAAATACATATGTATGTAAAATACCATGTATGTATGCATGCTGCTGAATAAGCTGTATTTTATGCTTAACAAAGATTTAAAAACATGTGAAAATGGTTCCCTGTAATAAAATAGAAAAAAATGTATGTGTGTGTGTGTGTGACACATGCAGATACTTCAACTCACGTTTGAATACAACAATTTTGTCTTTAATTTCATTTTTTTATATTTTTATTTATATGTGTGTTATATTTATATTTATTTTTATGTATGTGTTATTTTGTGAGTATGTAAATATACGCAGCGATATAAATATAAATAAAAATTTTAACACTGATAAGATGATTTCATTTTTGTTTCAGCTAAGCTTTTCTTAAACGTGGGTAAGTTCTTAAGTAGTGCTACTGATCCTGCTATTGAGTTTTTATGAATCGTATAGTTTTGTACTATATGTAGTACATAGTGCCACATTAAGCATATTCTGATGGGACAAAAGTCAAATTTTAAAAGTAGAGAATTATAGCCAAAATTATGTCCTATTACTACGTGGTAGGCACTAGTATTTTTAAAACGTGTAAATGTCGTAAGTCAAACAATGGCACTTGTTTATATCGAAAAATTCAAATTGATTTGTTTCAAACATGAACCAATTAAAATTTACCGAACAATTTGACGATTGTAGTGTAGTATATGAAAGCTTCTAGTTGGAATCAAACATACAACACTCAGACTACCATTCACACTATCATCTAACCTACCGGGACACCCAAATAGAAAAATACCTAAGTTTTAGAAAGAACCTTATATAGGCGATAGGATTAATTATGAATCGTTGACCATAAACCAAGGCATTCGAACTTCATTGCCATACAGTTACTTTTATGATAGCAATTATGAAATATTATGGTTCCCATAAAAATGGTTTATGTCTAATTTAATAGACTTTATATGGGAAGTAGGGTCATTTATGGACCGATCACTATAAAACTTATTTATGTCAAATAAGGCCTTACAGTAATTCATGGCGGAAGGATCAATTAAGAACCGTTTCTCTTAAAATTTTGCACAGAAAATTTGGTTTCTATAAAACACGTCTGTGTTGAATTACATTGCAGTACAGTTACTTCAAAGCATTTAAAAACTTTTTTGGGGAATCATATACAAAATGTAGGGTCAATTTAGGTCCGATGTCTGCCGTAATTCAGAAGCATATTATTGATTTGTGCAAAATTTTGTGACATTTGCTATATAGTCAACGAATATCTGACAGTTTGAACTATTTAACACAATGTTTGGGGGAGCACATTTGTATGAATGCTATGTGGAATCGTCTAGGTCGCCTAAGTAGGTCTCTATCGGGCCTGTTGTGCGCTCCTTAACCAGTGTTTCAGGGGGGAATCGAACCCACCACCTCCGGTCTACCAGACTAGAACACTATCCACTAACTTAATAAGTTACACACGGTATGATAAAATCGGAGTTTATTTCATGATGGTGGTTGAACTAATTTAGTAAAGTCTTTATCAAAATATTTTCCAATTATAAGCTTTGTTATAATGTGAACACGTCTACGTTTTGTATAGGAAATTTATGAGTCAATAAACGATTTTTAAAATGTATTAATAATCATAAACTAATATATTTAATATGAAAACCATGCCCACTACCAAATATATTTCCCTCTCTTCTTAAAGCATAAAGCTAATTTTAAGAAAGTTTTATGTTAAACAGTATTTAAATAAAGTATACACTAGCTATGGCGAAGTGTATATAAGATTGTTTTTTACCTTTTTAAGAAAACATACACCGTCCAACACCATTTTTCACACACGAACCAAACCATATAGATACGAAATCACATAATTTATATGGTATAACTGCGTACTCAGTTTTTCATTTTCTGATCGTTTGTCCTTTTAAAAGGACTTTATAATTTGAGGTGCATACAATTTTCAAAAATTTTTATAAAATATTTTAAGCCACCCTATTATAACAATATGGGTATCAAACTAAAGAGGACAATTGCAGTATTTTTATCTTGTATTTTGTTTTATTTTTTAAGAATAAAAAGATGTAAAAAATATCCTTATAAATGTTTATCCTTTATTATCCTAGAAATTTTATACGAAATTGTTCAACAAAAAATATTCATAATAAAGACATTAGAATGGAGTAAAAAAGTCTGAAATTTGGTCTTCATAGCTCCATTTGTTTAATTTTTATAATATTTTTTAAATATCTCAATAAATTAATTAATAAAATTTTCCCCTCTAAAAATTTCAAAGTCCTTTTTTTGTTAAAATATTATGTAGAAAAATTAGAAATTTGTTATTGTGGAACCGAGTTTCTTTATCTCTATGATAAAAAGTTAAAAAAGTGGAAACTTTGAAGAATATGAAAAGATAACAATCGATTAAGGATATATTGCATTTTTATCCTTTCATGTTTAAAACTCCTTTCTTGGAAATTATATTTTCCTTTTTAATTTAACACAATTATTCCGAACTCTATAGTTATTCTAAATTCTATATATCTTTTAAAAATATCTTTGACATCCCAATAATGTTATCAAAGTAGTTTATTATATAGTTTTTATTAAAAATACAACAGTGCGAAGGTATATCATGTGCAATTAGTAAACCATGATATACATAAATATTTAAACAAGTTAGGAAAGTATAGCCGGACTTGGCCGAGCATATCATACCCTACACCAGTTGTAAATTTCTTTCAAATGTGATTTATTTTAGCAAATAAAATATTTATGTTGAATTTTTATTTCAATTGCGACATATTGAAGAAAATTATTTTTTCTGAATGTGGGCTAGAGTCAAATAGAGATTAAAGGACTGCACAAGACAACAATAATGCGACAATTTGTTAAACAAATATCGTGTGCGCTATCATAAGCAGGCCTTTAATACGTATATTATAAAATTAAGAGGAGAGATTTATGTCTACATATATAAAACGTTTTTTATGTAGCTTTTCATCGTGATATTAATGTTTATATTAATTATATTATATTTACATTTATATTAATATTGCGCTTATCATATTATCCTGAAGTGGATTTTAGATTTCATAACATGCATGTTTTAATCACTAAATCGTCATAATCATACGAAATAAAATTTTTATATATTTTAAGACATATTATCTCAACCACCGGTTTTGTTTAATTGGTAGATATTTTGTCTGAAAACTGTCATATTTACGTTAGGATAAAAAAATTAACAGACATTGGGATAATGGGGGTAGGTAATTTGGTATAAATAATTAATTAAATTAAACAAAATATTCTCAACAAAAATTTTTTAATTTGAATACATCTTAACTTTTAATTTTTTTACAAAGAACTAATAAAGATAAAGACAAGAAATTTGGGAGTCTGCAACTCCATATTTGTAAAATATAACATATATTTTTTTTCTAAAAAAACTGACTATAGAAAATAAGGATATTAAAGGATTAAAATTTAAAAGGACATTTTTTTATTTTTTTTATTCTAACATTTTAAAACTATTTTAATTGTAAAAATACTGTTATTCTCCTCTTTCAATCGATACCTATATTGACCTACTAGACCAAACAAAATTTAAGCTAAATATAATTATACTTACTCTTCCTTTTAAACTTTAAAGTCCTTTTAAAGGAAGAAACGATCAGAAAATAAAAAACCAAAAATGTAGTTTAACTATATCAAGTATGTAGTTTCCAACGTATAGGATCTTGCTCATGTGTGCAACAATTTTTCCCAATTTGTTGTACGGTGATATCTTTTAAAATTTCAAATAACTTATCAAACCAACTACATATAAATAACATAAATATAAACTCATATGTGTGTAATACATATTTGACAAAATCATACTAAAGTTGATAACAATTTTGTCGCGCATCTGTTAAACGTGATATGCATTTGAATTTATTTATCATTTTTTTTTATTTTCCATGTAAAATCTAAGAAACCGAAAATAAAAGCAGAAATTTAAAGTAATAGTAATTTTTAAATCTAACAATAAAAGGCCTTAACTAAGAAAATTTTACTTATAGATTTTTCGAAAATATTTTGATTTTAAAAGAAATCCTTAGATCAAGTTTTATATTTTTTTGAATAAAAAATGATTGTTTGATTTTTTACACATACTTTAAAGTATTAAGTGTTGACAGTGTTTAAAAAAGCAACGAGTACATCAAGTATTTGTAACAGCTTTTTAAAAAGAGATTTTATGTTAATTTAAGTGTGTAATATTTGTATATGTAACTCCTTTTTATACGTTTTGTGTTTTAGTCGTTATTTTGCATTATTTTCAAGTTTTATTAGAACCCTTCAATTTTATTTCCCTATTTACCACTTAATGTTTTTTTTACATATAAACGGAATAAATGCGTTTAGTTTTTTTTTGTTTTTGTAATTCTTGGCTTATTTTGTCAGGATTTGTGCAAGAGTACTGATGTTACATATTGATTACATTCCTTTTTTTAACAATTGTTACTATGAAAATGAGCAGAAAGATAAAAACAACTGTTTGAAAAATTTCTATATGACATTTTAAATGTGTGTGTAATAAAATGGCGTGCAGCCAGACACTCGATTTTCATAATGGGATTAGATTTTTTGCTTTGGCTTTTAATGTATAATTTTAATCCCATTATTGTGCAGCTAATACATGAGTACATGAATCAAAGCATATTTATTTTCATATTAACAATTTTATTTTTTTTTGCAAGGATTTTTAAGTAATAACATTTTAAGTGGTTTCTATACAATAAAAAAGTAACTACCTACGCTCAATTAAAAAAGTATTAAGTCTAAATTCTTATAAAGTGTGAATAGTAAGAGTCTGGGTACTCTTTATTTTCACTGTTATATTAAAAAATAAAATATAAATAGATGTCAAAAAATGTTTAAATTTAATTTTTACTCTATGGCGACATGACGTAATTGTAGAATGAACTCTTTATACAGAGATTTAAGTCTATTATTCAAAATCATAAATTGGAGGAAATTTATTAACGAAAATCAGAGTTTAATGGGAAATAATAGTAATTGGGTGAGGGTTTTATGCTTTTATTCGAAATTGAATGAGAAACATTACTTACAATGGAAAAAAAAGTCACTTACCTGCAATTAAAAAATAAAAACAAAAAATTAGTACAATTTAAATATAATTGAGAATGTATAGTCGATTATGTTATGTTATTATGGATTAAAAATGTAACGATTACCTTAATTCCCGAACATTTTAGAAATAAATTATTTTACACAAAAGTGATTTGACACATTTTGGAAAATGGATTTACGTATACATTAAAGTTATTTATACAGAACTTAATCTTGATTTTAGTGTTTATAAGTGCATTTTTGCTTTCAAGTTATTTTCTGAAGGAAAATTTTTATGGGGGCTACATTTAAATGAAGTCCGATCAGTATCATTTAAACATTTATAAAAGTAATAGCTTTACACCAAGTGTGCTTTGCTATCCTAAATGTAATATAAATAAAAATCTCATTACCTTTCATATTTATATTTCATGGCAGTAAACATTATCATTATACAAATTTTTCAATTTGTATAAATGGTATAATGATCTAGTTGCAATATAGCTTTCGTAGATATACGAAATTTAGTTATCATATCATATGAGATATGTAACTCCCCTATTTCTAATTCACCAATTTATTACCCGTATATTCATATGTTTGCGCAAAATTTTTGAATTCTAGCATGAAGCATTTCCTAGAAATATTTTGAAGTGTTTCCTAGAAATTTTTGTAATTAATTCATATAGGAGGTGCCACGCCCACTATTGCTTTTCCTTCAATTTTTCCACCAATGTCAAAATTGCTCATACAAATTTTGAAGACTCCCGTTCTACTATGTTTCCTATTTTACTCTTGAAAAAGTGGCATTGCACCCCTCCCACTTGCAATTTCAAAATAACAAGTATGAATGTATAGTCGGGCGTAGCCGACCATATGAGACCCTACACCAGTCAGTATGTATGTTAAAAATTGGGATTATTTAAAAAAAAATAAAGAATTTGGTTTGTTTTTTAACTTTATTTCGGAATATTTTTACTTTTTTTTGGCAAAAAAAGAGATTTTTTTAAGAGGGCTCAAAGGGGAGTAGGGCAAAATATGGCCCTATCCTTAAAAATGTTGGTAGGGGGAGTTAAGTCTTCTTCAATATTATTTATGTAGAATTTAAAAGTGTTATTAGTGTTTGTAAGTGAATTTTGACCTTAAAGTCATTTTCTGAAGGGGAGTTTGTATGGGACATAGGGTCAAATGAAGCCCGATCATTACAAAAATCGGTAATGTTATTTAAAGTTCTATAAAACTAAGTTTTGTCGACTTTTGTTAACATAATAGATCATTTAAAGTGATTATAAGCCAAAAGGCCCTATTTGGGGGGTACGGTTGTATGGGGGCTAGTCGAAATAATGGACCGATTTTAACCATTTTCAATAGGCTTCGTCCTTGGGCCAAAAGAAGCGTGTGTGCCAAATTTCATCCAATTAAATTGCGACCTGTACCTTGCGCACAAGGTTTACATGGACAGCCAGCCAGACGGACGGACGGACGGATATAGCTTAATCGACTCAGAAAATGATTCTAAGCCGATTGGTATACTTTAAGGGTGGTATAGGACGAATATTTTTGTATGTTACAAACATCAGCACAAACCCAATATACCCTCCCCACTAAAGTGGTGTAGGGTATAAAAATTAGCTTATCCATCCTTCCAGATATACACTAAAAATTTCAAGAAAAGCTGTTTTGACGATTTCTGTTTAGTTACCAGAACATTTAAAAGCTTTATTCGAACGGCACGGTTATATGGGGGATTGTCAAAATAATTTACCGATTTTGACTTTGGGTCAAGGGAAGTATATGTGCCAAATTTTTATTTTGAAAATTGCTTGCGATTACTTTTATATATACGCATATAGATAGATGGACGGACGAACACTTGGCGTGTCATTTTTTCCAGTGATAAAATGTCCAATGACGTTATGACACACTTTATTAAGTCATAATGTATATGAAAATTATGACAATTTCAAAATTGTTACAATAACTATAAGCAAAAGCCTATGGATTTTAAACACTCATTAAAAAATGCTTAATTTAGCGCAGTGGGTATTCGAAATACCCCAGCATTTATTATCCCTCAACCCCGACCACATATCCAGGAAACCTTTTTACAAGAATCCATGGACACTGTAACTTTGGGTGTACGACCAATAATTTAAGGTGTTATAAATACATAAAACTTCCCAAATTAAACCCGAATGAAATGTTTTTTTTTTTTTTTTTTTTTATTGAGACTTTTTTGAATCCAATTTTATAAGAAATGTTTTCCTTGTAAATGTATCTCAAAACTTTAGAGTTTTTGTGGCAACTGGTTGCGTTTCACTATTAGTCTAATTTTTTGCATGACATACTTTTAAAACCCAAAGAACCATGTTAGAAGTGCTTAGTGATCTGTCAGATAATTATGTTTCCCATTTAAGTAAACTTGAAGAAATTGGATATATTTAAACGAAACTCCTTCGTAGCTGATGTAAGTATTTTAGAGTAGATTGACAAACTTATAAAGTGCTACTTATTATAAAATGCAAATTGAGAAATTAATCAAAAATTTACGTATGTTGGTCAATTTGAGTCAGGACTGAGTTTTAACGAGAAAGAGCTGCAATTTTCTAAAAATCAATGTAAAATCTTTGGTTAATAAGATTATGACGAATATTGCATCATATTTGATCTGAACTTCATAAAAGCGTAATCAGAATGACAACAATGTGATATTGCAATGACAAAGATGCGTTAAAAATTTCAACAGTAGCTGGGTGATATTTAAATTGAATACATATCCGTTGTCTAAATGTTAACAAACGTGGTTAGTTGACTTGTGACAACGGATTGTATAAATTTTAGTACTTTTCTACGGAGTTTCTCTACATTATATGTTAATATGATACTGATGATTCAAAATTAATGATTCGATGCTATATTTAAACATAATTGCTAAAACATAACAAAAACTAATACACCAATTGCATAATTATACAAAAACAACGAAAAAATATTATTTTTAGATTAGAATAAAAATAACATTTTAGTTCACATAAAATCTTATTAATCGTGTGATATGATGGATTTATTTAAATACCTCTCGGAGGATTTTTTTTCAAAATTAGCTGACACATTTACTCTGTTATTTAAAAAGAAAAAAATTCTTTTGTCTATAGCAAAAATAGTGTTATAATATATCTTTCAAAAAATATATTAAAAACAACCTACATAATTTTAAAAATGTTTCAAAATATAAATTAATATTTATTTAAATTCGTTTATTTCATATAATTTATGATTCACCTTTGTTTTATTAATTTAAATAAAAACATTTTAATGAGGTGTATAAATACATATATATTTTTTTTAATAAATATAAAAACAAAAAAATCTATATTTCATGGTTAAATGTTTTATCAAACTAGAACATTCTCAATTATAGACTAGATTCGAAATAAATTGTTTTTCATTCATTGTATAAGTCGTTTTTAAAGCAGATCATTGAGGGGTTTGTATGTTCTTGACATTATTTAAATTTGTCAAAAATCTCAACATGTGTAGTTTATTTTTTTCTTGGGAAAATATTATAATTATTTTTAAGCGGCGCAAATTATTAAATTTGACTGATGCTATAGTTAAAATACGGGGGATAATTACCAATAGGATTTACAAAAGAAATTTGCTTATACTTCTACAAATTTCATGCAAATGACAAAGATAATTATTAATGAATTAACGAGAAAATATTGTTGCTTTTAGCAATGCCAAATGTGTGTTTAGAGAAAATTTTGTGGGTGATTCAGTTGGTCGATCAGTCCGTTAGTTTATTTAGATATTAACATTGAGATTTATACTTGTACTTGTTGCTTGCTTTGTGCTGCTAACAATAAGTGACTTTGAATTTTCATAATTCATTATTTTATTATTAATAATTTAATTTAAGTGAATAAATGTTTATGACAGAACAGCAAAACACTTACATTTTAATTTTTTTTGTTTATTTGTTGTTTTCCACGAATTTTTTTTTGCAGTTGTTAATTGTGATGACGATGATGATTTAATAATAAATAATAAAATCCTCAGGTGTTGTTATCTGTAGTGAAAGATACTAAAGATAACGCAAGATACACTTAAATGAACTTGATTTTTTTCTGTTTTTTCAAATTTATTTTTGTTGCTTTTTCTAATTGTTAAACAATTTTTAATTGTATGGAACTTATAAGTTGTTTAAAACTTTGTTTTTATTTTTTCTGTAATTGCTTTTAATAAATTTTCTAGCAATTTGGCCAATTAAAAAATGAAAGAAATTGTAAAATAAAAAAATAATAATAAGAAACTTTTACTAATTGTAGTTATTTACACTTTATGCTCTTTTCGCGTTTTGAAAATTTATTGGTTGACGACTTTTTACCACCGTTTTTAAGTTTTCCACATAAAAACACAAAAAAGACTAAAAAACCTGTTGTCCGTATGACTGTTTCAAAAGGCCGCTGTTGTAGTCGTTTGCCTCAACGCAATCTGTTTGCTATCTAGAGCTAGATATACTCATTCGTACATAAACGTATCTAAATACGTATAAATTTTACTAACAGTGTTAGAGTAGCAGCTAGCAACATCTGCTGCCACCTTAACTAACCAATGCTGCAAAGGTAAAAATATCTAGCGTTAAAATACATAAAGGTGTTGACAGCACCTGCTGTAGCAGCAGCAATAGCATCATTGATATTGTTGCTGTTATCGCTGGCGTCGCTGTTTTCATAGTCACAATTAAATTTTCAAACAAACAATTTAACAGATAATAGATGCTATCAAAGTGACACTATAGTTGTTGTTGCGTTTTTTTTTTTCATAAAAGAGAAAATATCTTTTGGCTATGGGATTTTGTTAAAGTGCTAGCAGATGGAGGAGGAGGAGGGGTTAGTAGGAGGCGGTGTGGAGTTGTTTTATTAAATTAAAGCAAAAAAACTGTAAGAGCTAGTTGTTGAATCTACAAATTGTTTTTATGTTTGCATGAATTTAAGTGTGTGTGTGTGTTCATCTGTGGTTGCTTGTCTGGCTGGTGGCAGCAACATAAGTAGCTCCAACTACTATTTTATCCAATGTTAGAGATATTTAATTTAGTTTTATTTGTGCATTATTCTATTATTATTATTGTTGTTGTTGCTTTTTAGCATTGTTGTGATGATGCATAAAACAATTTCATTATAATAGATAGTGTGTTTTTCTTTGCTATTTCTTTTTGGTTAATACAAGTTGTTGCTTTTGCGTTTATGTGTATATATGGGTTGTTCCATACAATGCTAAGCAGTGCTTTTAAGAGATTTTTAATAATTTTCATAAAAAGCTCTTTATTGTCGTAAAAATTTTGATGGATTTGTATGTATTTTTAAGAAATTCATACTACATATTTATATTGCTTATAAATATAGCCAAAATATGATAACTCATCTCTCATTTCTAATTACTAAAAACTCCTCACATTATGGAACACCCCATTATTTGTTTAACTACTTGCTAGTTTGCTCCCAACATCTATTTCTCCCTCTTAAAAAAACATATATTTTAGCTAATTTTTAAGATAATAAATTAGCTGAGATAGTAAAGCTGCTACACATTCAATTGCAGTACTTAACAGAAAATACATTTAAAATGTACAAAAACATATACTGTAAAATACAAAATAATTTGTTGTAGTTTCTGTGCACCAGACTTATTTATAATGGATACGTTTTTTATTTTTTGTCATTTAATTTATACGCACAGATTCGTAAGTTAGTAGGGTTTGCGCTATTATTAACGCTCTCTTTGTATATGTAGTTAAATTTAAACTTTACCTCCCAGCCACTATAAACGCTTAAAGACGTTTATAGCTAATATTTTGTCTGGCAAATTTCTTAACAGAACAGAAATAGTAGGGACATTTAGAGTATGAAAAGGTGTAAAAAGCTTAAACTAATGCAAGTATTTGATACGTACAACATGTTGGTAGTTCTAATTTTTGTATTCTAAATGAATCATAGCTTTTAAGTGAATGTCCATATTTTTCAAAGCTTTTATATTATTTTTTTTTAAATTTACGTCTTTTTTTGTTTTTTATTATTTTATAGTTTTGCCTAATTGTGGCTTGTATCTGTTACTTGTTTTATTAATTGTTTATTTTGCTATTGTTTTGTAAAACATTTTGTGTTATGTATTTATTTTAAAATATTACAGGTTAACAATATATGAAAAAGTCGAAACCCAGGGGCCAAAGTTTTTCTTTTCCTCATGAATCTTCAATTTTTAGGAACTATAATTGAACTAGAACTGAACTAGAACTGAACTAGAACTAAACTAGAACTAAACTAGAACTAAACTAGAACTGAACTAGAACTGAACTAGAACTGAACTAGAACTGAACTAGAACTGAACTAGAACTGAACTAGAACTGAACTAGAACTGAACTAGAACTGAACTAGAACTGAACTAGAACTGAACTAGAACTGAACTAGAACTGAACTAGAACTGAACTAGAACTGAACTAAAACAAATTATGTCAACAACTTATGACAAATTCCATTGTCATTTACATTACTACCTTACTTTATTTCTCTTTATTGTTATTAACACCCTTTATTAACCGCAAAAACCAAATAATATCTGCCATTCATTTTAACATTTTGAACTAATGAATTGCAGTTTTGTTTGTTGCAAGTTGGTTTCAAAATATTTATTGACATAAAAAAAAAATAAAAACCAAAGTATGGTAGAATAAATTTATGTAGCTAATTTATATGAATAATTAAAAGTCTTTTAACAAAATATTATAATTAAAAAAAATTTCTTCGTTAAATAAAACCAAAAATAATTAGCAATTATAAAAGGGATAATGTTGAAAGCAGCTACAGCAAAAAGTTAGCGAATTTGGTTACAAAAAATAAACTCAAAATACACCTAAAAAATGTAGAATAAAGTGAAATTTAATTCTTTAAAATATATGTGTCTAGAGAAGTTTAATATCATTATGTCAACGATACGTTCTTTTTTTCCCCTTTTATTCATTCGAGTAGCCTTAAAGTATAACTGTTGTCCAGTTTTTGGAATATAAATTACCAACCTTGTTAATACAATTGTTTTTGTACCTGGGATATTTAGAGTATTCCAATAAAATATGTATCTGGTCTAGACAAACACTTAAAATCCATAATTACATATCCATAATTATATATCCATAATTATATAATAATAAATAATTTATTTGTCTACTCTTTTGCACTATTGACTTCTCATATAATTTTTGCATATTATTTAAATTTTATGTTTTGTTTTTCATAATTAAATTAACCCTGTCATTAACATTCGCACAGCGTATAGCACCTTGATGAGTTTTTGCTAAAATTGACTTTATGTTTTTACGGAACATTTCAATAATTTACAGTAACTACCTTTGAATATTTTACATTTTGAGAACAGACTTATAATAACAAACAAATAATTTTTAGTAAATTTTAAATTTTATGTTTATGATTTTTGTTTTAATGAAATTAGGTTGATTGAAAATTAAAGTTTTTTTAATACTTACATTTTAGTCTGGCATAGAAAGTGGAAATTGGGGGGAAAAGAGTATTTATGTTTTTGAGGATAAAACATACTGAATTACGTTTTTTTCTTAATTTTAACACTAGTTATTCTATAGACTGAATAAAATATTCTTAACCCGTCTATGAAAAACTTTTTGGAATCGTTTATAGATTATTTTAATGAATTTATTACTTGATGAACTAGTCTATATACTCTTCGAACTGAGTAATCTGTAAGCTACTTTCTGGACTTGTCATATAGACTACTTTATGACCCTATAGACGACAATTTGAAGTAGTTCATAGACTAAACTGTAAACTTGTCTATATTTTACTACATGGATTAGTACTACTCTTTTAATTAGTTTTTATATAAATCCATAATCTAGTTAATCGACACACTGTAGATTAATCTGGGAGTTTGTAGGCTATATAAACTATTCTATAGATTATAAACTAGTTACTGATCATCTTCATTTATCATTCATTGGACATACTGATGGTAAGTTATATTATGATTAAATAATATTTCGTGTTATACATGAAAATGTTATAAATATTATGAAACAACATGCATTATTTTCAGTGTATGAATTTTATTAAAACATAAGGACAGTATTTAGTTGTAAGTTTTGTAATAATAGTATTTTATATCTTAAAAAATTTATTTTTGCTTTAATTTTACTCATCTTTATATCTTGAATAAAATAAACTGCAAACAAAATGCTGTTAAAAAATTTACCAAAACTAAAATAGTCCATAAAAAAAGATGAAAATGACTTTAATATTGTTGTTGTATATAGATATAAGTAGTGGACAAAGTTTTTGCAAATAAAAAAAATAATTACACATTTGCAGATAAAAGCATGAATATCACTTTATGTATAAATATGAATCGTTAAAGTGTCGTCATATACAATATACCAATAGTGGTCTTGGGTTTTTCTTTAAAGGGTTTTCCAATTAGGATCAGGTGATTTGGAAAGTTTATTTTTCTCTAAAAGATATGCCAAATAAAATGAACAAAAATGTTGTAGTAATATTTTAGGTATTCTAAAAGTTATGAAGAGATTAATATTAAGATCAAGATCTTACGTTTGATCATCTGAGAAAAGTTCGTAAAATAGCAGCTTTCGTGTTCTAATAACTTTTATTAAATTTTGCGTTAATACATCTTTATTAGCTCACCCTTTTGATATACAATACACAAACTAAGTATAAGATGAGTCCAAAAAACTCTACATACGTATGTATATAAAATGAATGGTAAAACTGCATCTGTATCTTATAGTCTAAACAAACTAAACTGAAACTAATGCTAAGTTTTTTTGGCTACGCAAAAAAGGTTTAAAAAATCTAAAAAAAAAAAAATAAATAGTCCAAAGTCGTGACAATGGAAGTGGTTAAAATAGAGAATATTTCCCTTCTTTGGTGTACGGAAGTTTGGCGTTTTTTTCTCCGATACAATTGTGTGTCAGTATGTTTTACATTTTTTATTCATCTTTGTAGTTTTAAGTACTAAAAGCTATTTGTAACTCTAAAAAAGAGAAGTATGTAAAAGTTTAGAAAAAAAAGTAAGAAAACAAGTACCTAACGAATGGATGGTGTAAAAAATGGATAAAAGAAATGAGATTTCTTTTGTACATAATGGTGTTTAGTTGAAAACTCGAAACGAGGGTAACTTCATAGAAAAATTTTTCAAACACTTTTAGCATTTTTAATAAAAGTTCAAATACTGCAGTTAAATAATAAATTCAAATCGTTAGAATCATTACAGCATATATGTGAACATTTTAATGCTCAATCTGAATAATTTTTTTCTTCAACCCTCGCATTCCCAACAAGATTGTCCTTTCTACAAAAAATAGGCAAAGAAAATAGTGAATATTTAAAAGAAAACAAGAGACACAAACGACACAGTTAAAGCTAGTTCTTCTGTTGCTACTAGTCAAAAGGCAAATGCTGTACGACTTGACAAATATTTACGAAACGTGTTTGCCACTAAACTAGATGGTGGCAAATTTTTTGTTGCAGCATTATATTATTTGCATATAAAAGGAACTATGACTATTAATACATTCATATACCAGAGTGTGTATATTAATGTCCGTCGCATTCATTGTATTAAGGTACCAAACAACCAACCAACCAACCAGCAGCAGTTATGTATGCTGCAAAATAATTTAACTTTTTCTCAAACAAACGCATAGTATATAACTTAATAAAGTTTTTGGATTTTCTCTTAAAATAAAAACTAAGTTACAAATCCTTAATACAGCTGCAGTGCTTCGTTTTCCTTTTGTAGAGTTATATTTGTCTGGTAAAAAGAAGTAAAATACATACACGCAGTATGTAAGTGAGTAAAGTGAACTTGTAACTGTCAAGTACTAAATAAATAAAAGTAACAAGAACTTATAAAGGAATTTTTTATTTCAGGCAAGATGTATGTAGATAAGTTAAAGTTTGGAACATGAGATGTTATGAAGATGTTGGCAGAAAACCGAATATGGCTTTAACAATACCAAAGGTATGTATTGGTTAAATTAAAAGTTCGTTGGGAAAATTTAATCTATCTTACTCCTCTTTTATCTACATAACTACATTGTTTTAGAATCTTAGGACATACATGAAATGTATATACCTTTTAGGCACTATAGAATAATATGATCAATTCTTTTTTACACTAACATGGGTCTTCTTAGCAGAAGAATAGTTTGATCTATCGGGAGAATCTGAAGGTCGACTCTCAAAACGGTTGATCACATGGGTATTTATCCCAATAAGATCCACTTATACTATAAAATTAATGAAAATAAACAATTAAATTAAAATTCTAAAAAAGCTTTTGGAAAACAGGTTTTAGATAAGAACAGATATAGGTCTCTTCAAAATAATCGTTTTTAACGATGTAGAAAATTATTGGGACTGAACTGATGACAGGTTCATTGGTTATCAGAGTCATCATCGTTCCGTATATCCTTCAAATCCAAAACGTTGAAGGTCCAACCAAAATAGCTACATATCTGTGCTTTTTTGGATCAGACAATTGGGTAAAGGAACTGTACTTATTCTTATGCCCTATTTGAACTGGCTCAAACGTCTCCTATTTCCGAATATCGGGGACAGGTAGAGAATGCAGTTGCGAAGATTTTTGACATTACATGTTTAGTTACAATTACTTGTAATGTGTAAATGTAATTGACAAATAACCAATTAGAATTATTGGCATTTCTCAATTGCAATTACTTGAAATTTAGTACACTTTAATTACTTCTACAAATAGTTGTACTTGGTCAAATGCATTATCTTCAAATGTAATTATCATTGGAAATCATAAACTTACAATCCTGCTGAAAGTCTCAAATTTGGCCGAAATGTCATCCGTTTCTGTTCTTCAACATTCATATATCGTGGGTTACGCAAAGTTTTTATGTTAATCAGTATTTCTAATTTTTTCAACATTGATTAGGAAGATAATGATCAAAACATAAAATGTTTTGAGTGACAATGATTATATTTTAAATTACATTATATATAAAAATGTAAATGATTACATTTATAAATATATAAATTACATTACAAGTAACTGTAATTGACAATACTTTATGTAATCATTACCCCTCAAGAATTTAACACATTTCTATACCCCCATTTATCCACATTTAGATTATCATCTTTTTTTGCCACAAATCTAAGCTATTAATTATTATTGATGTTTTGACCATTAAAAACATATGTATGTACCTCTATATATAAATATATTTCATTTTTCACGCTTTGTTTTTGGCAACAACATGTAAATCTATAGAGACTTACAAGGGGCAGTGCAAGATATGTGCATAAAATTCATCTTATTTTTTTAGGTTAAAAGCATTTATACATACATACATATATGTATATAAATATTCGTATGGACAGCGTAAAGTGCACTCATAAATCTCTCTAGTACGCGGCATCGTTTTTTTTTGTTCTTGCTGTTATGCATTTTTTTCAGCTTCCAGTTTACCCACTAAGCACATGTTTTCACGGTAAAAGTTGAAATTTTTGAATTAAAAAAAAACATAAAAAGTGAATATAAAATAAAAAAAAAAACTAAACTTGTATGTGTTTAAAAAGTTGCCAAGAGTTTATTCCTGGTACTGTATAAATATATATATGTATATTTACATATGCACTAGTTTGTGTTAGTATGTGCGTAAATAAAATTCTCTGCTTATCTATATGTTTGTAAGTTGGTATGTACATATATACATACCCAGCAAAAACTAATGGTAATGAGTTTATTTGTGACGAAAGACCAAAACCTTACGAATTACAGTCAAGCAGGTGGTAAGATAATAATGGAACTAAAATTTAAAAATTTCAAGTGTCTACTCTCTAGAAAACTATGGGACAATAATGTGACGATTGGCCCGAAAGATATAAATTTTCAAGGATATAAAGCCTTGAAAGTGGCCACAAAAGTAAATTAAAAATTTGAGTGTTTTGACAAGTTTAAATTTCTCACAAGAGCGTCGAATTCACACGACACTTGTAGGTGTGAGAGAGTAATGTCCTGTATATGAGAGTTGGACTACTTGTTTTACTTTGTTTTAAACCATAAGGCACAAATAAAAATCAGACCATGATTTTAATTTTTTTTTTTTTTAATTAATTATAAAACTCATTATGCGATATTTACCTTTAAAAGACAGTAAAAATTATCGGGTTTAAACAGATATTAATAGAAAATTGGTAAAATTTCTTTACCATTGATATAATCGAACAAATTTGCAGAAATTAGATTCGAAAATTGGAAAATTTAAATTCTTTAGGTGATTTTTATTCTTTGTTTAGAAAAATAAAAATCATTGATTGATTTCTATTTTTTGTTTGAATAAATAAAAATTACTAAATGAATATTATTAAAAAAAATCATAAATAATTTTTTATTGAAATAAATAGAATAAAAATCAAAAATAATTTTTATTTTAAATTTTTATTATAAAAATGAAGAAAAAAAAGTTTATTGAAGAAATCATTTAAAAAAGGTTCGGGAAATATTTTGGTACATTCAAAACATTTCTATGACAATTCTTTCATACTGATTTTTTTTAAGCAAAAATTTCATAGATAATAATTATTTTCTGTCTCTGGTAATAACACTTCAATTGTAATTGCTAACTAAACAACATATTTTTCAATGACTATGCATAGAGCCTAAGTTACATAGAATTAGTATAATAAGATCATACTAATAATAAGTTATAAAATTACTTTCTAATTCATTAATTATCTTGACTATGAAGTCTAGACGTTTTTATAATACATTTCACCACGACTAATTTTTCTAACTATTTGTAATCGTTTGTGGTTATTATTGGCTCCATATGACATATCATCCTTTAACACGATGGTATGTTATATTATAAAAACTTCTAATAACTAATTTTTTAACTTTATACATTGTAATGAAAGTTTTTGCTGGGTACGTACATTTATCTAGAAAGTTGTGCGTCTACAGCTGTATTTAAATACAAAAGCCAAAATATAGTGGTTAAATCATCAAATATATAGTTGTTCAGCAAATGTTTGTATGTAAGTTATTATGTTTATCTGCTGAGAATTTAGGTTGGTATATAGTTTGCCTTAATATAGTTTTAGCAAAATAATTTCTATTTTTAGTGTACACTCGACACCTCATATTTCTGTGTCATATCTGCTCTAAGACTATGGTATAGTAATAATCACTGTCAAAGCAGATATGGAAAATTTATTAAATTCTTTGCAATTCTATTATAGGACAACCGCTGTCACCCTAATATAAAAGATATATATCATATTGCAAGTGTCTGAAAAGTTTTGTATGTAAATAAATGAACTTGCAGTCTAGTGATGCAACGAATGAATACCCTGTACTTTGAAAACGTTGTCATAGAGTTTGTGTAATAGTAAATTTACAATACAATTCAACATAAAAACTAATGCTGATGCGGTATTAGACAACAACAAATGTTACGATGATTCATACGATTTGTGTTTTTGTTGTGTTCATAGTTTTTTTTTACAAGTACCTACGTCGTCTATTGTTGCTATAGTTTTTTTTTAATGAAAATTTCTGAATGTATGAGTGAGTGTTATTTATTTTTAAGTATATTCTAACAGAATATTGTTAAGTGGCTGTGTTATGGTAGACATGTAGAGGTAGTATTTAAAGGATTAATATTAACTTTTTGTTTTTTTTTTTGAAATTTATACTGGATTCGCTAACATTAGTTGGAATTGATAAACTTGCAGATTATGAGGTCATATTGGGAAGGGTCATGACGAGGTCATATTGTTAGAGCATGAAGTACTTTAATAAAAATTTGAGTTATTTTTCTCACGGTAAGCTCAAAATTTGAGACCGATTACTGCAATGCGAATTTTTTGAAAGCATTCCAGAAATAACATTTTTAACGAATGTGTAATTAAAAGAATTTTGTTATACCCCTAGCATCGGTATCGATCATGGTAAGATAATTTATAAAAAAAGCTGATAGAACGTAGATGATCTAGATCTGCTTTTTACAGAAATATACATGTCTGGACACTTCTGGACTCTAATTCGTTAAGATAAAGATATCGTTTAAGTAAAGAGAAGAATCGGTATAACATCTGGTACCAATAAATAAAAAATTGATGGAATTATATCATTTTCACTTTCTTCATATTTGATAGCATCACCTGTTGTTTATCATATCTGAGACGAAATACTTTTGATTAATTATGGATGGCAGCTATTTATTAGTTGGCAAAAATTGTGTTTTCTTTACAATTTTTAAATATTCGTTTATGATCGACTATTATGTTTATATTTTTCGTTTTTAAATCAGCAGCCTTTTTTGTTGTTGTTGTAAGAAATATTTCAGTCAAAACATTATCATCATTATTACAGAAATAAAAAATATATATTTTCTAAAAGACTAGAATAACAATTTGTAAACACCTGCTCCTCATGTTGCATGGTTTAATACAACGACAAAAATGGTTTTGGCAAGCAAATAAAATAATTTAATTCTCAAAAAAAGATAGAATATATATTTTTAAATAAATTATTTTAGGTTATCTGTTTGTACACTTAAATCAAAGATACTTTCAGGAATTAAGTTTGAAGTAAGAAAAAATTTGAAAAAAATAGTTTTTATTATATCCTTTATTAAAAGTGCCTTGTGTTTACAGTAATATTCTTGTCTTCCGTGGCTGTAGAGTATATAACATTATATGTATTAAAAATAATATATAAATGACTACATTCAACTCTAATATATCTATGTACATATATTTGTTTAGTTCTCAAAAAGAAACAAAATTTTGTTGACGATGTCGTATTTTAAACAACTACTTGTAACAATGAAATAAACGACAATGAAAATAACTAAATCTGTGACACACTGCTCGAATAAATGCCAATTTTATATTTTATTTAAGATTTTTTCGTCTACATTTTTCGTTGTTTCCTTATGCGCCATATAGTATATGCATTTATATTGCAGATGAGTCATGATTTATCGTTCTTTTGTTTTTGTTGGCTTATTGGTAGTTTGTCAATAAGTTTAACTATAGGAAAGATAAAACGAATTAAAATAAAAAAAAATACGTAAAATAGTTGGTGGAATACCAAAAATGAATTTTTAGCATTTGCAATTGCAAATGCGAATTCATTAAAAATGAATTCGTTGTCATAATTTGAATATTACTTATCTTTTATTGGGAAAAAAGTATAATAATGATTTTTAATTTATTATTATGTTTGAGATTTAATTAAATATTTGTTCATTCATTGATAAGTATTAATGTGTGTAGGGTTCCAGGATAACAAGTTTTTATAATTTGTGTTGTTTGTACAGATTTATACTTAAGTCAAAATATGGTCTTTATGAAGACTAAGTCATATATTTATTCTGTGGCTAAGTCTACAGTTTATAATATATACATCTAAGAATATGGTCCACACTTTAGTGTAAGCAGAAGTTAAGATTTTGATATGTGTTCAGATTCATTGTCCGCATAAATGTCAAGACTACGTAGAGTCTATAGTCAAAATGCATTATTGAATTCCACACTATACTCAAGACTATAGTCTAGTTATGGTTATATCTGTATTGTAGTACTGACTATAGTCAGTACTATTATCTATATTTTGCTATATGGTCTATAGATTCTGTATTATAAACTTCACTATAGTCATTGTTATTTACAATAGTCACGAATAATATCTATTTTCATTCAATAGTTAATATTCTATTTAATAGTCTAGATCATAATCAAGACTAAATTTTATACCGTAGCCAACACTTCAGTCTATAGTGAATGAAGCATAAACTGTATGATATATTATAGTACAGGCTATAGTAATGACTATAGTCTTGTATGTAAAATGGAAAATAGTGCTAGCTATAGTATACACTTACAATATATGCAATATATAGTGAATTCTATTGCCTACACTAAATTCAAAACTATGACCAAAAGACTAAGATTTTTGTCTATAATACAGTCAAAAATTATAGTCTCTTAATAAAGTAATGACAATAGTTTTGATGGTATTATAAGTCAGGTCTTTATTGCGGTATAGACAATAGATGTAGTTTATCCAGCAAAAATTCTCATTACCATATAAAGGATTAAAATTCAAAAATTTCCTTTACCAATAGAATTTTAAGTTATTTTGATGTCATTGGAGGCTAGTGTTTATCACAAATACTTACAAATAATTAGCAAAATTAATCATTGTAAATAGCATGAAAAAACGTATACCGCTTCCATAAGTTTATTGGCCAAAGGTCAAATGAATTAGAAAATATTTATATAATACGTTATTAGCTAGGCCTTATTAAACTACTTCTATGTAATCCAGACAATATATAATAGTTATTGAATAGTATTTTGCTAGGTAAGTAATTACAATTCAAAATCATTACCTAGTGTTTGCCGCCATAGTCAAGACTTGACTGTATATTCAAGCTTATAGCCTATAGGTATTGTAAGTAAACAAAACTAATCTAGTATAAGTAAATACTGTGGCGAAGGCTATTCTTCATTGTCTAAAGTCTTGAATATTCTAAAAATCTTATTTGTTTAATGCTACTCAATAGCAACTAAAACTAGAATTTTTTGAAAATCTTTTATTTTAAAAACATGCAGAAAATCTAAACCAGTTTTTATTTTTTCATGCATTTTTAGCACAAATTTTAAAATTAAAAAAAAAAAACGCAATACGTAGTATTTTCATGGTAAATGTAAATAACTTTCTTATTATATGCTCTTGCATTTTAAATTTTTCTTTCTTTTTTATAAAAATCAAATTTAAAAGAAAATAACAAGAAAAATAAAATAAAAATTCAAAGTAATATGAATTTCAAATAACATGATTTCAATTAACTTTTCAATTTAAACTAGGAAAAGGTTGGCACTTAGCTGCAAAAATAAAAAAGTGTTTTTCGAAGAAATTTATTAGACTTGAATGGCTTAAGGGTACTGTTGTCTAATGTTCTTAAGAGAACGTAAACAAGTTAATTATTTAACAGTATATAATATGATTTGTTCTTTTTCAAGTCTAATAGAATACCACCTTAATATATATAAAACATTTTTCTGTTTTTTTGTAACAAAAGAAATTTTTCTGATTTAAAAAAATCTTAAATTAAAGAGAAAAAGAATAATGCAGAAAAATAAATTAACATTTTCTAATCGAATTTTTTACTTAAAATTTTCAATGTTCTTTCTTTAGAAATCAATCTTAACAAAGGAATATCATTATATTATAAAGACTTTGCGAGGTAATGATAACATTTTTAATTACAATTACATATGAAGTAATTTATATTGAAGAATTTCCATTAAAAATACTTATAGTTGTTAATTTGTTCCATTACACCGTGTAACAGTAATTTTCACACATGAAAAAATCTATGTGTACAGGAAACTGTACACATAGATTTGGACCATTAGTATTTACTCTGTGTACTCAGTTTTTCATAATCAGCTCTTATGTTTCTGAAAAAGGACTTTTAAAGGACAGAAGATAGAATTCCAAATTTAAAAAAAAAATATTGGTTTCAATATTAATATCAAATGAAGTTGTGAACCTCTACTTCAAATAAATATGATTTATTTCAATTCATCAGTATTACAAAAATACTGGAAATAATAAAGAAAATATGTTACAAAAAATAGTTAAAAGTTTTAGTGTCGAAAATAAGACCTTTTTAAATTTAATAATTTTTATTTTTTTTTCTCTAAGTGAGTCAAGTAAATAATATAGATAGAATGTACAGATTCTGAGCTTCCATTTGATACCAATATTAGCATCATAAAATACATATATATATTCCTTTAAAGTTGTAAGTCCTTTAAACTTTGAAGTCCTTTTATAAGGACATAAGAGCTGAATATAAAAAAAAACGTAGAATTGCTATAAGTGGAATATAAAAAATATTCCAATTGGTAAATTTCAATTAAAATTACAGTTATTAGAAAAAGTGTTCGCATACTTTCTCTGCAATTGGTTTTTTCTATATGTAAATTTCTCTTCATCTCCTTCTTCTGATAATTAATCAGTAATGTTTCCTTATATTAAAATAATGAAATTTTTATGACACATTAAATAATAGAAGCATATGGATGTAATTAATATTGGACCAAAATAATTAACTATGAGTTAACATAAAAATATTATTTTTAGTATAATTAATTGATAGTTAATAAAGTCACAAAATGGCTTTTAATACTTATTAAAACGTTATTTTATTTTTAACACAATACAAATATTTACTTATACGTTTAATTAAGATGGCATATAAAAAGTTATTAATATTATGCAATTGTATAGTGTACAAAAGGATTTCTGGAATAAGGTCAAAGTTCATATAATAGATAAACAGTACATAATTATATATGTTTATTTCTTTTGTAATGCTTATTTTTTATTGACGCCTTCCTAATGTAAGTAGTGACCAAATACCAACGAAGTTTGTATTTATATTTGTATATGTATTTGATCTTTATATGTTAATACATATACTTTTCTATTTTATCATGTATATATTTATATTTTATATGTGTTTGTTTGTGGGTTTGTTAAAAGACTATAGACTGCTAAATGTTGAAGGAAAGCTAATTTTAAGTGGGAAGGAGCCACGCCCACGCACAAAATCTGTATTAATTACAATGCAATATGAGACCTAGTTAAAGTGGGAGTGTATCTCTGAAAACGGCTACATTTCTTGAACTTTTTGGAACCACATAAATATTTAAAAAAAATCTACACATTAGCACCTCCCGTATGAATTACGTACAAAAAATCTTTTATTTGGGAAACAAAATGATAGTCAATTGCCGGAATAGCAATATAGGGAATGGTTTTCCATTTAATTTAAATACAAACATTTTTAAATTTTATAATCCTTTGACCTTGTAAATATTTGGGTAGCTACGCACACTGGGTATAGCTAGTACTATATATAAATACAATTGTTTGTATTATTTATTATTTAATTAAACAGACATTTTTGTTCATTTATCATTATTAGTATTAATTTGACAGTTGAAGACGTTATTCTATCAAACAGTCGTCAATATGAGTTATAATTTTTAATAGAAAAAATAATTATAAGTAATATTGTTGTATCAAGTAGGGAAACAAAACATTTTACACTATCACAACTAATATCTTAATTAATTGATAAGTTCATTAAACTTATTAAAGAGTAAGATTTTTGTTAATAATTTCACAAGTGAATTCTATTCTATTTCAAGGAGTTTTTAAGTTCAAAGTTTTAGAGCAGCAAGTAATTAAAAATTTATAAAATGTGTAAATTGATAACATCAGCTCCATTAGAAAGTTTGCCAAAAATTATCTCTTATTAGAAATTAATTACTCTCTCTAATTCTAAAGAGTACGATCCATAATTGGGAATTCGTTAAATCCATTCACCAAAATTTGTGAGAATTGGCTAAAATTTGGTCCTTGACCCCAAATAATGCTTCTTTCGAAAAATTACTTTTTTTTATCGATCAAATGCTTAAATATTTTTAAAATTAATGAAAAATGCAACAAACATAAATGTCTTTATTAAAACTAAAACAACATTTTAAACAGTTAAACTCATTATAGGTGTAGGGTATATGTATATCAAATGGTCGACGATACCATTACTTATTTTATAATTATTAAAAAAAATCATTTAAATTTATTGCTTAAAATTTGTTTTCCTTTGCCATCAGTTTGACATCAATGTAAACACTTATATCTGTCTGTCCGAGTAGAGGGTTGTTTGTGTGAATATTTTTACACAAAAAAAGAAACACAAGTATTTACAATAACATATTAATAATTACTACAGGTAAACACATATGTAAACAAAATTATGAGAATATTAAGGTGTATTTTTCTTTTATTTAGAACACACATATTTATATAATTTGGGAAATTTTGAAAAACTTAAAGAATACCCTCTAATGTAAATGGGTTCATATCTTTCTTCATTTACATCTATGCCACTAACATGATGTCACCCATTCTCATAATGAAAATATTTGTTTACATCTTAAGACAAGCATGTGCTGTCACAGAGAGTGTGTGCGTGTTTATCTTATGTTTTTTTAGTGTGTTTTACTCTATCTCTCAATTTTGTTTTGTCTCTTTACTTAGTAGTCATATTATGAAATTATAAACTTTTATTATTATTTTTATTTGCTGGCATTGTCTGACATTGTTGTAATTTTTATGTTGATAATTTAATGGTTATTTGATATTTTTAACATAAAATGTTAAAAATCCCATTATGATTATCTGCTTCTCTTTTATACAATAAAAAAAAACACAATCAACAACAACCTTGCCAGACGTGTGCGTCTTCATTATATTCAAGAATGTGTGTTTGTACATTTTTATGTTGTTGCTGATGTGTAAATGTTGTCTCTTATTGTTGTTGTTACCATTTTTGTGGTTTATTAAAACATTGCTGCTTGTAAGTAATTATAAGTATATTTATTTTTAAAGGCCAATTAATGTTGTTATTATTGCTGCAAATGTATCACATTTCCAAAAAAATATATATTGTTGAGATTTCTCTTTATGAATTAATAATTTTAAAAGATGCTTGTTTTACATACCTGAAAGTAAAAAGAAAAAATATGTTAATTAAAGTTTATGGAAAAATTAAATTTTATTTAAAAAGTACATTTTAGTAGTTTAAAGTTGATAGGAAATTGTAATTGAAGATTTTTTTAGTTACTTGCAATAGGCTTCTTTAACGGAATTTCAAAAGAATTTTTAATTTCTGTATGACGTTTTGTAGCATATACAAAGTAACAACTAACTAACTAACTAACTAACTAACTAACTAACTAACTAACTAACTGACTAACTAACTAACTAACTAACTAACTAACTAACTAACTAACTAACTAAATAACTAACTAACTAACTAACTAACTAACTAACTAACTAACTAACTAACTAACTTACTAACTAACTAACTAACTAACTAACTAACTAACTAACTAACTAACTAACTAACTAACTAACTAACTAAATAACTAACTAACTAACTAACTAACTAACTAACTAACTAACTAACTAACTAACTAACTAAATAACTAACTAACTAACTAACTAACTAACTAACTAAATAACTAACTAACTAACTAACTAACTAACTAACTAACTAACTAACTAACTAACTAACTAACTACCTAACTAACTAACTAACTAACTAACTAACTTCCTAAATACTTATTTGTTCTCTAGTAATGAATAATAGGGCGTATGAGTTATTTGTAATTCTTATTTCTTTATGTTTGTGTATGTAAATACTTTCATAGTCTTCAGATTCGTAAAAAGGGTATATGCAAGTTTGTTATTTCATCTGTAATTTCTACATTGTAATTTTCTGACCTTTGAAAGTATATATATATTCTGGACCTGTGTCTGATTGTCTGTCTGGCTGTCCGCCTGTTGATATCTCATATTATCGGAATCTAAACCTTTGAAATATTAATTCTATAATTAAAATATACCAATGGGCTCAGAATCATCTTCTGAATCGATTAAGGTATGTCCATCCATCTGTTAGTGTAGGCCAGGCCCGACTGTATATTTTAACTTGTTTTTGTTTTATTACTGTTAAAGTAATGGAAGATGCGGCAAAGGCCAATATAAATATCCATTGTTATAATTTTTGGCTTCATTAAAAACTTATAATTTCTTCTTTTAAAGTGGAATGTTCTTTAAACTTTAAGGTTCATTTACAGGAGCATAAGAAATGCATATGAAAAACTAAGAACACATAGTTAATATGGTCCACAGTTTCTTGTACATAAAGATTCTTTCAAGTGTTGAAAACATGTAACATAGTACATATTCTATCAATTTCTAAAGTTATTAAGATAACGGAAACAACATTTTGCATATATACATATATCCGATTGGTAATGTTTTCTAAGGACTTCTATTTGTTTTCTCATACATATCCATACCTTACCCTTTTGTATATAAAAGTTAAAAATATAATTTTACAAAAATTTATTTCAAAAAGTTTATGGCAAATATTTACCATGTTTAAAAAAAGTTATTTTTTTATATTTTTTAACCTAAATAGACGACTACTATTTGTCAGTAAGTATAATTGTGTTTGTTTACTTTTTGACCGGAAATTATAATTGACTTTAATATTGCTTACAATCAAAATACGAAGAAAAAAGTTTTCTCTAATGTGTCTGCTGTCTATAAATTATGCATTTTATTAAAAACACATAATCTAGAGTACAAGTTACTTATTTTCTCTTATTTTCTTTCAATATTAAACGATAAAATGACAAAAACAAACTTAATAAACGAAAGGAAAAAAACACAGTACAAAAAGTAGGAAAAAATAAACTTATTTAAACAATCACACACATACTTTTACATTTCACTTGAAAAATTTTGTATTTACACAACAATAATACTCGTAACAGCAACAACCGTTTCCTAAATAAATTTCTATTGATTGCCCTTAATTTCCCATACAATTTTGTTTTGTTTTGTAGTTTTTTTCTTGTTTTTATTTTTTTAGATATTGTTTATACGAATATTGTTTTCTATTTTTCTTTTATATTTTTTCATTTAGTTATTTATTCATTCATTTAATAGTGTTATGGCGCCAAAGGTTTTTCCATTCAATTATTTATGCCATAGATTTTCTGTTATTATTTGTTCGAGTAAACTTTTGTATTAATACTATTACTAATTTAAAAACAGCTAAAGTTTCGATTTTTAATAAATTTATTTATGTATTTTTTTTGTTTACTTAAGCCATTGTGATTAAGGTTGGGAATAATTAAATTAAATGCCATCGAAAAATTAACTGATTGAGTTTCATTATTTCCTTTTTTTGGGGATTTTTGCTAAAGTCAACAAAATGTTTAATTAGGCTAAAGAAGTATTGGAAATAGATTTCCGGTAATGATGTTAAAGCTCAAAAATAGGAAAGCTAATAAAATTATAAATAAATAGTGCCCAAGGGTGAGTTGAAATTAAATCTGATAAAGTTATTTTATTAGCTTTTAGTAAAAGTGGGGGAAGAAGTTAATATTTGTGCTTCAGATTCTAGTTGATTGTGTATTTTTATTTTTCTATCAATAAATCTTGAACTTGTTTAATTAGAAATTATTTTCTGCATTAAATTTTTTATAATTTTTATATCTCTTAACCACATTATGTTTTTTAAACTATCATTATTAGCATTTTTTATTTCTTTTAATATATAAATACCATAATTATAGTTATTAATCAATCACTTAGTTATTAATAAAAAATTGCTTATATAATGTATAATGTTCTGCATCTATAATAAAAAACAGTAATAGATATTAAACATTAAAATATTTATAAAAAATCAATTGACAAAACCTCATATAAACCACAAAACAAAAATAAATCGAGAAAAAATGAAAATTATTTAAAATAAAAAAACTACTCTCAGCCACAATATTTCAACCATTAAAGTCACAAAGTCAATGAAATCAAGCAGCATTGTAAATGTACATTCAACTATTTATATACAATAGGGTTGCTCCAAAATGAAAATTGCTGATGATCTTGCAGGATTTAAAAATCTTGTTCATTCTATGAAGTTCAATATAAGTGTTTAAATGGGTTTTTGGAGGGTTTTATAATTTATTTGTAAACTGTAACACAGCTCATCAAATTGAGGGCATCATAAAACTCTAAGCCTCAATATATTGTAAGCTAGATGGAAGCTTAAAGGCACTTTTAGAGTTATCTTTCGTGTATCTAGTGAATAGGTCTGGGGACCTATTTCACCAAAGGTTATCCAGCACTCAATTAGGTTAAATAGATAGATGTTACTTTTTATCCATACAAAATAATGCAACCCAAATACACACACACATTAATGTTCAAAGTCTCAACATTTTTACAAGCAGTTAACATTTTAAAAACAGTTTGAGCTTTTTATAAGGCAAAATGATGGTCACTTGTTGTCACTCTATTGTCCCTAAGTAATATAGTAGATAGTTAATTATCAATAAATCAATTTTATTTTTGTGTTTTATCCGATTTCGTGAGTCAGATGATATAAATCTGAAATTATAGATTAAATGCAAGATTAAATAAAAGCAAGACTGCGTTCACAGTCATTTATTTCGAGATCCTGTTTCTTCGAGAAGGGACTTAAAAATTTCAACTAATTAGAAATATTTCTGCTTACACTATTATTCCAAGTTTGGTATTAATTGATCAATAAGAGTTGCAAAATATTTTGTATTAATTTTATTTTATTTTGTCTGGATCAAAATATGTCAGAAATGTTCTTAAAAACTTTTTCTGAAAAAATACATTTTTAATTTAATTTTTAAAGATTAATAATACAAAATATTTCCCAACTCTGCTGTTCTGTTGAAAAACTTGCAATTGTTTGACCAGTCGAAAAATTAAAAAAAAACTCAGTTCTTTAAAACTTTTAAGTCATCTAAAAAGGGTTTTGCCTATTAAATTTATAGTTTCAGACGTATGTTCATATCACTGAATATAATGCATATTATACATGAAAACAATCTTACATTGTACGCATGCTTCGCGGTAATATATATAAATTTTACCTTTGTTTAATGTCATTTAAGTTTGTTTTTTTCTTAATAAAAAAATGTCTAAATAAAACTTCGTATTATATGCGAATTTTTTATAAATATTACAAAAAAATTAGTTACATCTGTAGAATGTTCGAAAAGCTTTAAACAATAAAATCATCTTTAGTATTTAAAATGAACAATCGTTTTCACAATTTCACCTACCGTATAAAGGGCCGCCCCTTACACAAGTTATTTTTCAACTTCTTGGGAAGGATTTTTATAAGATTTTCATTTCTTCTGCATAACATTTTGCAATTTGAAACTTTATATACATAAAGATGTACGTCTACATCCAAATGTTTAATAACTCTATTAGAAGAAATTTTGAAAAAATTGGCAAAATCGTTTTAATGTAATGAAATCATAACGATCAGTTATATCGACAATTAGAGCAAAGACAAATTTTCAAAATAGGAAGACAAGAGTTGCCTACTACACCTGTCGTAAGATGCTTGGGATGAAATAGGGACTAAGTTCCAACAAAGATGTATTAAGCTATCAATCCTATTCTCACATACGGATCTCTTGTTTGGTGGACTTCAGCTAAAAAGAAATTTATTGTATATCAACTATAAAAAAGCTTAGAGTTCAACTTGCATTGGAATAATATGTGCTCTAAGAATAAGTCCTTCAGAAGCACTGAAAACTGTATTGCATATTCTACCTATAGATCTGCATATAATGACCATATCTACTTACAGTGCAGCAGGACAAGAACATATGGGCATTCTTCCTACTATCTCAGCCATCCGACTATTTAACGGCACATAACTGTCGTAAGTGCCGGCACTTCTTTCTCTATACTCTATAAGTCAAACAATTCAAGAAGGATCTATCAAGGCTGGGTCACCTATCTGACATTATTCCTGCGCGCAATGAACTACCTCGTCAGTCAACCAACCAATAAATCAATCCCTTTTTATATTGCCATTATTTAATCATAAACAATTTCATTTCAAGACAGCATAAATATTTAAATTAAAATTTAAAAAATGTTTTTATTCAGATTTTTAACATCTTTCAACATAAATGAATTAAATGGAAGCCAAGTTACTTGAACAATTTTTTTATGATTTTATTATTTAATTAAGCACATTGCCAGACCGACAGCTAAACAGATAGATAAGCAGACAGACTGACATACAGACAGCTAAACATTTTACAATATTATGCATTCCTTGCAAGTAAAATACAAAGAATATTAAAAAAAACTTAGCTACTTAAAAAGCTGCATATTTTTCATAGACTTGTTTTAACTATAAAAGTATATGCCTTTTGGTATATAATGATTTATACATGAAAATATAAACGTTTTTATATATAAACATTTATTTTATAATAATGGTTGTCTGTCTGTTTACACTTATACATATATATTTACATTATTATACTCGTATTAAATATTATACCGCCTATAAAACACTTGTCGTACCAACACCTCTAAAACCACTGCCACAATCTTCTCAACCCGCCGCATTATCTTCATCAACACGAGCAAATGCGGTAAAGTCATTTCATTATAAGATTTAGTTAAAAAAAGTGCAAAATATAAAAAGTACAGAAACAAAAAAAAAAACACAAAACAAAAAATGCTAAATAACTTTATCTCTGGCTTATAAAATTTCTACAAACAAAAAATCTTAGACTTTTCTCTTACTTTTTTTAGGAGCAAGTCAGTTACAGCCAGTTGTAATGTGTAAATATCATTTACCAGGAAAGAGTCAACAATTATTTTTGTAACGCAACACACTCCACCCCATCACAGACAATGAGGGTCAGTTTTAATTAAGCGTAATATAAAACGTCTTTTGCATTTGAAATTAAGCTGCGAAAATGTTTGGGTGTTCTTTTAACTTTATATGCAAAATCATTTCTTGTTTTTGTGTGTTCACGTAAATATAATAAAGTTTTTTAATCGGTTGGAACGAATCGTGTATACGCTGTATTATGACTTTAGAATGATGGCAATTTATGAAGTTTGTTATAAAAGGGGAGTGGAGTGATGGAGCAAAATAAATTATGATTTTATTTTACTGTATGAAAGTCATACATATTATATATAGTCGGAAATGACATGATGACCTTTCTAGCTGTCAGATCGTAAAATCTAGCCTATCTGGTATCAAGGAAGCTGGTTTCAGATTTGTTTTGCTGGTTATAGCAGAAATCAAATCATGGAAAGAGAATGATGGTTCCAAGAACGTTGAATCTTAATTTGCTGTAAAGACCACGTAGAGACCCTCATAGAAGTGCCTGTAAAACTAAATGTAAACAATGAAATAAAGTCAAATAAATGATATATTCAGTGAATCCTATGTATAAATTGGTATATGATTTCCCAATGAACGTGTCGGATAAAAGAGTTATTTACATGTCAACGTTAATTTTCCTTTTCTTAGAGTGTAGCCTGTTTACCAATGTGATTTGGCTTATACAATAAATCGTACTTCAGTCTATCGATTAAATCAGTAGGTTCTGTGACCGAATCAACAAAGATCATTTCATATGTTGGGTTGTAAATAAAAGTGATAACTCGGATAAGCCATGATCAGAGAATAGAAAGCTCATGGTTAAAAGTGGTTAAATACAGTCCGATGTATACTAAAGTGTCTCGCTGCAAGAATCTTATGTAGAAATATCTCTCTTAAAGATTGTAAATTGATTTGTTTTATACATTTTACTAAATTTAGGAGTCAATCGTAGATTGGGAATGTTGTGGTTGGTAGGCCCTTAAAAATGTGTATTTTTCTTGTATTAAGTTAATCGCCTAAGTGGTATTTTCACAAAAATGTGATCCACGGAACACACTAGTGCCCACCTGCATTTTTCTTAGGGATAAAATAATGGATAGTGGTTGTTCGTAACTTGTGGTTGAAAAAGTCTACCGAAATAAAAGTCATGTGAAGCAATCCGGGTTGATGATAGCCTTCCTAAGGTAAAATTGGATAGTGGTTAATTGTAACTAGTGGTTAAAAAAGTCTACCGTGATCAATGGCCGACAAGGCAGTGTTTCATGTAAATCAAAGTGGGGTTTCCCTTAGGAAAATTAAATTGCTTCATTCCAAACAATACTGCTACTCTTTTTCTATTCTTCTTTATTTCTCCAAAAATTTAGTCTTGTGGATGATGTAGGACCACTATTTCTGTGTGTTACAAATATCAAATACATAATACCATTATAAACAAATTGTTAGAAGATTACAAAAATATTAAAAACATATTATTCTTGTTATTGTTATTGATGTTTCTTTTTATATAAAGATTAACTTTAATATTATCAAAAAAACATAAAAATATTCTTAACAAAACATAATTGTTCCTAATAACTCCATAACTTTTAATTGAACTTTTCTTCATTCACCTTAATGTTAGCTGCTAATTCAACATATAAAAATAGTTTCAATTGTTGTATACACAAAATTCAATTCAACATATCCATCCAACCCTTTCAATGTACTACATTAAAATTTCAATATTTTATGTTAAAGAAATTTCATTTAGTCATAAACAGCTAAATTGTAATACCACACCTTAAACCATTCGGTTAGTGAGTGTAGATGTCTGTACATGTTTCAACATTTATTCTCACATTTATGTATGTTTATGCCATAATTTTTTTTCCTACTCATTCTTGCATACACTTCCGTTTCCGCTGCAGTGTCGGAGTCTTTTTCTTACATTTAACAGTGAACGTAGACAACAGAAATTTGAAAATTATTTTCTTTTTTTAGAGCATAAGAATTTTGTTTAAGTTTGAAATTTTTCCTTAAGAAATCATTCTTTGCCATAGCTGTTGGCACCTTAGTGTTTATAACGGAACAAGAACTATTATTAAAATGCGTTTACAGGATGACATTTTTCTTATTTTCTCTTCTTTTTTTGCATTTCAATTCTTATGTTTAAAGACAAGTAGCGTAGAAAAAACAACAATCCAAAAGAAAACTAAAACAATGTTTTAAAAACGTCAATATCAACGTCGTTGTCATCTTCATCATTATCATCATAATCAGCAGCAAACAAACCACTACTACCTGGGTAAGTAGTACAATACCACCACCTTTATTTAATACCATGAACATCTATCCCGTCATAACACAAGCAATAACATTTAATGATAACAAGAAGTTCTTATTACAATTGCTTTATTATTGAAATAAGAAAATTGCCCCTTAATTTTAGTAGCTGAGGTCTTTGTTTTAACGTTAAAATTTTGTAGTTTATACCAAGTAAAATTTTAAGTATCATGGAGGCAAGTTGTATGTTAATTAGGATTGAACAATGTTGAATTAAAGTTAAATGTTTAGAAGAGTCATCTAAATATCGATGACTTAAATCCAATGGATAATTTTGAGTTAATGATGGAAAATGCATTTACATTCATCATTATATACTGATGATGTACAAACAATTCATTCATTAACCTCATACTGCCAATTACAAGTTTTAATATTTAATCATGTGTAAAATGTTTAATTAAATAGGAATTTTAGAAGATTTAGCTAATCTTCTTCTTGACAACATTTGCTGGGTTCTGAAATGGCAATTTTATTAAAATATTTTTCGAAATTCAAAAGAAATTTATTTTAAACAAATTTAAGGTGGAAAGTGTTGTTATATTTTTAAGGTTTAATATAAAATATTTAGTACAACATTTTTAACATTAAATGCAATAAAAATCAAATTTAAAATACGGAAAGAAAAAACCTTTTTCAAACAAAAGTTAAATATTTTGTTAATCATGGAGGGTAACGACTACGTTTTCAATTAAAATTACATTTGAGATAATTGTAATGGAAGATTCACCAATTACAATAATTTACAATTACTTGTAATTGTAGAAGAATTCTTCAATTACAATTACTTGTAATTGAAGAATTTTCAGTTAAAATTACTTGCAATTGTAAATATTGTTCCTTATAATTAAATGTAATTTTGTAATTAGTTATATCTTAATTACAATTACAATTAATTTTAATTAGAAACTTCAATCGCAATTTCAATTAATTGTACTTGGATATTGGTCAATTAGTTACTTCAATCGCAATTACAAGTAATTTTCTTGCATATTGGTCAATTACACATTACAAGTAATTGTAATTGGAAAAACAATTACAAATAATTGTAATACGTTATTTCTCAATTACAAGTAATTGTAATTTATCATGTGGTGAATTATTTTGTGTAATCATTACCCCCAAGCCTGCAATTAAACACTTAATTTCAATTGGAAACTTCAATAGATATTACAAGTAATTGCAACTGGCAAAACTTCAATTACAATTACAGTTGCAAGTAATTGTAATTGGCTTTTGGTCAATTACAAATCAAATGTCTATTCAATAGAAAAATCAGTAAAATATTATATATCAATATAAAATCATGTATTAAATTAAAAATTATAATATAAGATATCATTTTCAATCTGAATCATGTGTTCAGTTTCATATTGACCCGAGTAAAATCATTTTCATATCAATAAATTACTAGCTATCAATAAAAAATAGTTAACTCCCTAATATACTTAATTTTCAATGTTGATATAATATAATTTAATTCCAACATAGAAATGAAACTTATAAATATTTCATAAATATACTGTCCATTTAGCGAAATATCAAATTATTCATCAAATGTTAGAATATTAAATTTTGATAACCTCACACAAGTGCATGAGTGTATACAGAACAAAATATATTATACTAACTGTGAAATGTTTTATGATTGAATAATAAAATATTTATAACGTATCAATAGAAAAAATATGAGTATAGAAAAGAACAACAGAAAATATACAATAGCATTGTCAACATATTGACGTTAAAGTGTATTTTTTTTCTAAAATAAATAAGAATTCAGTATCCTTGTAGTAAAATGACATTTTTTTGGTTTAGAAATCGCCAGTTAAAGGATCTGCAGAAATAAAGTTAAATTTGTTCTAAATGCAACACTTGGTCAAATTGAATAACTGCTTAAAATGATTATTGCTATTGTATATATTTTTTTAAGTTTATTGGTTTTTATACATGTACTGCTTTTATAGACAATTTGGTTATGGTGGATGTAAATGTAACCACATATGAATAAATATCCCAGCAAAATTTTACATGCTTCCTTTTAAGAAGCTGTTATTTCAGAAATTTTGATCGAATAATTAAAATTTTGGTTTATACACCTATATCTCGCACACCTTAAGCAAGATTTGATTTAAAAGTAAATTTTTGTATAATTTTGATTGCTGGGTTTCGGTACTTTGCGTGAATTTAGCGTTTAACATGTAATACATTTTGTGCATTCAAGCAAAATTTAAGTATATGTTATAAAAAGTTTAGCAGACATTTGACACCAATTTTTATGTACAAAAGTATAACAATTCGTTTAAAATTCAATTTACAACAAAATATAAAGAAGTAGAACACGAGAAAGTTAGTGAAACATCAGTGTGAAAGATAAGTATAAAGTTTTAAATAAAACACAAATTATATTAAATAAAATGTAAAAGAAATAGACATAACTTAAACCAACTAACTAACTAACTGATTTTTACAAAATATACTAAAAAAAACATAATTAATTGTTAGATGTATTGTGTAAGTAAAATTATATATTTTTATTTTTTCTATTACTTTTTTTGCTTTTAATTTAACACAAATAGTAATATAAGTCAACAGATTATTATCATTATTGTTCACAATAAAATGTCTCGTTATTTTTTTTTAATTTATGTTTCAAAAGTTCTCAAGTAACATGTTTTGACATTAAAGCCAAACCATTAAATTATACTTAAAATTATGAATGCAATTGCTTGAGTTTTGTATAAGTATTAATTTAAATTAATATAACAGATTTCTGATATTAAGTCAGCTTATTGTATGCCATATAAAATGTAATGAAAAATTGAATCATTTATATGAAAAGAAACTTTTCCAAAAAAAATTTCTGAAATATAAATAATTATTCATTATGACATTTTGTAAATGTTATATTATGTCTGTAGACTTATGATTTGTAAAGAAAGTGAAACCAAATAGTGGTTTTGTTTAATAATAATTATATAGAAATATGTCTTATTTTAAAGAAGTTTCATTGAATCGTTTGAAAGTTTAAGTATTCAAGATATAGAAGGAAGATTTCTTTTGTGTTGTACAGTAGAAAAATATTTATATTAATACTTTGACCTCATTCCATCTACAAACAGCTATAGATTAAATTAAAAGCACTTAACTACCTACAAATTGCTTTCTTCAGTATAAAAAATTAATCAAATGTCCATAATTATAGAAATAGATGAATCAATTGAGAACCTTCATATCTAGCTACAAACATTTTCTTTTCATTTTTTTTACAATTTTGCCAATTTTTATTATACTTTTTTTCTTCTTCAAACATAGTTTAATGAAATTTTCTTTAAGTTTCCCTTTACTTTGGAACAATTTTTTGATTGCTTAGCACCTATGAATCATAGGGGAAATGAGAATATAATTAAAAAATATATGTATATAGGGAAAATTTTTCCTTAAGCACTTATTGGAATTGTTATAGTAGTATATACCTTGTCTACGATTTTGCCACAAAGGATTCTGTTAAATTTGTTACAACATTTTGCTGCAGTAACAAACTGCAACAATGCGAAATGTATTTGTATTTTCATTTGTTTTGTTTAAGTTAGAGCTTTGAAAAACAGTTTAGTTTAAGTTTTATTTTCCCCACATTCAATTTTTTTGTTCAACCCTTATACAAAGTAAAATACGAATAAAAAAACATTACTTTGAAGATTGATGATGCTGAATTGAAATTGATATTTTAAGTTTACTGCTAGTTCAAGTTTACCAGAAGTAATTGAAAAAAACAAAATTGTATAAAAAATTTTATAAAAAAGAAAATAATAAAACTAGTAGTGGAGAGAAAAAACTACAATTGTAGTTAAATAAACGGATTGCAGTGCTTTTCAACTGCAAGGATATACATACAGTGAGTGAGAAATTAATAGATTAAGTGAAAATTTATATAAAAATAATGAAGTAAATTGTAATGTATTTTTGACGTATGATTGATATGTAATTGAGCACTATTAAATGTTGCACATACGTAACTATTTAATAAGAGTTAATGCTACAAAGTAAAGCATACTTTTAGGCATTGTATTGTTAAGTATAAACAGGGCGTATGAGTGTTATGTAAATAAGTTTAAAAAATATTCATACGCCTTAGATTGTGGCTGACAGAAATGAAATTTTTATGGTTTCCTCTGTTCTTACTGCCACCAGTGTAATATTAATTGATTTGTTTGCTCGTATTGTTTTCACAAACAATTTCTTAGATGGTTTGTAACTTATCGTTTTTAAAGTGTTTTAAGGGTTAGGAGAAGAAAAAAGAAAACAAACTAAAGTTTCCACTTTTTCATTTTTTACATACTTTATAAGCATTTTATTTTTATTTTTTGAAAAACCAAACAGCAAACATTTCTTGTTACAATAGTTAGTTACTTTTATCTTTCGCTTTGTAACAACATATTTTATAGAAAAGTTACCACGTTTTAGTTTTTTTTTTCTCTAGTTATTGAAAAAGTTTTATACTTTTTGATGATAAAAAAACAATTTTTTGTTAATATTAATTTTAATTTTTAAAGCAAATAAGAGAAGGAATTTGTTATATTTTTTTTTAATTTTATATTTATTTTGCATGCTAACTTACCCATCAGTTCCAAAAGCTTTAAGCTCACGATTTAATGTCTCCTTGACATTTTGCTGAGAATACAAGCCCATAGGTGAGTTGAATTGTTTGTGTACCAATTTACGTTGAACAGCGGCCATTTTTATTCTATTGTTCTTTTTTTAATTGATTTAAATTACAATAATATAACAAGCACTTTTAATTTTAATGCAAAATTCTAAGTAACAACTGTTTCTTTTAAACTTTTTTTGGGTAGCTAAATGGAAATTTAAAAAAAAGAAACACAATTTATAGAAAAAAGAAATATTGACAAATAAAAATCTAAAAATTAATAACAAAATTATAAAGCTACTATTTGTCTTTATCCCTGATGAGAAAACACTAAAAACTTATAATGAGAATAAACTAAATAAATTAATATATTTAAAACGCTAAAAAGTTTTTAACAAAATAAAAAAGAAACGTTTAAATTACTCTAAAGAGATTTGTTTTCCGTTTTCTAAAAATAACTTTTTTTTTATCTATAAATTCGTTGATCGTTATTCGTTGTGGTATTCGCTCTGGAAAAGAAGGAAAAAAAGAGAATGAAAAACACATAATTATTATTATGTTTTAATAGCCATAACATTTACAAATAAACAACTATAAATTAATTATTAAAATTCCAAGAATTAAAAAAACATTTTATTAAATGACGGCGCCAAAAAAACATTTTAGATTTTTTTTATTATTTAATAATACTTGGTTGACTTCATTCATTAAATATTAAGTTTATTTATTTGATATTAAATCTTTAAATATATAAATATTTGAGACTGATTTCGCAAAGATAGCATATTTCAATGTTTTCAATCGCTGATAGGGAAAAAAGTAATTTTTTTTAAAATATTATTTTGTCCATTGTTATTCCTAAAAAAGAGTGGTTCATGGGAGTCGTCTAAGCTGTCCGTCTGTATGTCAACTTCTCAGTCCACATGTTTGCTGATATTAATTTTTTAAATACTTAAGATATCTTCTTGATCCACATTTTTAATAATTGTGTCAGATATTCTTTGTAAGAAGTTTCCTATTAAACATCTGTAAAAAGGGAACTTAAGATTTGTTTCCATGCTCTAAAAATTTTGTAAAAATAAGACTTGTTTTGCATGCAGTCGCAAGAAAACATTAACAGCAAGTTTCGTATGTATGCAGCTGAAAGTTATTATTTTTGTTTGTTATTGCCCAAAGCATAAATGAAAAGTGAGGTGTGAATTGGCATAATAACAAAATTTAAATAAATAAAATCAAATTAAATTCTTAAAAATGTATAAATTAACTTTTTCAAAAACACTCAATGATAAAGGATATGAACTCTCTATTTAAAGTTTCTTTAATTGAAAGTTTTTGTGGGAAATTGAAATAAATTTCAGCTATGTTAACACCTGTCAACTATAGGGCACGAGACGAATCTTTCTGCTCCTTTATGTGCTTTACACAGGACATGCATGTGTGTCCATACAGTAGTATTGAACTATGTTTTGACCATTGTTTTAATTTGCTTAATTTTCATGATACAAAAACATCACTTCCGTTTACAATTGTGCAGGTAAGATGGTACATATTGATAAAAACACATTCTTACCCACAGAGTTTGATATGAACAGTTCAAACCTTGAATATTTCCTATGAGTGGTATCATGAGGACCCTGATTACATGCTGGACAGACATTCATTAAATATCACGGTCTACATGGAACTAGGATGAACTGTTTTGTCGGCATTTTAATGTATTCTCTAATGGAGAGGTCCTCAATTTCCTCTTATATACATTCATATGTATATAATAAAAATATAATTCGATTTAATTTTGAAATGATCAGTCATGACAACATTCTGTTACATACATACATAGAGAGCACATACTGAATTTTAATTTAAAATATATGTTGTGATAATGGGTTTACAAAATTAGTATGTTTTAATCATGTTCAGCACTTTTACTTGTTTAATATTAAATTAATATAGTTTAATTTAGTTTTAAATTTAACAAGTATTAAATGCTTATTTTTAAAAAAATCTTTATTGATATTTTTTGCACTATAATATATTTTTGTTTAAAATGTACATGTAATGCCCTTTTTATATGCTAATACTTAACATTAGCTTTAATTACTAACAATTAAGAGAATTTTATATACGGCATATGTACCTATGTATGCGTGAATATTAGAGGGTAAATCATTTACAAATGTTAATAAGATTTAAAATTATTTTTTAACAATTTTCCCTTTTTGCTTATGATATAAAACATATATGGATTTCTTTATTTTAGCCGTCCAAGTCCAGAAAAAATATTGAAAAAAAATCTAGAACGTCAAATTTTTTAATTATTCATTAAGAAAGAATTTAGGGTTAAATTAGGAGGAAAAAATTAAATGTTTCCTAACAGTTCTCTAACAATGGATTCCTGTCACAAAAATATTATAAATTACGTTGCAATAATCTTTAATCAAGGCAAATATATGTCATTTTTTTTACTCAAACTTCCAAGAGTTTTTCGGAAAATGTATAAGTGGGAAATGAACTATGAGAAATAATTTCCGATCCGTAAGTTTGTAATTCAGGAATAAAATTTCAATAATTTTTTTAAACTTTATTTGTTTCAATTTAGAAAAAATATCAAAAAATTACTTAAAATCGGGCCAAAAATAAAAGAAAAATCTGACAAAAATTGGGTTCATGAAGACGAAAATTTTATAATATTGATTTTTTCTGAGTTGATTGTTAGGTTCGCAAAACAGGTGCAAACACCACAAAATCAATTCTCCATCACTACTAAAAAAGGGTTGCTTAACATAAACCATTTTATCTCAAAAATTCAACTTATAGGAAAAAAAAATAAAATGTTAATTAACCACCGGACTTAGCCTTTTCCAAAAAATATATGTTTCATTCAATGAGTAAGCAAAAAATAATAATTTGTAAACTTGTATAATTTATACATTTAAATAATAAAATTTACATCTAACTATTATATCACCCGTTTATCATCAAATTATTATTGTTGTTTTTTAATTGAATTATTTAAAAGGTTTTTAATCGAACAACATAGAGCAACAAGTATGCGATGTTGATGGTACTTAATAGTTGTTGATAAGAAAACAAGACGGGCATCGCCGACCATATGATACTTCGCCTGCAGAACCATTTAGACTAATATGAAAATAATTTCTGTAGATTTTTATAAAAAAAGTATTATTCGGGAGGTACGGTTGTATGGGGCTACGGGAAATAATGAACAGGCAGACGGACATAGCTAAATAGTCTTAGAAATTGATTCTGAGCCAATTGCAATATTATAGGATAATGAACAATATTTTTGGGTGTTATAAACATCAGCACAAACGCATAATACCCTCCTCACTATAATAGTGTAGGGTATAATAATAAATAATAAAATGTATATAAAATTTTTATTTTTTCATTATATTGCTGTATTTTAAAAATGCATACATACGTATTAAAAGTATTAGTTATTAAAAAAATCAATGAATATTATTTCATTTTATACATAACATGGGAAAGATGGTTTTTAGAAATTTTGTTTTATAAACCTTTTATAAAATAAAATGTTATTTATGAATAGGGGGATCAAAGTATTTACGAACAATATTGTATTTCTATAGAAAATATACATTGTGTTTATGTTTAAAGTTATTATCAATGTTGGATAATTAAATTTAACTGCACAATTACAACGAACCTATTAAATTCAATGAAATTATATGTAGATAGTTATATGAACATATATATGTATTGTTTTCTTTACACAAGGAAAAAAATACACGCAGAGAAAGGGTATAAGTAAAGTTTTTTAAAATTAAGTGCAATTTCAAATTAATTAAAAAACTTGGATAAATGATCAATCACGAATCTATTAAATTTTTACGAATAGAATCATCCTATAGATATCACAGAAATTACAAAAAAATTATTACTTAGGGACTCTTTCCTCCTTATCCTTAAGGCATAAACTAATAAATTAATGATATTTTCTATTTAAAAATTAGCAAAATAATCCTTTAAATGTTTGATGCGAATTTCAACATTAAACTTATTTCAGTGTATGGGTTTGTATTTTAAAATGAATATGCTGCGAGTTCGAATGAAATACATTTAAATTGCATTTCATCCAAATAGTTGCCGGTATAGAAAACGTGTAAATGCTTTTGTTTTATAAAAGTGTTATTGCATGTCATGTGTCTATCAATAAAATAATATTACACGTATGAACTATTTTGGCATATTGAACAATCGTCATATGTCGGTACATACATTAGGGTGATTCTTTTGGAAGATAGCTTAATAAAATTTGTATGTGATTATTTATATTTTGCGAGGAACAATTAACCTCTTTACAAATATTTTTTAAAACGGACAGATAAGTGGTTAGTGTTCTAGTCTAGTAGACTGAAGATAGTGTTTTCGATTCCAACCAGAGGCACTCTCTTGATATGAATACATCCTCTTTTCAGAAAAAATAACTTATAATATATTTTGCCATCTTTACTCTTTGCAGCGTGTTCAGTTTCAAAATTAAAATTATCCATTGTGTTTAAAATTTCTAATTTATTACGTTGTTTAAGTTGTCTCTCTAATATAATGCAATTAAAAAACTACCCTAATACACACATGAACTGAGCCTGTATATGCATTCACATAAAGAGACAGTGTAAAGCCACCTGTTGTTCGCTGCTCTTTTTTTATGTATGTATTTCAGGCAATATTCAGTTCTTTACACATCCACATATATACAAATGTATGTATATATTTACATACCCACGACCATATAAAAGCTGCAACTTCAATAACAATAAAATGATCGACTAGTAGGATTTGTTTAATTGGATACAGCTGTAGTTTTAATTGAATTTATTTTTTCAATATTAAATTTTATTATAACAAAAAGGATACCGAAACCGCCTATACATAATGAATTTCATTCAATTACCAATTTCGAATACTAGTTTGTTTTATTGTTTTATCTTCTTTTTTTGGCATTTATCGCAATGTTATTAAAGAAGACTTTGACATAAAATAAAATGTCAAAACGAAATTGTTGTAGCAGAGAAAAACAAACAATATTAAGCTAAAATTGCAATTAGCCCAGGTCAAGCTGTTTTGTGGAGGCAGAAATGAAATTATAATTAAAAATTAACAATGCTTTACCTATAGGGCACTGACACGCAGTATAAGGAAACTTATTTTTTCGGTCATTACAAAATTAAACAAATTGTGTTAAGTTAGTTGGTTTAATAATTTTACAAATTAGAATATTATTTAAATACTTAATACAAAGTGTTTTCATTTAAATTTGATTGTTAGTGTTTAAAAACATATTGACCTACTATACTTATAGTAGTTGTTTCCTTCAATTTAGAAAACAACTACAAGTTATTTAAGAACTTCTTGTCCCTTTTAATAGCTTGCAAAACAAGACATATATAATATTATGTTTTGCCTCCATTTAAATCCCCATTTCCTTTTTTTTTAATTTTTAATTTAAACTTTAACATCTTTTTTAAATGTATAAAAATAAAAACATATAATATTGTTGTTGGTTTTTTGTTTTCTGCTAAGATCTGAACAGTATACACATAATAACAATTTACATAATAGTCCTTTAAGTCTTTTGCAACACTTACATGTTGAACAAAAGGGTAAAAAAAAGGAATATAATTCTGCAAAAACATTAAAATAAACACATGTAGTTTTTAAAATGGATGTCACTGTGGTTGCATTAAAACATAACCGAAGGCAACAAACAACACAAAACTGCTGCAAACAATCGTCTTCGTACAACAAATAAACAACAGTAGCAGTGAAATGACATCGCACAGTGTAACTGAAGGGGTATATTTTGTTTCAATAAACCGGTTGTAACAGTAATCGAATGTAATGAAAGTTATCGGAACTAACTAAGTAGCTAACTAACTAACTAATTAACTAACTAAATAACTAAATAACTAACTAACTAATTAACTAATTAACTAATTAACTAACTAACTAACTAACTAAATAACTAACTAATTAACTAACTAACTAACTAAATAACTAACTAATTAACTAACTAACTAACTAACTAACTAACTAACTAACATATTAACTAACTAACTAATTAACTAACTAACTAACTAACTAACTAACTAACTAACTAACTAACTAACTAACTAACTAACTAACTAAATAACTAACTAACTAACTAACTAACTAACTAACTAACTAACTAACTAACTAACTAACTAACTAACAAACTAAATAACTAACTAATTAACTAACTAACTAACATATTAACTAACTAATTAACTAACTAATTAACTAACTAACTAACTAACTAACCTATTAACTAAGTCAAAACACTGTGCCTTCAATAGTAGAAATAAAATAAACATGATGAAGAATTTATTTCGCAAGACCATAAGATTCATAAGTAAAGAAGTCCAAATGCCATAGATTCAGCTACAATTGCAATAGGTGTGAAGGTCTTAGGCAATTGTACCACAATATAATTTATAACTTCCTATAACGTCTAACGCTCTCATTGTATTCTTATATTTTAAATTATTACAATATTACAAAACCGAAAAAGAAATGGAAGTGAAAAAGTAAGGGAATTGAAGGGGAAATTTGCTAAAGACATCATTTGTTTTCACAAAGATGCAAGTTCTTTGTATTGTACTCGAATGTATGAATTTATAATGGTTTTGTTTTTTCCGCTTTCATTACAAAATGTATTAAGTTTCTTTTTCTTATATTTTAATTCTTTTGGGTTCTTTTCTTGTCTTATCGTTTTTAAACATTTTTTTCCATATTCGGTGTGTTGTTTGTTTATTATTGTATCTTTTTAACCCCTTACATAGTAGTAGGTCATAAGTTAATTGGCTTGGCAACACTCTGTTATAAAACATTTCTCACATAAACATGCATACTAAAAACATATATTTAACACATATATGTACATATGTATGTATAAGTATGTAAATTTGCTCACACACCATGTATGTTTAATGTACAGTTACAAACAAATGTATGTGCTTAGATAAGCATTCATACATACATATGTATGTATGCTACATATGTATATGGTAATTGTTTGTCTGTGTACTAAGTGTCTGTGTTTATGTTCATTTTTTGTACTTTAGAAACAGTTACTGCAATGTTTTATATCGTTTATGCAATTGTAAACATTTCCGGTTCATGTTTGATATTGACAACAAACTTGTTTTTATTTGATTTTTTTCTGTATGTTATTGTTATTTGTGGTTTGTTGTTTTTAGAATATATGTGGTATTTTTTTATGCATATTTTATAAACATACATATTTACAGTATTAGAAGGGAAATGGTAAGATGTTATAATGATTTTTTTATATTTAAGTTAAATTTCGTGATTAAAACGTTCAAGGCTTAATATACAATTGAATTATATATTTTGGATCATACGTGTTGAAAATGTCTTAAATTGATCTATTATTTCATTAAGTGTTTATACAACTTCAACTTCGTGAGGAGGGTATATAAGTATAAGTTTTTAATTTTGTTTGTAATTTCAACAATATAATTTTTCGATCTTATGAAGTAAATAAATATTCTGAATCTTTATAGATTAAGATTAAACCATGAAAAGCTTTATCATCATTAAGGTTTAGTTACCACTTGTAAGTGGATTATTTAAAGTTATGAAGTGATTTCAATGATAATCAATTAGATTTTTTTGGGGCAAAAGTGATATTTCGAATTACTTGTAAAAAATAACTTTTACTAATGCGACTCAGGAAGTGATTCTGAATTGGTTGATATACCGTAAGCTGAGTCGAACACTCTGTAGTGGTGTAAGGCATATAAAGCTCAAATAAATTTCTTGAGATTTAAAATTTTACGAGAGTTCATTTGATTCATTAAGATGCTCTTAAGATAAAAGGGGGAAAGGGGAATTTTATTTGATTGAAGACTAGAATAGACCAGGCTATATAGTAAACTTTTTCTAGACAATAGGCTAGATGATACTATAATACCGGTATCTTTTAAACCGATATTAGGAACCTTATTTTTTAGCTTAAGTATTACCCCATAATTCTTTTGCTTTATTCTAAAACTTTAAAAATTTTACTTTTAACATTATAATTATGTTAATGGGACGTAACATAATTTTATTTGTTTATAAAGTTAAAAACTTGCTAATAATTTCATCACACATACACATATGAATATTTTTTTTTTTAAATAGTTGGCCTCTAAAACGTTTTCACCCACTCAAAGTTTTCAGAGCATCTATAATTTAGAGAAAAAAATATTTTTTATATTAACATTAAGGATGCTTTTCATAATTGTTTATCAATGGTTTATAGAACAAATTTTGTATGTAAAATTGTTTGTTCAATAAATGAAAATTATCATTAATTTTTAGAAAAATATTTTAAATTTGTTTTGAAATACAAAAACATTTTGTGATAATTTGTAAAAAATTTTTTTGTTTATGAACATGTATATTATTATAAACCATCAAAACATTATTATGAAAAATTAATAAATTTTTCTAAAATATTTTTGTTCATTTTATTTAGATGTGTTTTTTATTAAAGTATTTGAAATTTTTATGGATAAAACGGTATAGAAGTATAATACACTATCTTCAGTTTTCTTTAAAAAAATCTCTATTTTATATTTACTTTTATTTTTATACCCTACACTACTGTTGTGGAAGGGTATTATGAATTTGTGCTACTATTTGAACAACTAAAAATATTGGTATTACTCCCACCTTAAAGCTGTGATTTGATTAAGCCGAGTCCGTTTGTCCGTCCGTCCGTCTGAGTGTCCATGTCAATCTTAACCTAAAAGTAATTTGATTAAATTAGGAAAAACGATGTTGAAAATTTATAAAATCAGCACATTATTTCGCTAACCAATTGTTTAAATATTTCCAAATTATGGTATAAAGTAAAGTTGATAATTTATAATAAAAAGATAATCAACATGTAGGGTTATTGTATCATATAGCCATGCCCTACTATACATTCCTACTTGCTGTATATTTTTCTATTTTATTTAGTAAAACATATGTAAATGTAAATTCACATACATCTTTACAGAAAACCAAATTCGAAAAGTGGAGATTGCTGTTTTTAGATAAAAAAATATTTAAAATTCGTTTTAAATTAACCAAGTGTAAAAACACGAACACAATATTGTGAATCTTAATAGAAATCGAATCGAATATCTGTCCGTCATTCCGTTTCTTATTCTGTCATTCCGTTTGTAATTTCCAAAGTTTCCGATATCGCCAAACAACAATAATTCAAAAAAAAAAATGTATTTATTTTTCAGAATCAGCAAAATCATTTTATAAGTAACTGAGATCTGAGCAAGCGAAATTTTTGCATGAAAGCAGAAAAACGGATCAAAGTAAGTGTTTCACCAATAATAAGATTTTTGTAGTTGATTTAAATCACATTTTTTGATTTCTTAATGACATTACTCATTCCGATAAATGGAGATTACAGCTTATGCTACTATAACATTATATTCGTGTTGACAAATTTATTGTTTTTGTGGAGACTAGCGCAAAAATTTTTTATACTTTCAATATCAAATCATTTGTTCTTGACCTGATAAATGTATAAATATTATTTTTTAGTTGATTATGATTTTTATTTTTTAATTATGAAAATTAATATACAAATTGAGTTGATAGTTTTATTCATTTATTTGTTGTTATTTCTTAAGTGACATAAGAAGTTTATTTAGTATATTAAAATTTAGGAATTTTGTTTCTTATTTGTGATAGTAAATTAAAGTTTTATTTATTCATATTTTTGTTTTTTTATTTTTTCCATAACAGTTATGTTATTTTTTCACTTTATTGTTAATTATTTTTTGCCCTAAAATATCTTTATCATTTTAAAGCAAATAGTTATTTTACAAAATTTTTAACTAAAATTTTTATTGAAACATTTTTTGTTCACATACACATAAAGAAAATATATATTTTTTATGAATAAACAATATTCTTTTTATTTACAATTTTTTTCATATAATTTTCTGTAGCAAATTCAATCTAAATATTTAACCATATCCACAAATGTATTTTAAAATATTGGTTTTCAATAGAATTATTGAATAAACTTTAGAGAGCGCAAAAAATAACAAAAAATACAAAAAATCACCTTTTTGCTACGATATCACTACTGTCACACCTTAATATTAATTTAAAACTAAAATAAAAAAATTGTTCTATATTTTTAACACATATTCATTCTATAGCTAAAAATTAAAAGAATAGAAAAAATTTAAAAAATATATATAATAATATTAAAAGTTTGCCTTTGTTTTTGTAGTTTATATTTGATTTTATTTTATATATTTTTTTTCTATTTCGGCTAAAAATATCTATTTGGTTAAATGGAAGTGGAAAAATATTTAATGTTTTTATTCCGCACGTTGGCGTTGTGAAAAATAGTCTGTCTCTGTGTGTTCACATTCATATTCTGTTTTAGTATTAAAATCATTCGTCCGTTATTCACTCACTCAACGGAGGAAAATTGTCACATCTTATTTTCGGACTGTAGATTGAGTAATAAAGTAGTGGCCGTGTGTGTGATTCTTTATTTCTGTTTGCTGATGTGTAGCTAATCGATGTAGCAACTACAGCAACAATGTTACCCACTGTATCTATATATATATATTTGTATTCATAAATTTATATTTGTATTAATAATAAGAGGAATATAAAATCTTTAAGATTTTTCTTTAAAATTGGCCAATAAATTATTGTTGTTTTTATATTAAGTTTTTGTTAGCATTTTTGTATTATTAACTCAGAAAATGTTGTAGAAAAATTATGTTTTTCTAATTGAGTACATGTTGTATACGTCATGTGTCTATGAAAAATAAACAAATATTTATACGACATGTTGTACCCCTAATAGCGAATATTTTGGAGATATATAAATTTTAAAAATTTGAATATATATTAAAATTTTTATGAAAATTTTATTTATAACAACTAATTTTTAATATTTTTCATATAATTTTGAAAAAAAAAATATTATTTTTTATTTAGATCTATGTAATTGGTCTTTTGGGAAATTATTTTATACAATTTTTTTAAGTTTATCTATTGGATCGAATATTAATTTTTGAAAAGATTTCATTTTAACCGAACTCTACTGTATATGATTGTTTTCACTAATATGATTATGTGTTTATATATATAAAATTTTATTCCTACATTTTTCAAAGCAATTTCATTAATTTGAATGTTTAATGAAGAAAAGGAAAAAAAAATTATTGTGGGAATTATTTCACATTAAAAATCAAAAGTGATGATTCAAGTGTCTATGTTATGTAGGTATGATTATATTTTGTATATACATAAACATTAGACCGGCTTAGCATTTTCGATGTAAAATAAAAAATTGCAAAATTGTGTAAAATATTTATTGAAGTAAAACTGCTCAATCACTTTTTTTGGAATATGTTTGTTTATGTAGCCCAGAGTTGTCATATCTAGCAGCATGTAAATAGTATAAACGAATCAATTGTATTCGGTACAGACTTCATATTTCTTTTGCTGCATTCTCTCCGGACCATCGGTGAACTTTGTAAACATTTTTATAAATTCAAAAAGAATTAATTCTTTGGAACGTTCCTCTATTCCTTACCAGCAAATGAAAATTCTGAGATGATTACTTAACATTTAAACGCTATTATTAGGTTTGCACTTCACTTCTTTTATCGTAATTTTTAGCCATAAATTAATAAATAGATACGAAAGTGAGCATAAGAAATATTACTCTCTCACATGTACAGGTTCTGTGTGAATTTAATATAATTGTATGAGTATTTTTATTTTTGTTTACATAAAATAACAAAAATATGAAAGTACAAAATGTATCCGAATACATCATACCCTACCACATTGCGAGTAAGTAGCAATAAGTTATTTAGTATTTTTAATGTAGAAGTTATATTCAAGAGATTGATGTTTGCTTAATTAATGAATGTACTACTCATTTTAACAATATATAGTCAAAATTTCGTATATTTAAAATTTGTTGAGTCGAATTTTATAAATACCCTATTCTTGTATAGCATGTACCGCTTACAAAATATTTCAATAGGCTAATTTATGGACGGATTACATCATTACATCGACGCATGTGTTACAAACTTTAAGACATAAACAAAATGCCGTTCCCATTGGTGTGGTGTAGGGTGTATTTTGACTGCATTTGGGCTACTTTGAAATTAACAATAATCGTTCATATCAAGCGTTAATTTTAGCATTAGCACAATTCCTTTGGCAAAATAGCCCCTGCTGCTGCAATAAACACTGCTAAAAGTTATGTTTTTCCTATAAAATTATTGAAAACATTTTCAGAAAAAAAAAACAAATTTTTCAATCGTTTTTATTTTTTTAATATAATTTTTAAGTGTCAATATTGACTCAACCCAGCAAACACAAAGAGTTTATTTAAAATTAAGAATAATTTTTAACGAAGATGTTTCTTACATTGGTAAACTGATATTGAATAAAAATGGCTAATTCAAAACATTATTTCATAAAATATCGAAATATAATGTCAAACAAAAATATAAAAACTTTTTAAACGAAAGAGTTTGTGTTTGTTGGGTTACATATTTTTCAACTAATACATTCTCACGACTTAGGTTTTTGACAGCAGTCTTAGGTTCTGTCATGCTCAGATTCGCTTCAATGTATAAAATTATTCTATGTTTTTAGCTATCTAAAAAATAGTTTGACGTTTAATTTTCTTTTTTGTAATACATTTCTTTTGTAATATATTAAAATATTAATCTTAGACGATTTAGTCATGTCCGTCAAAACCAAATAGAGTCCAAATAAGGTAGCGGCTGAAATTTTGCAAAGATGATGAAGCATTTATAATAGTAAAATCCGGCATAAACAAGTTTTATTTTAACATAAATTTTGTTTAAAATTTTATAAAGATCGGCTCATACTTGACCCTACCAACCTAATATAATACTCTTGATTGTTTTCGAATATACTAAAGAACGCTCCAAGTGATCTACCCTAGTATATTAGAATTTCATTTAAAAGGGATAAATGTATTCAGTTCATGAAAATTTTATAAACAAATGTGTCTTCTATTATAAAAACAAATATACAAAATTTCCAATAGATACTTAACTATAGAGTTTATATAATATTTCATATTCTATTAAATATTTACCGGATATATTGATAAATATAGGTAAATTCAGTCATATGGCTACCATATTTAGTAAAGATGATCCTAAAGTCATTTATCCTACACCAGTTTTTAAATTCTGGTAGGGACAGTATTATTATGCGTCTGTGCAAAAATATTAGTTCTACACTAACCTATGTTCGTCTGTCCATCCATCCATCTGTATATCGCTCCAAATATTTCAAGATAATTTCATGAAATATCGTACATACTTTTATCATTGAAAGACAAAACCTATTAAAAAAAGATCACATCCATCCATTCGGTACATTATTTTAACCATCCAAGAAAAACTTTTAAAGGGTTCCAAATAAATTAAATCACTAATTCCAAGGTTAATATTTTAAAACTTGGAATAAATTCTAAATGTTTCTAGGGTTTATTATGTTTTCTATTGTTTTTATACCTTGCACCACTTTATTGGGTTGGGTATATTGGCTTTGTGCTGATGTTTGTAATGCACAATAATATTGTCTCATATTCACCTTAAAGTATACCAGTCGGCTCAGAATCAAACTACAGGTCGAGATTTTGAATATAGTTTGATGAAATTTGGTACATTATCGTCCATTTCCCAGGGACGAAGCCTAGCCACCATACATACGAACCTAGCCTCCATACTACTGAACTCCCGAGTAGGGCTTGTAAACTTTGTAATCAAACTACAGGTCCCAATATTGGAGATAATTCAATGAATTTGACACATAATCTTCTTTGGTACCGTAGACAAAGGCAATTGAAAATAGTTCACATCGGTCCATTATTTCACCTAGCCCCATACAACTTAACCCGCCGAATGTCCAAAATATCATTTCACAACAAATGGCTTAAGTATATCTGGGTCAAGGTAACATAATGAAATTAGTGAATGTTCAATTTAACATTAATTGAAAATAATTTTAGTTGAATATTTTTAAAAAAGATGACATGATATTTTAAAAAAATTTCACTACTTATAAAAATCATAAATGTTCAAAATTTTAACTTAAAATGTTTATAAAAGCAATTAACATCATAAAAACATAAAAAATATAAATTGTTTAATAAACTTTTAATATGTGATCTACAAGACATTATGCTCCTAATATTTCCTAAATAATGTACAAATTACATAAATAACAATTGAATTCTGTAACAATAATAACAAATTTTCTTTGCCTAATATAAATTTGAAAAAAAATTAATAAATATAATTTAGTTTTTTCTTTAGAAATAAATTCTTATTGTTATTATCAGTATAGTTGTTAGTTTGTTCAATAAGATAATCTTTATCTCCTTGTTTGTTAAAATTGTAATGTTTATTTATCAAATCTGTAATGTGTATAATTTGTACAAAATTTTCAAACGAATTTCTAGTTATTTTTTGTTTTTCATTCTTTTTACACATTTTCAATATGTATTATCATGTACTTCAAGTTCTTTTTATTGTTAAATACTCCCCCAACTTTTCCAAAGCAAAAGTTGAAATATCTTTTAGTTTGCTGTTGGACTTTATGTTCATGTTGATTATATTAAAAAATGTTATGGCCATGTTTTTTGTTCTTGCAGTCTGTGATTTTTTTTGCCTTGTTTCACTTTTGGTTACTTTTTGGTGTTTTTTTGTTTTGTTTCTATAATAATAAAGAAAAAAAAAATCCGAAAAATATTGTGTTTATGTTGTGAGTTAAAGAAAGTTTATCATAAAAAAGTAGATGATGAAGAACAAGTAAAAGATATAGTAGTAGTATGAGTAATAGGAAGAAATATTTCGTTTTTTTTTTTCAAAAGAAACGAACAAATTTGTTTCGTTCTGTTATTATTTTTTGTTGTGTGATTTTATGTGAACTTAGTGGTACCGTATGCTCATAATTACAGTTCTAAGTTAAATTCAGTTTGGTGTGAGAAAATAACAAAAATGAAGCAAAAAATTTAACAAACGAAAAAACTTTTTCAAAACTTAAACGGTGTTATGAAAAATCAAACAAACGAATAAAGAAAAACTTTTTCTTTTTTTTTTTTTTTGATATTTTGATAGCCTACACAATGAGGGTGGGCATGGTGGACTGAGTATAATAAAAAAAACTTATTATAAATGTGTAATTTATTGGAAGTCTAGAATTTATTGGTCAATATATTTTTCAATTTATGTGCCCTACGCCAATGAAGAATACTGGATGAAATTATTTGATGATATTATAAAAACCTTCAAAAATCATCATACATTAGATATTTAACATTTAAATCTTTCACTTAAATACGTATATATATCCAGATAAAATATAAAAGAAATAATATTCATATATATTTCACTTTTACACATAATTTTTAACTTAATAATTTGAAATTAAAAATATATCACAAATGAATTCTATATTTTCATATGTAAAGAACTGTATTCTTATAAGTCCCCCTTCATTACATGACTATTTGCTGATCGGACCAAGATGATCGAATTTTTGCTATAAGGTATCTTCGGATCTAAATTTTTTTTAATAAACTTATTATATTAGATTTATCTATATATTGTATAAAAATGAGGTGTTATGTTTGTTAACGGCTAAACCGATTTTTTAGAAATTTTAAACTGTTTGTGTGGAAGGAACTTTTTATTAAGAAATAGCAGACGCCCTCATATAAAATGAGCATTAAAAGTTGCATATCTCACAAACTGCAAAAGATAGGGTTTTAATAGTTGTGAAAAAAATGGGAGGAAGCGCTGTAGTTGGTGTGGAACTTTTAAAGGTTTTATATGAAATTACAATTAGAGTCCTCATATTTTGTCAGAACAACTTTAGTGCCAAAATAAAAAGTGAGAGAACTAGCAGTAGAGGGCTTGACACGTCCCATATGAGTTAAATGCAAAGATCTTAAATATACATCTTAACAATTTGGGAAAAAAGGCGGACATCTGAAAATTTTTGGAGTAAGAAATTTGCACGAAGTACTATCACGTCCATGCAAACATTTGAGGAAAAAAGGGCGATTTTTCATAAGGGGACTATTATATCTTTCAATGTTACAACATCAAACGATGTCTAATCAAAGTCTCAACTCTATGTTATGAAACAGAATGTTGCGTTGTCGAAATGACACAGAATGAAGTCGAAATGAAAACAATGCGTTGTTGCAATGGCGTTGTTAAAATAAGTGTTATTAAATTTTTTTACACATCAATTGTTTAAATATTAAAAAAAGTGGTAAGCTTACTCCTGACCAAGGATTGTATTTCCTAATTTTTCCACCGGTTTTTTCACAGATCAGCAAAATCCCATACAAACCCAAGTTCAACGCTCTGGCAGTTCAGAACTATTCTAATTCAACATGCGACATTAATTAGAATGTTTGAAATATTCAAATTTTTGACACCAATCTAATATTTAGTTAAGTCATTTAATTATTTTTCAAATTTAACTTTTTACTAGTAACTTTATGTTTGCTAGTTTTTTTGCAATGCTTTCATTCTAAGCTAAAGTAAAATTAAAACAACAAAAAAAGTAATAAGCAAATTGAGGCTATTATTAACTTTTTTCATTTGTTTGTTTATCTGTCCTAATGTATGTGTGTATTTTTTTGTTTGCACTTTAAACAATTCAATTATTAGTTATTTCATTTAACTTTAGCTTTTTTATTTCATGACGATGCTCCCGCTTTTAGAAACTACCAAAAACTAATTTGATTATAATGTACTTGGAATTTCATTTAATTTTTTTCTTTAATTTTTTTACTTCATTTTGACAAAATGTTTTTCTAAAAAAGTTGTAAAAATTATACAATCACTTTTTTGCAGCCTTTTTGTCACAGAGCTAAAGATGAAAATAAAAAAAAACAACTCAAATATAGAATGTAGAAAAACAAAAGAGGAAACAACAACTACAACAGCAATAACAACAAAAATGTCCAAACTAACGCGCAAATAAATTAAAACACTAAAACAATTAATTAGAAAAAAAGTAGAAGAAGCTAAGAAAACTTTGTTTTAGTACGAACTAGTAGTATTAACAAAAAACACACTGTAGTAGTATTTCACTCACTTTGAACAATAAAAGGAGGAATAGTATATATAATGATGAACAGTAGTTGATGGGGTTTAAATGTTTAATTTTTATCACGTAAAATTTTCAGAAATGAAGTAAATATATTTTGGATTTCTTGATCGTATTATGTTTTTTAGAAAACTGACACCAAAGATTTTATAATTTTTCAGTAACATACATCTTCGAAGAATATACGGATAGTTGTCAAATTAACAATGTTGGCAAACAGAACTTTGCGTTGTCGACATCACAACGATGCGTTGTTAAACTTGCAATGATTACAATACACTGTTGCAATTTCGATACCTATATACTGGATTGTTTAAAAGACAGATAGACAAGCAGACTGACTGAAAGACAGGCTTGCGATCGGACAAGCAGATTAATTTTTGAACACTTATTTCCTTATTTCCAACTATAAGACCATCACTTTAAAATGTTATAAAATATACTTGTTTTTCCACCAAAAACACATTTCGAAGTCCTCAATCTACTGTGCTCAATGGAAGAAACATCAGTTAAGTACAACAGCAAACATTACAAAAACTATTTAATTTGCCAAAAGTGAAAAAGGGCATAAAACAACAACTGAAACAAAACAAGAGCGAACTAAAAAAACAAACAAGAATCGTATCAAAACTACTTTATATACAACCAAAAATAGTTAGAGAAACTACATGCCAAACAACTACAAAAAAGCGAAAAAAGTACATAAGAGGCACTTGGTCAGATAGCTGCCATTAAATTACAAGTGACTTCATATTTCTCTATACTGTTATCACGTTCTTTTATCAACCCAAGTTCAACATGACCGATTGACAAAAAAATTTCCATACGTGGAATATGACTACAAAAGGTTATCAAATATTTAATGTATTTATTTTAACTATGATTTTACATATGATACTTAAAGAACACAAAAACATCCTTGCGCTTGTATGAAGTCTTTAACAAAATCGCCAATTTTTGTTGGTCCCATGAAGCTTTTAGTTGACATTGAATTTTTCGCCATAACTGTCATGTAGATTTAAATCGTAGGCAAAATGTCACTGACTATTGAATTTGCTATACACATAAGAGTATTTTTGTAGTAAAAACTATTTTTACAATCATACATGTTATCATGAATCATTTGAATCAGGTATAGAAAAAATAGTGCAGTATATATGTTTTGACTCATCTTCACTTAAAGTTTATTTTATAGCCGCTTGTAATAAAAAAAAACAATTAAAACAGAGTTTAAAAGATAAAATTCAATTGTGGTTGGAATTTTCCTTCCATTAACAGAATTGTGCAGATTTTTGTATAAAAAGATGCCGAGATAAGAAACCGACACAATCTTAGATGTAAAGTATATTATGCGGGCAACCCTACTGTTGAAATTCTAAAAGACCAGCTAAAAGATATAAGATCTGCTCAACAATAAGATAGGGGTCCATACAATCTCATCCAGAACAAAGCAGCAAAAGAGAGCATAAGTATCGAGATCAGCATATGCGTCATATGGATGAGGTTAACATTTCACCAACTACACCCTATGAATTTGGTGAAACATATTAACATCCTCACTTGAGACGGCGCTAAGTAAATTGTTCTTTTAGAGCTCTTAATGTTCACTGTATATATAAAAGAATAGTGCAGCAATGTGCTGGCTCTCCAAATAACTTACAGTGCTCTGTAAGTCTTTTGTATACATAAAGGATAGTGCAGTGAAATTAAGTAAATTAAGTAAATATATTCATGTAAACTTTGTGTGCACGCTACAGTTAGCAATTTTCAAAAAAAAAAAACACTGTACGGCGCTCCTTCACTCGCCTAAAAGTATACCACAATCTGAGTCGATTTAGATATGCTCGTCTGTCTACATGTCCGTGCGTCCGTCCATCCTTCTATATATTCATGTAAACATTGTGCGCACGCTATAGTTCGCAATTTTCAAGAAAATTTAATGAAATCTGGTACATACCCATCTTTACTCAATGACAAACTTAAAATGTTTAATAATATAAATGTTTAATAAATAAATAATAAAATAATAAATATTTCACCAAGGCCCCAAATAGGGCTAACATTACAATTTTAACATTTTCAAATTTACTTCTTAAAGAAAAATTATTACTTTAGAAAAATCCCTTTTAATGAAAAACTTAAATTTTATTGGAAATTTTAATCTTTTAATTTTACATAATTTGCCTAGCAGACCAAAAACAACTTTAATTCATTTATCCTTAAATTTTGTCAAATAAAATTTTTAATATTCTTTATACATACTTATTATAATACGTTATTAATTGTAAAATTATCGTTTTTATTACATGCAAGTAATTCTTTACATACATATTTTACACAACACTAAGTAAAAGTGTATCTTCTTTAAGTGCCGTAAAAAATAGGGGTAACTTTTATGTTATGTAAATTTAAATTTTTATTATTTTTTGTGTATATTTTTGTTGTTCCTTCAATGTCTGCGCGCATCCTTGATATAAGGCGTAAAAGTTGCACTGTGAAAATTTCTTAATTTTGAGTCTAACAACTATTTTAGTTCAAAAACTGAAATAAATCCTTCTTAAAGAAAAATATCAATTTTATGTGATTTTTTCTTTTCAAATATAGGTTTGTCTTTTAAATTTAAAAAAAACACAATTTTCCATCTATCTACATATACGATTAAATAGGAAATGTTTAAAATCTCGTGGTAAAATTAAATCATTCCATCTTAACATTAAAATTGTAAAAAAAATTTCAAGTTTTTTTGCGAATTTTCCACTGTTCATTGGTAGAATAAGTGTAACTTTTGACATGGCTGTTCATGTTATTAAATTATTATTTTGTCTTTTACAAGTTGTAACGAGAATTTTACCGCTTACGCTTTTGTTTTGTTAAGGCTTAAAGAAGAATCAAGTCTTAAAAGCAAACATTACCAGGAATAAAAAAGAAAATTATTTATATCCTTAAAGCAAACAGAGGGTATTATAAGTTTTGTAACGGTAATGGTGTTTTTTTAATGTAAGTAGTCAAAAAGTGAAACCATTATGAAAACATGTAGGATTGAGTAATATGTAAAACGAAATATAAAAAAATCTGGTTTTTGCCAACACCCAATAGGTCATGTATTATTAATAGAACAAGAAACTACTAGACAAAATGTTTTGTACTTATATTTTGTTAAATTTAGAAATTCAATATAAAATTTTTAAATTTTTTAAAATGCAGTAAGAGTATAGAGAGCAAGCATATTTTTGTAGCAACATATCAAACTAGTTTAATAACCCCGTTTACATTCCTTTAAGTTCACCCATGTTGTTGTGAAGACAATATATCCAAAATTTACTTTGATATTTAAAAAGTATAAACATAAATATTTTCACAACTACTTGAAACTTCTAGACATATAGCAAAAATGTAGGAAAAAATATATATATTTACTATTTGACTGTTAATATTTCATTCATATTTTTAACTTTTATTCATTGGAATTTTTGTAATATACCTCTATTGCATTACACTCATACATTTTTATATATAAATACAAATGTTTAACTCTTATACTAAAAGAATGTAGTAAGTAGAGTGAAGTCCTTATGACTACATTGAATTTGTAAGGCTCTAATACTATATAAAAAAGTGCATTTAGTTTTGTCAAATGTCAAAGTAAAAACGTATATAAAATACATCCTTTGAAATTTGTATAAAGGCAACAATGGAAATCAGACTGGAAAGAAGGTTCAAAATGATTTTGCGCTTAACTTATACAGGTTATATAATCCTGAAAGAATAGAATTTGTTATTTCAAGAAGAGATAGTTTTTTTTCCATAGTCTCTGCAAAATATGTTTCTTGTCTTTAAAGCATTCACTCTTCCAAATTTTTAATATAAATATTTTTTTAATTCACACAGCAAAGTTTTTCACGAGTACTGTCTTGAACAATTAAGAATAACTTAAAAAGTGATTAAAATGTATAACTGTTCATTGTTTTGAACTTAGACAAAACTGATCAAGTTTATCCTTTCATCATCAATTTCTACGTTTTTTTTTTTGGGGGGGGGGCGCTAAAGTGACAACTGTCTATTCTCTTAGAGTGGAACTGCTTGGCTTGTGCAGCTCTTCGTAGATGAAGATGTGATACTGACATTCCTAAAAATAATATTCTATTAATTATTACATTTATATAAATCTCACTATGTGTAATGTAATACAAAATAAAAAAACGTGAATGTTGATATTTATTTCAAAATTTTTCCTTCGATTGTAGGTGTGTATTTTAGACGATATGAATTACAGAATTTCCCAATGTTTTCTTTTTCTATTTATTTTAAATAAATATTTTTTTAAGAAGAAAAAAACTGTATGTTAACTGGCATTTTTTTTTTCTTCTTGGACAAAATCTATACATTTCTAACTCCTGTTAAATTATTATCAGAGACGACTTCGTTCATAAAAAGAACAATGGGAAATTCTGACCCAAGAAATATTTTTACATTACTATGTCAGAAAACCACGTGTACTTACTTTAAAACTTACACACACGCAATCATATTGATGTACACATTTATAAAATTCTACATAAACTTTTTTCGTTTAAATTCATGATAAAAAAATTACAATATTGGTAGCAGTGTATAGAAAATTGCGCTAAAATTACAATTCTAATATAATGTATAATATTCTCATATGACAAAAATTTCTAGAATTTTTAAAAATATGATTAATTTTTAAGACATTAATGTATAAATGAATTTACCCTTATGTCAATACAACAAATATCTACATTTATCACAAAATGTATTGTAAATTTTACATGACTTTAATGGCGATAGTGTATGTAAACGGAAACGCTCATATAAATTACTATTATGTCGCGATGCAGAAATATTACAAGCTCTGTGAACTTTAAAGAATTTTTCATTATTGATGAAGACTTAAGCGACTCGTGAAGGTACGCATGAATTCAAGCATTTACGTGTCTTTCAATTTTATTGAGTACAGCCTTTGAAAAGATATGTAGTTTATATATACATATAACTATAATAGAAATTCAAAAAAACATGTACTATTTTTAAAGGGTACGTATACGTAATTTGTATTTCAAATATAAATACATATTAAGTATACGCATATGTATCACAAATGTTTATAGCTTAAACCCTTTTTAGAAACGAAAACAGTTAAATTTAGTAATCTGATCGATACAATACCACCTCTAGAAATAAATAGACTGCATGGTAAGACAAGTCTTGGTCGACTCAGTCCAAGTCTTATCTGTCCAGGACTTATCTATCCAGTAATTTAAGGGAATCACACTATGCTTTACATAGGGTGCGGAAGGTACCTAAGAAATTCCGGAGACCATGTTGATATCCTAAACTAATGCAGCCAAGAAAAAAATTATTGAAAATGTCTAGATAAGCTGCAATCCAAACACGCCCGTATCATTTTGCATCATCATTGATTTGACAGGATATAAGTTATATGCTGAAAAATACTATCCCAAAAATTGACACACATATAGAATAGATGTCAAAGACAATATTCATAAAGAAATGCCTAAATCTAGTTATCGGTCTAGTAATAAGAACAAATTTCATATTTAAGCTTTCAATTAAATTTTATTAAAGTCAATCCACATAGAAAACTAAAAAATCATTTGTTATAGAAAAATATTGTATATTCAACCCATAAATGTCACTTTAACAACAATATGCAAATATTGCAAACTGCAAAGCATGTTTTGAAAATAACAATGATAAATGACTTTTTATTAGAGCTTTGTTTTCGAAAACACTTTTCTGTTGACAGAAAACGATGGCATAAAACAATTCTCTCTTCGTATCGCATTATAATAACAACATCTACAGGAGTAACTAACAAATGAACGAATGTAAGGACAAACTAATAGAAAGAAATAACCAACGAAATAGTTTAGTGATATGTTCTCGATAAAAAACAAATTACGGAAGAAGAAAGTATAGCAAAAAAAAAAAAATAAAAAATAAAAAAAAATTATTTTTTTTAAATCCATAGGGGTCACCTGAAAGAAGATATGTATGTTAGCCAATCTACCTTAAAGTTTACATTGCATTTATTTAAAATAATTTTACACAATACTTTTTTTTAATAAAATGCAATATTTGAAAATTAAATATGTTTATGGTTAGATTTGAGCTAATTTTCTAATTTACCATAACGATGTTGACCACATTGGTTAAATAAATACTTCACAAAAATCAAATTATGCAATATATAATATTAACATGATATAATATAAACAATACAATATTATGTTTGTCATTTTATTGACATTTGCAATGGAAAATAAAAAAAAAACTATACAATCCAGTAATAACATTATATCTATGCAAAATATCACGGATTATTGAAACAATCAAAATATTATAAATAAAAAGTTAACCGATTGGCTGCCAATGTTATTTTACTAGTGTTATTGAAATACAATATGGTATATCGCTCTTTTATTGCAATATAGTTGGAATTTACTTATGTCTGACTTTTTGCTTAATCTGATTAGACCTTTAATCGGTAGGCCACTGATACATAGCCTTAAGTCGAATGGAAAGTGAAATAATATTGATTCATAGATTTTTTTTAATGAAAATCTGAAAGGATTAAGTTTACTTTGATTCACTCCGATTGAACGTAGACAACATAATAATTGGTTGAATCAAAGTTTTTTTATAAGTGATATTTTAACAGCTTAACTTGTGCTAAACCTTACAGTCCCATGTATTACTTTTTTGTAAGAATACCTTTCAAACAACTAGTATTATACTAAATTCTAGAAAAATAGATAAAAAACAAATATTTTTTTTGAAATGAGTCTATGTTCCCAACGACGAAAATAAATAAAAATTTCCTTTGGGGAAAATAAATAAAAATTTTGTTATAGTACTTCTGGTCCGCAAACCTGCTATTAATGCATTGTAAGGTGCAAATTAATTAAAAAATAAGCTAAAAAAATTCTGCAATGAACCACATCAAATGCTTCATAATAAAACAAAATTATGAAAAAAGAAAATTATATGTTTTCCAAAATCTCTAAAAAGAAGTTTTTACTTTTCTCGTGCACTGAATGCATTACGAATACTATAAAGTTATTTTAGTGTCTCTTAGATCTATAAATCTTTACGCATATACTAAAGTTACAATTAGATATTTGTATTATGGTAATATGAATAAAAACTGAGTTACATTTTTAATAGAAAGAATCACTATCTTTGTTTGCCCATTCTTAAACGCACTTGGATAATTGTATATTCACCAGAAATAACTTGAAAATTTTCCACACAAAATATTTGTCAACCAAATATGGTTAAAAGCATATAAACATTTGAACAGATTTAAACCGACAACGAAAAACACACACATATTCACTAAAACGTAAACAAATAGACACATAATAATGTTCTAAAGCCAAAATAAAACTGAAACAAAAATAGATAAATAAACATAAAAAAACAACTTAAAAACAGGAATACAAAATATGAATATATATTTATATGAGTGAGTGTATGTGTGTGGTGAATAAATCAACAGCAGCAACAATAACAACAAAACTAAAACATAAAAACAGGAATAAAGTACTTAACACCAATGGCGGAACTAACATTTAAATGCCACTCCACTCTAAACGCATACTTACAACAGCAACAACAACCGCTACTACTCAAAAATCCAACAGGACATACAGTCATTCATACAAACATATATTGAGATGATAGTGTTAGTAGTTGTAGCAATAGGGCAACAGTACTAATAATAACATCAACGTCATTGTGTTTATATTTCCCATTTTTTTGTTTTTGATATTTTTTTATACCATAACATGAGGAGTAATATACTGGCAGAGAGTTAAAATGGCAGCAACAGTAGAGTAAAAATAGGGAGAAATATCCAACATAAAACAAATATAACGAACATGTACTAAGTACAAATAGTGGTAGTTGTAGTAGAGCAAAAACAACAACAAAACACTAACTAACGACAATAACAACTAACAAAGCAACCAACGAGCCAACCAACAACTCTAACAAATAATGACAAAATAGGCCTGATTTATGTTTACAACGCGAACGTGACAATCTTAGAAATACGTGCCAAATTGCCACAATTGCATAACTCTGCGACATTGTATGAATAAATCAATATACATATATACACTTTCATATAAAATATACTCATAATACATATATTTGTATATACATACATATAAATATATTTGTGTGTAGTATTATACTTAGTTGTGCAAAAAGTACAAACAACAAAAATTGTGAAAATTCATACAAAGACATAAACTAACATTATGCTCTTGTGGACAGTATAGCAGACTAACAATGTTATTTATAGTAAATAACGGTAACACAACATGATACTACAACAAATACATAATACACACACACATATATACATGCACGTGCAAATACATACATGTGTATTTCTATATATGTACTTAAAAAAAAGAAGAAGTAATACAACCAATTCCCAGTACATATAAACATATACACTCATGAACAAATACAAATATTTTAATGCGTAAATACGTATGTATGTTTGTATGTATTTATTTATTTATTTATTTATTTATTTATTTATTTACAAACAAAAGCATGTGTACGTTACTTTTGTGTATTTAGGTAAAAACATAAATAAACACATACTGCGGTGATGAAAATTATATGGTGTTCATTTGTATGATAAATACATTTAGACATTTACCAAATATTTAATGAGGATCAGTACATCAGTTTATAGAAAAATTTTTGTTTGTTTATGTAAATATCCTATTTACAGATCATGTTAGAAATTTCTCATATAATAACATTTCAAAAAAATTCTTTGAAAAAATTAGTTTTTAATATAAAACTTGTGTTTTAATAGAAACTTTTCAAATATTTCTGTTTTAATAAAAATTTTTGATATTTATTTTTTTTAATAAGAAAATTTTAAAATTCCTGTTTTTATTAATAATATTTCTCCAATTAACAAAAAATTTCGAAAATTTCTAAAATATTTTTAATAAAAATGCTCAGTTTTTCAGAAATTTTTAGAAAATTTCTTTTTTTTAATTTTAATAGATTTTTTAATCTTATTTTAATAAAAATTTTAATCAAATATGTTGAAATGTTTAATAAAATTGAAAATAAATTTTCTATCCGATTTTTTTTTTTTCATTTTAAATACTTTAAAAGTTTATGATGAAATATCACAATAGTGATAGCTAACTTCATTTACAAGATTACTGTGAAGTTTATTTTTACAAAAAAAAAAAAATAAAACTTTCCGCACATACGTTACTATAATTTTGAGCTTTCTAAACATGTTTCCATACAAATACATTAATACATATACATATGAATATGTATATGAGTTTGAAATGTTAGTTGTTCGTTATTTTACTTTTTATTTTTACAAGAAGATCAAGCAGATGTACAAGTAGCACCAATAACACTAACATTTACAACATAAAGGATAATGCAATATAAGCCAATCAAATCTTTACCAAATCTTTCAATTTATTATATATACAATTTTTTCGACTTTCGTTGTTGTTACTGTTCACTTATATCCTTTTTCTTTGTTTGGTTATCAACCTAATGCTGTGATTTTTTATTTGAACGTTGGTATAAGTATTAGTATATATGTGTGTATGTTGTGTGCGTGAAAGTGTAAGTGTTGTGGGTGTAAGTATGTAATATATATATTTTATACACTTTTATCCCTGATGTTATTACTATGGTCTGAGTTGTGCAAGTAAGGATTTATTTATATGTGTGTAATTTTGTTGTACATGCTAAAGTGTTACTTGCTCATTTGTGTTTGTATATATTTGTGTCTTAAGGTCTTTTTGTTTGTGTGCGCTTTTAAGTGTTTCACTTTTCTCGAAAGTAAATTCAACAGAAAATAGTCATTGTCATGTATGTGTGTATGTGGGTTTTTAGCTGACATTGTGTAAATACACGTAAAGTAGATAATTTTTGGAAAGTATCATAAATTAGCAAATGATTTAGAAAGTTTTCATATAAGGTTAAGCATATAAAATACAATATAATGAAGTCATTTGAAACACATACGTTTGAGCAAAAAGAAAAGCACAGATTTATTAAATAACGCTTCTTTGTACATTGTTAAGAGGAGAATAGGAGAGTATTTTTTGTATTAGAAATAAAAATAATAAGATATAAATTGTTTTTAGGTTCCTTATTACCTAAAAACATTAGAAATTCAATTGCTCAAAATGAAATTTATTAAGGTTAAATTTGTCTACCCAAAATTAACTAACTAACTAAATAACTAACTAACTAACTAACTAACTAACTAACTAACTGACTAATATTGGTCCTACAGATCAAACATTGGTTCTACATTTTAAATTAAGGTTAAATTTGTCTAAATATATTAACATAACTAACTAACTAATATTGGTCCTACAGTTGAAACATTGGTTCTACAGCTTAAAGTATCACTTCCTGAGTAGACTTAGCTATGTCTGTCTGTCCGTTCATAATACTGTCTGTCCGTCTATCCATCTGTGTGCCTACGTAAAGATTATATGCACGCTACAGGTAGAAATATTCAACATAATTTTATGAAATTTAACACATACTCTATTTTATTATTTTGTCTAGATTCCATTCAAACTTAACACCCGTATAGGGGTAAGGAGCCCATTATTATGTTAAATATTCTAGTATTTCAACAAGACTTAAATTAAGTGAAGTGTAAAGACGTTGTCAATGTTTGTAATGATCGGGCCCCACACAAACTTCCCTTCAAAAAATGACTTAAAGGTTATAATTCGTTTATAAACACTTATAACTCGATTAAATTCTGCATTAATAATTTTGATCTAGACCTAAATTCCAAATCGTAAAATTTATAAGGATATGCGCTCTCTTTTTCTTGTTAACAATAAATAGAAATATAAAGGAATAAAGGTTAAAACAGATTAAATGCATTATTATTGGGTGTCAAATATTCGACATTTTTTTTAAGTGCAAAAGTGGTTTTGTTAAGTGTTACTTTGAAAACCATTTTAATTCACACATAAAAATGCATTTGTTCTTTAGTATCATAATAGTTATCTGTATCATGTAAATCTATTTTACAGAAACTGAAACATACATTTATTGCATGTCATTTACATTAAAACATGTTTTATTATTATGATAATTTCATGTTATTCTGTGTCTTTTTTCCATTCTTGTTGTTGCCACTATTGTTGAATATTATAGCATTTTTTTTTAAAAGAAAGTGTCACAAATGATATGACGATGTTAAATGCAAATGACATAGACGTGTTTCTAATGACACTCTGACTTGCAGTTCTGATGTGTTTTTTTTTTTTAATTTTCAATATATTTTGTTGTTGTTTATTATGTATTTTTTTTTTGCATTTCTTGTAATATTTGCAAATCATGGAAAATACAAATAAAAAAATAAATATGAAATAACAACAAAAGCACATACCAAGTCACTTTAACTCACATACAGTCATAAACACTTATTACTTTATAGCTAAAAGGCTTATACTGCAGTTGAACTAAATGAGACAATGATAAATGATGGCGACAGGCATATGAAAGAGAGAGAGTCAGACAAAAAATATAAAACAACATAAAGACATTATGAGGGAGTGCTATAATCGGTTTGGTTGATTTACACATAGATACATAAATATTCCGAGTGGCTTCAAGAAATATAATTTATGATGACCAGCGTAACTAAAAAGAGTATTTCATTATTAGACCGCCTTATGGAAAATTATTGGAAGCGTGAGTATAAAAATTTCTAATGATGCTGAGCATGAAAATTGTGTTCTTATACGTAAAGATATTTTAAATTAATCATACGCCCCTTTGTAAGAAAACGTCACTTTCGATTTTTATTAAAATTATTTTAGCATACTTTGGGGAGGTGTATTTAAATTAATGTATGTCTACAACGTATGATTAATGTTATTTTAACAAACTGATATGAAACGCACATACGTCTAAGTTACATTTGTTTCATTTTCTTGATCGAAATCTTAAAAGATAAGTGAATACTTATTTTTGAATTATTAAATTAAAATTAAAAAAAATTGTAAAACGTTAAAAAGGTTTTATCAAGTTCATTTAATATTGACTCTTAGAAATAAAATTTATATATTCGATAAGAATATAAGTAATTTGTTTATTATCCATACCAGCGGGACCACCCTAATATTCATATGCATATATATGTGTACATTAGAGTGCTCAAAAACATTAAGATTTGAATTTTACTCGCCTTTTCTGAAATGTTTCTTTAGATAATATTAAGACGATAGGATAATTTCAGGCAGAATTTCATCTGGAATTCCTTTCTCAAAAATTTCCGCAATAATTTTATTCCCTATTTAAGTTTTACCCGTCAGTTACGAACAAAAGAAATATGCAATATATACCAACACTTATCTGGAAGTATCAAATTGTAAAAACAACGTACATAATGTGGTAATATACGTAAGAACAAAATAACTGTTAAAGAAAACTTGCAGCTTTTGTTTTTTGTTTCTTTCACGTTTCATTGTTAGTTTAACTACTGATGCTTGTTCCAACAAAAGCTAAAAAAACGCCAGACATACAGAGACTTTTGATAAGTATTAAAAGATTTATACATATATTTACTATTGCATACACTTTAAACACACACACAAAAATCATTGCAAACATACGCGTATCTATGTTTGTGTATAAAGTATTTTTTTATGTATCCATGTAGTTGGGGAAAAATAAATGACTGTTAGAATGAATGGATGAATGAGTGAATGAATGGTTTTGACTTGAGCATGTCGCCGCTTTAACTCAAACTCACACCACTTGAGTCGTTAAATGCTAAAGAAAATGAAATAGGAACAAAAAAAGAGTTAAAAGCAAAAAAGTTTTGTGACATATAGGCCAGAAGTGCATCAATGAAGTGTGTATGATTTGCTAAAGATGATACGAGTATGATGATTTATCATCACTTTTATTAAGAGTTTATCTTCAAGTTAAAAGTTCTTTTTTTTTCAATTTTTGCATATTAATGGAAAAAAGTCTTTTTTATACTAACATAAATGATGAAGTTTAAGTGAAAGTTTTTTTTATGAGAATTTTCCTTTTTTCGTATATTTTGGAAATTTTAACTGATGTCATTGCAGAAAATAAGTTTTTAAATTATAAATTAGTGATAGTGTTAAGTTATGCTTGACAGAAGTTCTTTTTTGTGGCTGTATGATAAAATTATATAAAAAATATAATGTGTTTAAACAAACTAATGTTTAAGTTATGAAATTAAGAATTTGGAAAATGCTTTTATGTATGTATCTTTAGTTGCTTTAAAATATTCAATATATCTTTTATTTATTTTCAAAGAGTTAATAACTATAACGATATCAAATTATTTTTAGTATCTTAATGATTTTTCTTTTATGTAAAAAAATTTGTTTAGTAATATTTGTCATAAAATGCTTTGATTTATTTTTACATATACACTATAGTTTACACTAAAAGTATTTTTTTTGTAAACACTATTTTTATGTCCTCCTAAAACTATGCATTTCATAAAATATTTAGCTTAAAAACATGTAAGAGTATTCACCATAGTGTTAATTTTTTAGTTTTTCCAGAAACATCATATTGTGTTCATAAATGCTTTCCCATCTCTGTGGCAAAATAATAAATTCAGAAAAGATTCATTGTTATAAGCAAGCATATAAAACATACTCACAAACATACACAATCTAATCGTTCTTGTTGTTCTCATGAACAGTCAAATAGAGTCGAAGAGGCTCCGATTTGACTGGAACACTCCCAGCCTTGATCGATCCTTCTTGCAATGTCTAATGGGAAAAGGTAGTATATAAATTTATTGAGAGAAGTGCCGCTTGACTATCGACAAAAATTACTACGTTGCCTTGAATGTTGAGGTCGTGTAGTACGCTACAAGCTATCATTATCGCGAATATTTCGCTTGTAAGACACTTGCACCAACATCTTCACAGATGATACCAGAACCTACATCACGGTTCAGACATATCTAAACGGACGCAGAATGCTTTTTTGAGTATTTTTAGGTATTACAAACATCAGCACAAACGACTAGTACGTTCTCCACTATAGGGTTTTAGGGTATATATACTAAAACACTAATAAAATATTATTTTGTTTTTGGGTTACATTTAAAGTTTAAAATTTATAAAATAATCAAATTTATATTTTCTACAATTTGACATTTGCAAACTAATGATAATTATTAATTAAATTTTGCATATTTTTAAAATTTCATATTAAAAAAATAATAAGGGTTTTCATTTAAACGCTTAAGTTTCCCATTTGTGCAAGTGGGCAAGTTTATTCGACTTGTTTCATGAAACCCCTGTTCAAATTTCGTTCAATTACAATATTTATAAACATTTTACAGCAATGTCAAACGAAATCAAAAAATAAAAAATAAAGTATTTTAACAAAAAATTGTACAAAATATGTTAAAAATATGAAAATTCAAGTCCGTAAATTCAAAAGTGAACAATAAGTGAACAGATTTATTAAATACACAATGAGTTTGCTCAAGTTTGCCAGACTAAATAGTCGCTCAAACTTATAAGGGTTGTGCAAATCAATTTTCATACAATTCAATTGCGAGGATGGAAACATGCACAGATTGCACAGTTTACGAGAGTTTTGAACGTTTAAATGAAAACCCTTAATATTAAATATGCCAAATATCTATATAGTGTACATTTTATAATATCTTTAACCATACCTTCAAAAACAACTTTTTTCAAAAATAAACTTCAAAAACATACAGCATAAAGAATAGTGAGTCAAAAAAAAAAAAAAAAAAAAACATTGAAACTTTTGTGTCAATATGATGTCAACCTTCAACTTTAAACTTACAAATGTAACGAACATACAATGATAGTGTGCGTTTATTAGAAATATTTTCCATTTGAAATGAATGTATGCGTTATTTTTTAACAAACTAACTCAAAACATCAAAACAATACAATACGTGATATTCTATAGAAACATATTCTATGGATTATACATATAAATATATACACATGCATATATGAATATAAGTAGGTTTATACCAAAAACTGAAAATGAAAAACTTTAGATCGCACTATTTTAATAGTTTGCTTAAAGTTGAAATGTGCACCAACCTAATGTATTACACAAGTTCTTGAACAATTGTAGTCAAGAAGTATATGCGTAAAACTAAACTTCTGGGAATTTGTATAGAACTGTTAAATAAGTTCGAAAGTCTTTTCTCTACTTATAAGTATTGTTATAAACTAGCTTTTTTTACCCGCATATAAAAAATTATAATTCAAACTAAAAGCATTAAAAAGTGGCCTTCGGTAGGTTAATGGTTAGTGTTCTAATCTGGTAGACAGGAGGTGGTGGAGTCGATTCCTACCAGTGGCACTGGTTAAGAAGCGCACAACAGGCCCGATAGAGGCCTAGGGGTATTTCTTCGGATTTGATGTTGAAACTAACTAACTAACTAACCAACTTACTAACTAACTAACTAACTAACTAACTAAAAGCATTAAAATGTTTCATAAAGGTAATTCTGTAAATTTAACGTTTGTTTGAGTTTTTCAAAGTTATTTTAATCAATAAGTTGTAGACATAGTTTACCCGAGAAACCATTATTTTCTATTTACTTCATACATATGGGAGATGCCACGCCTACCTTTGCAAGTTCAACAAAATATTCTATTTCTAATAGTTCCCCAGATATTCTCAGGTTCTAAGTCCCTTATGTAAGTCGGCACATTATGGTTATGATAACCATTTGGTGCTTATATGTTTCTAAGATGTCGATTTACAAAATTTTCTTATTCTAGATGTTGCAGTTTGTGACTTATTGTTTATAATTTTCCGGTTCTATAAAATATAAATAATCCGAAATCTTATAGACAGCGGAGGAGACACCACATATCTATGGGATCTAAATTGCATAAAGTTTTCTGAAAACGACAACATTCAAATGTGTTTGCTTGTTTATAAAGCAAACAGTAATCCCCTAGAAACAACAACAACAATTTTAAGTAGTTGTTGTTTAATTTTTTTTTGATACAGGAACAAGAAAACATTTATGAACAAAATGCGTTTTTTGGAAAAATTAAGGAAAAAGATCTTAAATCTAACAATCAGTTGAGGGATAAAAATGATACAGCCAAATATTGCTTGTTTAACTAAAAAATTAAGTTCTTTCATCATGTCGATAAAATATTTTATTTATTATACAACGAAGAAAGTTTTTCCACTATCCAATATGTTTGTAAATAGCTCTCATATTGACTTATACCAACTAATAACTAGAAGTTTCTTTTTCATACTTATTTCATAACAAGCTAAACAAAAAACTAAAAAAAAGAAAAACAACCAACAACAATAATAACTATTTAAAATCAAACAATTTTTATTTTACATACTTTAACACTTATGCACAATTTCCCCTTAACATTTGTTAACCATTTATGTTCCTTTTCATTTAGTACATTCCTTTAGTTATTCTCTTGCTATTGTTTAGTGTTGCTTGTGCTAAAGGGTTTGGGCTATAGTTCAGTTGAGGTGAGTGTTAAGTATAAACAGGAATGTATGCATACTTTTTCTTACCCTTACGTGCATTTTTCCGTAAAATTAACCAATAAACATTTATGAGCCAAAAAGTTCGTAAGTATTTTCATGCACATGTACAAGATGTATGCATTTTTCAATTTGACACTATGGCAGACAAACAGACAGACATATACATTTTCTATTACCATTAAATAGTTACCATACATACACCCACACCCATTAGTGTATCTTTGTAAGCATATTTGCGTTTGTATAGTTTTTATTTTGTTTAAGAAAAATAGTTTTTTTTTCCTTTTGCTGTTGTATTCTTTTTTACTTAAGTGTTATTTTACACTTAATAGTCACAAGATGTTTCAATTCACAAGAAGCTTTACACCTTCTTTTCATGTCTGACTTCATTGAATTTTGCCAGCGAGTGAGTGCTGCCAGTATAAACATGCAAAACATTATTACTTGTACTTATACTTATTCGCCGTACTTTTTTCAGGTGTGGATCAATGTTGTTGATAGATGAAGTGCAATGAAGCCATACAACTACTGTTTTTTAGCTTTTTCAGTAGAATTTATTTTTCCTTAATAGTAAAATGTTTTAAAAAAATTGTTGGTGTGGAATAAAGAAATAAGTACAAAATTGTGGTATACAAAAAAAGTAGACTGCAGAAAAAACATTCGTCCATAATGTTGTTTATTTTTTAAAAGCTAAATGTTGCATAGCTATTTAATGTTAACTCAGAGCTTTTAACCCATAATTGTAAAGCTTTTTAGTAACCATGAAATTGAAATGTATATGTATGTAAGAAATTTCTTAGACAAAATAAGTGATTGTTTTATTTCTAAAACATGTAATTAATAATTCAGTTTTATACAAATCGGTACGCTACAATGTCAGTCTGTCTGTCTATACAAGTAAACTTTTTAGAAAATTAGAATTCAATCAAAACAAGTAGGAAAGTATAGTCGGGCATGGCCGACCATATAATACCCTACACTATGAGTATATTTTCAAAATTTTTACTTTTTAATTTTTTTTTTTTTTTTATAAAGAAACTTTTATGTTGAATATTACCATAATTCCAAAATATTTAAGCAATTTATTGATAAAAAAAAACTAAAATTTCTAAATGAGGCTTTATATAGGTCAAATATGGGGCGATCCTCGGTAAATTTGGGAAAAGGATATATTTTTAAATAACAGTTAATTTTGTTGAGTTTTATTGCGATACAAATGGTTACAAATCAATTTTAGACGTTTAAGACATTTTTTGAAGGGATCCTTACGAAAATCTGCAGTGTCATTTATACTTATATGAAAATTATTTGTGCCAATTTTTAGAGAGATAGCAGAATATTTGACGTAATTATGTCATAAATAATTCAATTCGGGAGGTACGGTTGTATGGGGGCTAGGTGAAATAATGGACCGAAGCACAGGCTTCGTCCCTGTGCCAAAAAACATGCTTGGTCCAAATTTCATCAATTTATCTTGAAAATTGCGGCCTGTACCTTGCGCAAAAGGTTTACATGGACAGCCAGCCAGCCGGACAGACGGACGGACAGTCTTAATCGACTCAAAAAATGATTCTGAATCGATCGGTATACTTTAAGGTGGGTATTGGACCAATATTTCTGTATGTTACAAACATCAGCACAAACGTATAATACCCTCCCCACTATATTGGGGAGGGAATATATAGAAGGAAAAATTAAATATAAAACTGTTATTATTATTAAATCTCATTTAAGAAAAAACTCTCTTATCTTTCTTACAATTTAATTTAAATACAAAAATAAATAAATAAATAAATAAATAAATATGTTATTTTCTTATTATCCCTCTTAAACTTTCACAAAATGGATTGTTTAACCTGTATTTATTTAGAGTGATAAATTTATTATCATTAATTTTGAAATATCCCACAATCTCTGGTCTGCTCGTTTTCTTTCCTGATTTAAAAATATTGTCAATAAATTTTTTTCCGTTTGTTTTTTTTTTCTCGATTTTATCACAATCATTGTAAATTACAAAAACATTTTAAGTATTTCCGGTATTTTACGCGTACCGTCATCGTTTTTTTTTTCGTTTGTCAGAGATCAATTCGCGTTAAGAAAAAATTCAATGAAAACAAAGAAAAAAAGAAGAAAGAAAAAATCAACATAAGAAAGCGTTATAAAACTAAAAATGTTCATGAAGAAAAAACTAGAATGAAAAGATTGATTTAACAGTCACTACAAAATGCTCTGATACCAATAAAATGTAATTCGTTGCTGTCGTTTTGTTACGTTTGTCACAAACAAATCTAAAGAAAGGTTGCACAATAAAGAAAAAAAACCCATCGTCCTGGCGTAAAGGATGCTCGCTAACAGAGTAACAAATCGCTACTATTTGTTGCTGCTGTCATTGGTATTACATTTATCTATTATATTTATCCGTTTCAGAACTATTTGTAAATAAGTAAAAAAAGAAACACTCAAAATGGAAATAAATAAAGGGAAAACTCAAAAAAAAAAAGTAGAATGGATGAAAAAATACTATAACTACGTATTGAAAGTGCAGTTAAATCAATATAAAAGCAACACATTCAAGTATCACAGCATTTACTTATACATATTTATTTTTTATTCCTTTACATTTTTTATTTGAAATGGGGGAAGAACAAACAGAAAAGTTTGAATGAAATATTATTCAATATTCTATTGAATATTATTTTTTTTAGTTTGTGTTTAATAAGTTTTAACCCTCTTATTGAAGGGTAAATGTACATAATCTTTTTTACAGATATAATTTGTATTGCAAACACAATTAAGGACATGGTTTTAGCTATATAATTATAAAAATGTGTATTTTTTGTTTTGTTTTTTCTTTGCAATTATGCACCACTAATGAAAGTCATATCCTTCATCTTAATGAGATAGGTATTGGTATGTATGTATAATTATATAATATTGTCCTTATTTTCATTGTAAGTTTAAATCTTTAAAGATATCTGTGCGTGGTTGCTATAAATATTTTTTGCTCTCCTTGAGTAGAAATTAAAATAGAATTGAAAATATTAATATACAAAATCTGTATATTTGTATACCCATCATCAAAAAGGAGGTTTATTGTTTTTATCATTCCGTTAGTACCACATCGAAATAATGGTCGTGTATCCATAAAAGTATATAAACTTTGGGTTCTTTTTACATTCTAAGACGATTCAATGTCAGTGTATCTGTTGTTGCTATATCACGATATTCCACACAGATAAAACAGTTGATCCTAACTTCGATATAAAGCCTCTTCAGAAAATTACACTAATTGTAATAACTAATATGAAATACGATGTATGTCCGGTTCTGCGTGAAATACGAGTAAACTGACTAAATAAATAACTAACTAACTAACTAACTAGCTAACTAGCTAACTAGCTAACTAGCTACCTAGCTAACTAACTAACTAACTAACTAAGTACGTATTATTACCAAAAAGTTTTTATATCAGTGAGCAGTGTGTGTTAACTTTCATGTCCTAAGGCGTATGATAAATCTAACAATTTTTAAGCAAATAAATAACTTATACGCAACATTTTGAGCAGAAGAGTGATTGTTTGTAGCAGGAGTCAAAATTTTAATTAATTTTAAAATTAAGCAACAAAAAATTATTTTATATATAATAATGACACTCTTTCATTTCGGAAATAAACAAACAAAATTTCGTTTAGTTTTTCCAATGCACAGTTACAGTTTTATTAAAGAAAAGAACTATGCAAATTATTTCTTACATTTACAATTAAAAATGCTTTAAGTATTACATAGTAAGTTTTCTAAAGAATTTCAAAATAATTATCTTTGGCCATGTAATAAAGGACATTTTACAAAAACCCTTTAATGTATTGTATGTATTCGTATTTTTATGTTGCACAAATTACAAGTCTTATTAAATTGTTGCTTTTAGGTAAATAAATACAAATGTAATATATTTACCCATAAAATCTTACACAATTACATATTGTTATAAGCCTGTATGTTTGCATGTGATATCAGTTGGATTTTGTCCTTTATACCCTTTCATTCTCTATGTTTCTTTGTATTATTATTATTATTATTATTATTTTCAAGTTTAGTTGTTTGTTGCAACGTACTGTTTTTGTAGTGCCAGTGAATATAAAGTTGAGACGATAAGAAAAGTTGAGTTGTTGTTGTTGTTGTTACTGTTTTTAGTTCTTGTGTTTTTGAGCTCACCATGACACCCTGACATATGATTAGTACTTCTTTCTGTATGTAGCCTGACGCTGATGATGGTATTCTGTAGTGTCTGTTTACATATTGTTAAAGTTTTTCATTCATATATTATTGCTGTTGTGTTGGCAACATACACATACATGCATACATCTACAAATACATATTACTATTAGAAATATATATACGGCATGTTTGTGACTATAGTAGGGTTGTAGTTTTTTTTGGAGAAAATTAACCGCTAATAATAGTTGCTTGAAATTAATTTTTATAACAAATAATTAATAACTAATTTTGCTTTGATTCCAATATTTGTACGGCGGCTTTGTATGGAGACTTGGTTCGAATAAGGCTCGATTGTTACTTTTTCTTTAGGTATAACAATTAGTTGTGCTGCTCGAGATGCAATTATATTTAATTTAACATAGTTATGATCATAAATGCCCTATGCAGCGGCTTCAATTGTTTGTGTCAATTTTCAACTATTTTCAATCTTCTTCAAAAAAAATTTTTATATGGCAAATTTAATTAAATTATATTAAAAATTTTCACCTATAACTTGTGAATTAAGCGTCAAAGGTATCTTATTTTGAACTCACAAAACGTCGCTCCAAGATTTTTTTACAAGCCATTTGAATACTCTTTACCTACGCTGTGTCAAATATTATACCGGTCAACTTAGCCGTTTAGAAATGCTTTATTTATTACTTAAAAATCGCCATTATTACCTCCGTGAAGTTGGTAATTCACCATAAAATTTATCGACCCTATAACGTATATTTATTTTGGATCCCTATAGATATCGGAGTATATTTTCTATAGAACCTAAATGTATCTCTGTATTGGTATTTTTATGCGACCTTAAAGCCACAATGCAATTTTAATAGTGCTAAGTGAAATCCATTGATCTATTGTGGAAAATTTCAGCCCTAAAGTAGATGTATAGGCGTGGCTATTTTATCTTAGAAAATATTAAAGCCTTAAATATTTGTATTATCAATGAAATAATATAACAGTACTTTATATTTGCTTCTACTGATTTAACTAAAAATTTTATCATTTTGTTTAATTTAATCCAATAACTTGAATTTGAAAAATCTTCCTTAATATGTACTTCTATAATAATATGTGCTCTATATACATAGATGTATGTAGTTTTTATTATACGAATATTTGTTTTAATATAGACTTAAAGTTGGAAATATAGTACATTTATATACATAAATTAGACGTCTGCAGATCTTATATCATTATACATTAAGTTGCATTACCAACTTGCTACTCTTTAATGCAGCTGACTAAAAAGATCTACAATTAAGTATATAGTTAAATTTTTCCTTGCTCAAACATTTAACTGAAACATTTGAATCATTCAAATTGAAGTTCTATAAATAATTTTTCTAAACTTTCCTTATTTTATAAAAATATAACTATATAACATAATACAATATGTTACCCTAATATTATATAAAAAAAACCTACAACACATACCATAAGTTACAGACAGACAAATACATTGTTGTTGGTATCTAAGGGTTAAGCTTTATATAAGCCAGTGTCATACTAGTCGTAAGGCAAATATGTTGTGCCTTCTAATCTTTTTTTTGTGTGTTTTTTTTCTGCTAGTTTGTCTTTTATTTTCCTCAAAAAAAATTTTGTTGTTTTATTTTTGTCTCTTTTGAAAAGTTTAGACAGACAAAGTTTTGTGGTAAATTTGAACAACTGTAATTTTCTTTACTCTGTGTTGGATTTAACTTATGTATACAAAAGCAAAAAAAAACTTCCAGAAATTTAGTGTAATTTTTGTTGATGTTTGTTTGTAACTCAATGTTGCTAATACTTTTTTATTTTATTTTTATTTAATTAAAAAGGATTTAAAGAGTTTCTTTTTTCAATTTATATCCAAAGATTATATACAAATTTGTAGTTTAGTTGTAGTTTTTTTTTTCTGTAAGGATTTTCTTAATTTCTAGGCACTACAAAATTTATTTTCTTTTTTATTTAAATATAAGTACTGACATTTACATATATTTAGAAATTTACAGAAAGTACTTGTATTTTTAAGAAAGGATTTATTTATATTTGTAGGTCAATTTTAATGTTTCTTTAAGTAGAGTTAAGAAATTTATATTAAATTGATATATTTTAGTTTAGCATGGAAAATAACATGGAAATGTTTCTTAATGAGAAATAATTTAATTTTTTTACAACATTTTTTTTAAGTATTTATTTTATTGCCAATATTTTAGTATCTAAAACTTTTTAATTTTAATCCTTCTAAATATTATCATAAAGTCATTCTATAAACATTTTCAATAGAAATTTTAGTTTATACTTGTTAGATATTACTCATACGCCATGGTAATAGCTACTAAAGCATATATGTTAAAAATTTTTATTTTAAAATAAATTTTCTCCTAAACACTTAAAGGAATTTCATATGGGCTTCGTTTCATTCTGATTTTCATGATTTCTGTAACTATACTCATTTATTGCAGTTTCGAAGCAATAACATAGAAATGTTTCTTTACAAGAAATTTTTTAAATTTTCAGGCAATTTTTATTGGCAATATTTTTAAATATACAACTTGTTGATTTTAACCTTACAAATATTATCATAATATCATTCTATATAAATGTTCCATCGAAACTTGATTATACTTGTTGATCATTACTCATACGCCATGGTAATTACTACGAATTTTTATTTAAAATTATTTCTCTCCTAAACATTTACAGAAATTTCACATCGACTATGTTTCATTCTGATTTTAAATGTCCTTTTGATGACTTATTTAATTATATTGCACCCTCACCAGTTGCCACAACCAACGGAATTTCATGCTACCCAATTAGCAAAATGGTGTTTTTTTCATTCAGTTTCTACCAGAGAACCCTAGACACACTAATATGTCTTAGTGTTTTAGACTTAAATGAACATGTGGGTAACTAGATAAACCTAAAATAAATATGTATTTATAACTCTTTTGCAATATTCTATGATATAATATTTTTTTTGGATAATACAAAGTCTAAAGAGTCAACTGTTGTTCACATGTATCACTTTAGTGGAAGTAGAGGTCTGTAACCTAACTTAAAGTTTGATACAAAGTCAAAATAAGTTGATGACTTCTTTATTTGCAATTGGGTCAACTCTGCAAACATAATTCTCTATAATAATGTAGTTGTAGAACAAACTTAAAAGCCTCAAAGTATCATCTGTTTAGTTTAAGCAATTTCAAACAAAATCTTCCTGAAGTATATGTTTTATCATGCGAAATGTACAAAATCTCATGTTCAGCTATAATTATTGCTGGCCCAATGAAAATCTCTGTCTTCATAAACAAAACACTTATTATGATTGCTGTTGCGAGTGTTGGAACTTTAGGTTTCAAGTCGTACAATTCAAGTAGCATAAACTAACATATGCATTAAGACCAATATATCGAATAATGTGGCTGAAGCTACAATCATACACACACATATAATAGCAACAAGTCAGCATAATATTAGTAAATTACAAAATCTATTTTGTAAAGGTAGAAAAGGAATGGTTACGAAAAAGAAAAAATTGCAGGTGTATTTGAAGATACTTGAATGGTTTTTGATGAATGAGACAAATAACTATTGATAATGTCTATATAAAATCACTGGAGTAAAACTTTGAATGAGGGAAAATGAATAATATTTAAATATATTTAATTGTTTTATAACTTGAAAATAATTACTAAAGTTAAAATAATCAAATCGGAAATACCATGAAGCGTTGGCTTCATTACCATTTTGTTTAAAGGTAAATTCGTTTTAATTGAATATCCTTAAGAATTATTTATAAATTTATTATTAAAAACTTTATAACATACTTTGAATTCCATTATAATATTAAAGCGGAAATTTAAAATATTTTCACATTTGTATATAGTACTCTTGAATATAACAAATGAATACTAATAAATAAACTCAAATAATAAAATTATTTTCAACAAAATCATAACTGAAGGTCACCAGATTTACATGCAAATGTACATTATATAAATATATTTATTGTTTTCAAATATTGATTTTGTTAGCAATGAAAATATGTATGTCATGAATTTTTAAAAACATAAAACAAACAATGAACAAAACAAAAAAAAAAACTAATTCTGCACACAATACTATTCATGATGAATACCATAAACCAAATACAAATTTCAATTGGCAACATTATTATTAAAAATTTACAAGTTTAAAGTATTTTCAATTTAAACATAAAAGTGAGAAATAAAAATTATTCCCAGACAAACGGACAGACAGACAGTTGCACAGACACCCACCAGCATACTCTGACATAGCAAACAATCAAAGAAAATAAAAAAAATACAAACATTATTTTGTACGTTGAAATACGATAATAATATCAGAAACACAGACAAAGATGAATATTTAAAATAATTTTCAGGCAAAATCACACTTGAACGAATATGAGTTTCATTTTCATATACAAAACAAACGTACCGTGTGATACTATAGACATTTGTTTGTATGTTTAAAAAAGAAAAAGATCCGAAAAACAAAAACAATAACAGCAACACAAAAATATACAATTTTAACGAAAAATTAAAAAAAAAACAATACGGCGGAAAATTTATATCCGTATGGGAAAATTTTTCATATAGTATTTAAATTTTATTGATACCCTATAACTGCAGTTTATATATTTTTTTAATTTATATTCCTTTAGTGTTTCCGTTTTTTAAACATATAGCGATTAGTTTTCTTTAAAATTTTAGTTATATTGGTTCACAAGTTTATACTTATTTAGACAATATGTATTCGCTCATATCTCCAAAAGAAGATAAAATCATGGGACCAGGAACTAACTAACTACATACGTTAGATTTGGTTGATCGGATTATGATTATAATATCAAATCCGAAGAAAGTAGCTAACCAAGAACTAAATAACTTACTAACTAACTAATTACTAATTTTTGAGTATTAATTTAACTCCTAAGCCCTTCAAAGACAATTAAATTACTTGGTTACACAAATTTTCAGTACAGCTTTTTGTCAGATTTTTGTATGACTAAAGTTGTCGGATTCTTTGTTAGATATTGTCAGATGTATAAAATTCCCATATCCGCCAAAAAATGGATGTAAGTTCTTACCGTTTTTCAACATATTCTGATAATTTTTTGGTAATAAGTATTACAAGGTTCCACCAAAATAATAAAACACTTCAATAATTGCATATAAATTTCAACTAGTATTAATTCTTTAATATTTACAAAAGTGTAGTAAAAACTTGTAACGTCTTTAACAGGCCACATAAACCAATTTTGCATTACTGTTTTTTTTTTTCTTAAACTTACAACAAATGTTACAGAAAAATAAATTGAAACTTAAAATAATTTAAATCTTTATTTATACAAAAAAAGTCACAGCAGTACGATTTTATATTTTCCTATAGTTCCATGAGTATATATTTGTATACAATCACAAACATTTACACAAGTTCACACAAGCATATACTCTTACATTGTTACATACAAACAGTTATTCTGCTACATAGAGTGTAAAGCTGTAGTACTCAAAAGTACATACGTATAGAAAATACTGAATGAACAGTGTTGAATACTAATTTAACGCGCTGTGCGTTAAAATAATTTTCATAAGATTTGTTAGTGTGCAAACAAACAAATGTACAATAACAAAACGAACATTTAGAGCAGCAGCAACAACAATAACAAAATGAGAAGAAATCAACATGAGCAACTATGTGTTACAACAGCTGCTGTTTACTTATAACTCGATGTTTCAAAGAAATATAATTCTAAGCTTTTACCAACAAAAATACACGCATACATTGCGACATATATACAAATACATGTAAACTTACAACACACATTGATACATATATTCATGTATATTGAATTAAACACTACCTACTTGCAAACAAACTTGATTAGCAAAATGATGCCATGCTGTTTGTTCATAATGATGCAAAACGAAGAAAATACCAAACGACCAAAAGGTTATAACCCAGAAAATTATTTAAGATAAAAAATGCATTTGTTAATTTCAAATAAAAAATTGTATGATTATTGAAGCTTTATTCAGTATCTTTATTTTCAGTACCACTGATTGAAGAACTGTGTAACTTATGTATCAAAAAGAGAAATTAAAAAAAACATACCTGAGAATAGAGACTGTAAATCCGTGATATTAGTCGAGATTTCTCCTGTCTATATAATATATATAGGTGACTATGTATAATACACATGGTTTACTGGGTGGCTTTGAATATAATTTATATTTATACAAATCTTTAATATATGAATGTACACATTTATAAAACCATCTTCTTGGAGAACACATTCACTTAATTCCCTGCAGTTTGCGGTAGCTGACAAATTTTACTATAGATCATAAAGGAAACTTATACAGTAATTAGTAGAGAGTGAAAATTGATCCTTTTATATTAGCTATGTTACATATAAAAGCAGTTTTTGCTTTACGTAAAGTACAACATATTATAAATAAATTAGTCCCATTTAAAATATATTTAGTTTATTGTCCACTTTTAAAACTACTGGGTTTTTAGATGTACTTTTTATATACAAACATATTTCTATATTAGAAAATTTGTGTGTTTTCCTGATACTTTAACTTTGCTTTAGAAAATGTTATTACTATTACAATGATTTATTGAACACAAGTAATATGTATGTATAGTGACTATAATTTGTAATCAGCATTCATAACACATATGTATGTAATACCTAAAGTATACTCCCATTGAATTATAAACAATATAGGGAAACATTTCACTTATACCCTTCTCCATTCTTTTGTTGGTTCATACAGTGTTGTTAGATCAGACAGGTGATTGTAAGAAATTCTTATAATTTAATTGCTAAACCCTTTTAAGACCATACAATTGCCTGATAACAAAAATTGTCAGTTAACACTGTTGTTAGATTTTTGTATGGAAAAAGTTGTCAGATTCATTGTAAGATATGGTGACATTGTTAAATATAAAAAATTCACACATCTGACAATAAAAATTGACAGACAATTTTGATCTGTTATTATCAACGCTAAGTGCTTCAATGATTGTCAGATTTTAGACAATATTACTATTGTTTACAAATATGCTGACAATGCTTTCTTTAACAACTCAAGGTAAATACTGTAAGTACCCACAGCAGTTTCTGATAAATTTTTGTTAACATTGTAAAATCTGACCATGTCATTAAGTCGTTATTTTTAATATTTTTGTTTATAACTTACTTACAACTTAGTTCGTTCATATGCCACTAATGAAGATTTTGTAAATACCTAGCTATAAGAGAGCCAGCAGAACATTTATTTTCGTTTTTTACTCTTCTTTGATGATTTTTCTTCGGATTTGTTATCTTGAGAAGCTAATGTTTCTAGAACAAGTACTTACATTTATTAAAAAGTTATTTTATCATTCAATTTGGAATAGTTTCCACACAAATGTAAATATCAACATTTCTTGAAAAAATTTCCAAAATCGACTACGATTAAAAACACTAACTAATTCCTTATTAGACATACGCTATAGACAATTGACTATAAATTCCCTTCAAAAAAATTTATTTATTTTATTGATAACGAGAACACAAGTAATTTATGAAAAAGCTACATATCCTACAATAATCATTACCAAAATCTGAAAATATATTGGAGAAATTATATTTCAAACAGGACGAAAGTTAAGTTTATGGTGCAAATTAGATTAGATTTTACTTCGTATTATCTCAATAGGCTTATTTCCAAAATTAAATAGCTGGTATAATTAAGAACTTATAATTTTGTCAACATTTAAGAAATGCATGCAAATAAAAGAAAAAACTTCTTTAGTTAATTTCACACTAAAAATTGCATATCAATACATGTACATTTCTGTAAAAGAAACCTGTAAAATTGTATAAATATAAAACACAATCAAATTGTAATACATTCTAGGTTATGACAAAAATATACATACATTTTTAAGATTGATCGCAAATAATATTGATTGCAATTGCAACAGCAAAAATATTACATTTGTAATGATGCTCAATATTGAATTTCATTCAATTTAAATAAAAGCTGTATTCTATCGTATACAATCTTTGTCAATAAATAAAATGTAAAATATACATATTTTTGTACAGATTGTCTTTCAAATATTATATGGATTCACAGTATGAGAAGTAGTTTGAGATACTTGGGTTTTTAAATTTATAATATTTTTTTTTTTTTTGGAATTTAAATAATACAAGTTCACAAATTAATATTTTTTGTTTGCTCATGGAGTGAAACATATATATTTTTGGAAAGCACTATGTCAGGTGGTTAATTAACAACTTTGAGATAAAGAGGTAAATATTTGAAAATGAGAATGGATTTTTGGGTGCTTGCACTTGTTTTGGGAACCTAACAATCAACCTTAAAAAAAAGTAATTTTTAATATATTTGTGGCAGTAATCTATTGTTAGAGTCATATTTTTGTAAAAAAATATATACATTTCTAAATATTTAATTTTTCCCTCCCAATTTAACCCTTTTTGGAATTTTGAAGCTTGTTTTTTAATTATAAAAATTGGGCTTATTTAGCCATGTATATGTACGTATCTTTAATCTGTTAAAAAAACTTTTTGGCTTACTTTACATTCTTCCAGTATAATAAAAAAATTTTTTATAACTCATATGTGATGGAGAAAATCTAAAATCAGATTCGAATTCAGTACTATGGTGTCATGGTTTCGACTTTTTATACCCACCATCAAAAAAGATGGGGGTTTTTTTTTTTTTTTTTTTGATTTTGTCATTCCGTGTGTAACACATCGAAATATTGCTCTAAGACCCCATAAAGTATATATATTCTGGGACCTCGTAAGATTCTAAGACGATCTAGCCATGTCCGTCCGTCCGTCTGTCCGTCTGTCTGTTGTTGGCACGATAGCGTCCACAAAATAAGAGATATTGAGATGAAATTTTCCCAAAATATATTTTATTGATCAGAAATGTTTGGTATTGAAAATGGGCAAAATCGGTCAACGATTTCACATAGCCCCCATACAACTGTACCCCCCGGAATACTGTATAAATAGCTTCAAATATTCACAAATACGTTGTTTATGATGCAAATACCACAAAATTTCGCACAGGTCAGTTTTTTGACGTCTGAAAAATATTTCTGAATTATGGCGGACATAGGACCATAATTGGCCCTACCCCCCATATAAGGTCCCCTTTAGAAAATCACTAAATAGCTTATTACTGGCTTAAAAATGGGAATATAGCGATGAAATTCGACACACATAAGTTTTATGCAAGCCAATATCTCTCAACCAAATTTTATGTATATCGGTCCATAATTGACCCTACCCCCCATATAACGTCCCCTTCAGAAAATGACTTTAACGCTCATTACTCGCTTAAAAATACAAGTATAGCGATGAAATTTGACATAAATAAGTTTTTTACTAGCCAAAACCTCTTTGAAATTTTATGTGGATCAGTCCATAATTGACCCTACCCCCCATATAAGGTCCCCTTCAGAAAATGACTTTAACGCTCATTACTGGCTTAAAAATGGGAATATAGCGATGAAATTCGACACACATAAGTTTTATGCAAGCCAATATCTCAAAACCAAATTTTATGTATATCGGTCCATAATTGACCCTACCCCCCATATAACGTCCCCTTCAGAAAATGACTTTAACACTCATTACTGGCTTAAACAAACGCATATAACGATGAAATTTGATATAAGGAAGTATCTTACCAGCCAAAAATCTTTATGAAATTGTATGTGGATTGGTCCATAATTGACCCTACCCCTCATATAAAGACCCTCCATAAAATTACTATAACGCTCATTACTTGCTTAAAAATACGACTAAAGCGATGAAATTTAACAGAAGTAAGCTTATACTAGCCAAAATCTCTTTACCAAATTTCACAGAAATAAGTTTTATACTAGGCAATATCTCTCTACCAAATTTTATGTGGATCGGTCCATAGTTGACCCTACCCCCCCATAAGAAGTCCCCCCATAAAGTTTTCATTACTGGCTTAAAAGTCGGACTATAGCAATGAAATTACACAGAATTTAACAGAAAAAAATTTTATGTGGATCGGTCTATAATTGACCCTACCCTCCATATAAGGTCCCCTCCATAAAACTAATTTAACGCTCATTACTGCCTTAAAAATACGAGTATAGCGATGAAATTTCACAGAAGTTTTTCACAAGCCAAAATCTCTTTACCAAATTTTATGTGGAATAGGCCTTAATTGACCATAACCCTAACATAAGGTCCCTATCAGAAAATACTTTAAGACCCTTAACTAAGTTTCTTTCGACTTAATTAAGTTTCTTGCCAGTCAAAAACTCTTAACCTAATTTTATGTGGACCGAGCCTTAATTGACCTATAATGTCCCCATATAATGTCCCCATAAAAAAACGAGTAAAGCAATGGGCTAAAAAACGAGTAAAGCGATGAAATTCGAAATAAAGCTGACCTGTAGGAAAAAAATTTTACGGAGATCGGTCTATAATTGACGCTACCCTCATATAAGGCCCCTTCAGAAAATGACTTTAAAGCTCAGTAGATTTATGAAATTCAACATAAACAAGTTTCGTGTAAGCTAATATCTCTATCTCTTTTATAGGAACCGAAATCACTCTATCAATTTTTATGAGGATCAGTCCCCCATATAAATTCCGCCCCAGAAATGACGTGAAAAATACGAATACCGCAATGCAACTCTACATAAAACAATTTTGATTTAAAATCTCACTACCATATTTTATGACTTTAATGCTCCTTAGTGGCTTCAAAATACAAGTAGATCGATGAAATTTTAAACAAATAAGGAACTGAAATCTTCCTACAGACTTTAATGAGAATTGGTCCATATATATATAAATACCCCTACTCGCTATAAAAATTAGCACTGTCAATAGTAAAACCCCCATTAATGGACCTCTTTCAAATATTACCCTAATGTTCTCATTAATATCGATATATAATAATAAAATATTCAAAATATCAAAGTTCATTTATATAACAGTGATTTGATGGTGGGTATAAAAGATTCGGCATAGCCGAATATAACACTCTTACTTGTTTAAAATTGTATGTCTTTTAAATATTGCTGTTTATATAACTTTTTTGAAATTAAAACAAAAATTTAAAATTACAATATGTTCATCTCTTACTTTATCAGTTGATTACACGAAAAATAAATCTGAAATACTACATTATATGTATGAAGGATATGTATAGATACGATATGATTATCCATATAAAACCTCTATTTGTAAAATTTGTTCACAGGCAGCACATGCAGTGCCAAGAGGGAAATGAAATCTTATAAATTTAAATAATTTACCTTGCAAACAAAACATGCCGACATAGAAAAACAAATACACATAAAAGCCTGTAGATTTTCCGACAAGTTTACTTGGCAATCTATTCGATAAATCATTATGCACTATGATTTAAAATAAAAATTCTCTCTCTTTTCATTTATACGAAATCTTTGCATATTACAAAATACATATGTATGTATGTACGTAAATACGATTCAAAAGGCATGGAAATATTTTTACAGAATTTTCTCACTTTTACATGAGTTTAGCATTTTATTTCATGATATTTTCTTTAGAATCCAACAAGCTGGGCTTACTTAAATGCTCTTCCACTCCAGCAACGTACAATGATTAAATATAATCGTCGTCATAAGTTAAACATTCTTATATTTCCTAGACGTGGGCTTTGCGTCGGGTATAAGCCAGTTTGTTGCAAAACTATGTATATGATGATGCTCCTGCAAGTAACGTTTGCCAAATCGTTTGCATATTTTCTAACTATTTTTACCATTTTAGCTTATGACCAATTTTGTATCCAAATTTTTGCCAATAGAAAAAAAGTGAAAAGAAGAGAAAGCAAAGAATAATAATCATAAAAACATGAAAACATATTACCTTAGGTACAAATAGAATATCTTGTACTAGATTTTGTTTAAAATGTATGAGTATTTTGTTTGATTTTATTTTTTGGCAATTGTTTTTTATTATTGCTTACTCTTACCAATTTTTTTATATTTTTGTTTCTGACTATACTTGTGGAAATCACGTTTCATCGTAAATCATAAAATATTACAGGTATGAATGGCTACAGACGAAAAAGAAAAGATGGAAAAATGGATATCTTAACAATATGTATAACTATCTATTACTTGCGGTTGAGTTGAAAATAACCAAAAGTTTGTTAAATTATTTAAGCAGTTTTTATTTAAACCTATGTATACTAAGTCTGTTAAATAATGTTTTTTCAAAAATTTGCATTAAATAGTAATATTGTTTTAATCATACACTTTATATCGTTATAATGCGGATTATAGAATAAACTGTAGCCTGGATTATTAAATATAGAATAGACTTAAGATTAGAATATAGCATAGACTACACAGTTGACTATAGCTTAGACCATAGATAAGGCTATAGACCAGACAATGTAGCCGGTGTACTAGGATAGACAATACACCAAACTATAGACTCGAATAAACGGTTTATTCTATAGTCTAGAAGAGTCTAGAATAGTCTAGTATATAGTCTAGTATATAGTCTAGTATATAGTCTAGTCTATAATCTAGTCTATAGTCTAGTCTATAGTCTAGTCTATAATATAGTCTATAGTCTAGTCTATAGTCTAGTCTATAGTCTAGTCTATAGTCTAGTCTATAGTCTAGTCTATAGTCTAGTCTATAGTCTAGTCAATAGTCTAGTCTATAGTCTAGTCTATAGTCTAGTCTATAGTCTAGTCTATAGTCTAGTCTATAGTCTAGTCTATAGTCTAGTCTATAGTCTAGTCTATAGTCTAGTCTATAGTCTAGTCTATAGTCTAGTCTATAGTCTAGTCTATAGTCTAGTCTATAGTCTAGTCTATAGTCTAGTCTATAGTCTAGTCTATAGTCTAGTCTATAGTCTAGTCTATAGTCTGGTCTATAGTCTAGTCTATAGTCTAGTCTATAGTCTAGTCTATAGTCTAGTCTATAGTCTAGTCTATAGTCTAGTCTATAGTCTAGTCTATAGTCTAGTCTATAGTCTAGTCTATAGTCTAGTCTATAGTCTAGTCTATAGTCTAGTCTATAGTCTAGTCTATAGTCTATAGTCTAGTATATAGTCTAGTCTATAGTCTAGTCTATAGTCTAGTCTATAGTCTAGTCTATAGTCTAGTCTATAGTCTAGTCTATAGTCTAGTCTATAGTCTAGTCTATAGTCTAGTCTATAGTTTAGTCTTTAGTCTAGTTTATAGTCTAGACTACCATACAGATAACATCACAGTCTGTTCTATAAACTGACTGGTAATTTATTTTCGTTTTGGTTCGTTTACTGATTGATTTAACAAATAAAACAAAATAACTTTGACACTAAGTACTGAATATTAATTAAATGAAATGATTTTCACAAATATGTATAATTAAAACGTTATTATTACGATTAAAAGCTTCTTTTGGCCTTTATAAAGGTGAAAAATTATTCAATTAATTTGTTACCAATTGTGTTTACTTGGATGAATATTTTCATAATAATAAACCATTATTATTACATTTACATAAACTGAGGACAACAATTTACAGAGAAAATAAAAAAATAGTGAAAAAACCTTAATAAAAATTCTAATAAACCAGCAATTCCAGTATAATTGAAAAAGTTTTTAATCTTCTTTATATTTGCAGTAAACTTCAGTTTTCGGAATACAATTATCGTATTAATTAAAATAATTTACTACACGTATATTTTGTGTATTGTTGCTTTTTATGTCTGTCTGTCTGCTTGCCTTTAAATTTTATGAGCTGCGTGTATAGGAATTATAGGTTAGTTCGGTTGTTTTAGAGGTGGGCTGGTAGGCAATCATTAATTTTCAATTAAAACCATAAAAAGCTAATAAGGCATCACAGTTTTATGAAATGAAAGTTTTTGTAATGTGTTTGTCTGTGCCGTTTTTGTTGGTTTTTGCCGCCACATTGAAAATCTATATAAAACACTTTTACGATTAAAATTTATGGATTTGCATGCTAAATATATTTTACTTTTATTAGTTTTTGTTTTTAACGTTTTTTTTCTCTCATTGTGTTGGCTGTTTTAAATAAATGTGGTACGTAATGAAGACGAACAAAATATTAGTATATTGAAAAACCTTATAATTTACCGGAGCTTCTGTTAATTAAATAAAATTAAAATTTTGATTGATACAATTTGTAAACAATTTACATTGATAAATTAGAGTTATTTAACCTTTTGACATTTTTTTTAGTCTTTTATATCAATTTTTATATTTCAGGATAAATTGATATAAGGTGAATTGTATTTGTAAAAAAGTAATTTTGAATATTTGTCAGGAATTTTTTGTCTCAGTAACATTATCCCAATCTTATAAAACAACGTATACTTGCTATTAACATAATGTAAATTAATCATACGTACATATAATAGTACAATAAGAATGACGTTTTTAAGTTTAATATACAATAAAAAGAGAAAATAAATAATCTGCATATTTTCTTTAGCGAAGTATTTTAGAAGAATTTAATAAATTGCTTAAATTTTTTCTGTAATGTACTTAAAATCACAATAACCAAATAAAAAATCAAACTAAAAACGCAGTCTTTTTCCTGTTTTGTTTTGAAAAAGAAAACGTCTTCTAAATATTTCAGCTAACTGACATCAGCATTAAACGATGGCTTTCTGGAGCTCTATGTATAAACTATATAAATGGACGTCTACAAAGCATGAACATCATCAAGAAAAAAGGTAAAATTTGTCAGTAATGACAACGAAAAGTGCTGGTCTTAGGATTTTCCTAGAAACAGAATGAATTAATGTAAAATATACAAGTTTAACCGAAAAAAATATAAAAATTTTACCGAAAAAAATAACAAAAAGGAATTTTTTTACCTAAAAGAAAAACAATGATGAAAAGTTGTCAAGACGAGCATTAATTTAATTGAAATTATACATTTTTTGTATTGTAGTTTTGGTTTATTTAATAGTCTCAATGACTCCAGTTAAAAAGGAGATGGAAAGAAAAGAACTTACTATGAAAGTACATACTTGCAGAAAGGGCATAGTGCAATAAATTGATTATTTTAATAACTTTTTTATATTAACACTTAGTATAAACTATGTCCTTATCTTCGTAAAATATTAAAAAAAATCTTGCAGTTTTTTTGAAATGGAAATAAATAAGTCCGCAAATATCTACTTACAATTAAAAGATTTTCTGGTCTACAAAATACTTTTTGTACCTCAAAATTTCAAAATAATCTAAATAATTTAATTTATTCACTTAATCAGCATAAAATATTTTAGAGACACATTCCAAATTAAATTTAAAAAAATCTTTCAGCATATTGTACTTAGAAAAACATTTTCAATCACCGTTAAGGGATTATAAAATAATCAGTTTCTAGGGACACCCTAATTTACACCTAGTATAATAAAAAAAATAATAATTTTAAGATAAAACTTTTGCAAAAAAAGAACTTCAAATAAATAAAAAATAAAGTAGAAGAGGTACTAAATAAGTGATGATATCAAAACATGTTTGTCATAGAGGGATATACTTTCTATTTGATTACAAATTCACTACTTCTGGTGTCATTTTTATTTTGTGCTGTTTATATGGAACTGAAAAAAAACATCACTTTCACAAAAGGTAAAACAAATAACTTAGATACATTTGAAATAGTGATACATTTTCTTTTGAGTGTACTTCGCTTTATTTTTGCTGCGATGATCATATTTCAAAATCATAACTTTTGTTTTAAGATTAATCTGATGCAATTTCCAAATCAAGGGGTTGGTCTAAAGATGAACCCTGTTGATAGTAATTCCAACATTCCACATTTATATGGGAAATATTGTTAATTTAATAAAAAATTTTAACCTTGTTGTGTTTTATTAATATTTTTATACATGAACACATACAAAAATATGTTTTTAACAAATTCTTGTAATTTAAGAACATATAGGCATTACTAGGCGAAACAACAACAACAGCAGCATTCAATGTACACAAAAATTATCCTCTAATATTTGTACCTATCTAAACTTTCTTAACATATACTGCTTGCTGCTCCTGCTCGTATCATATAAAAATTATGAGAAATAACAACAGGAAAACAACATTTGTGCTAACAAAAATCCCACATGCTGCTCGAAAATTTATGACTCCAAGGAGAAAGTGCATCTAGTGTTAAGAATTTTGTTTTCTCTGTTTTTTTTATTTTTTTATTTTTACTTTCTACTTTCTGTTAAACATTTCATCTGGTTCTATTTTAAAGGTGAATATAAAAAACTAAATTTCCTGTATATGAAAAGAAATAAAAAAGTAAATTTTATATTTAAAATAGCTTAACTATCCCATACAAAACCACCAGCAGCAGGAAGAGCAGGAAAATGAAATAAAGTCACAATAAAGATACCTACAACATTTATTGCGGCTTAATATTAACATTGTTATAAAAGCTGTTGGTCTTTTCTTCATATATGGTTGTTTTCATAGACAATACATAGGGTACAAGAATGCTACCAGTAGTAATAGTAGATGTTGCCGTAAGGCCTGTCATTTAAAAATACTAAACAAACAAATAGAAAATATTTTACACTTTATACTAGGTTCAGTGAAGGGGCCAACTAAGGGCCACTCGATAATATAAACTTTAAGATATTCTGAAAAGTTGTACATATATTTTAATGAAATAAATGAAATAAATCGCTATTAAATATTCGGTACAACTTGAACAGCATTCAAGGTCTTATTCCAGAAATTATATAAAAGACAGAAAGAGTTTTAAAATACTTATATAACCTTTTGACATAACCTACAAGATGTTAATAATTTCGTGTTAATAACATTGCTCCTAACTTTGGACATCTCAGAATCATAATATCATATTGTACTGGGACCTCTAGTCATCTATCTATGTGGTATATAATAAATATAATGGCAGGGAGCTTCTGTGGTGTTAACGCTAATATACATACATATGTAAAAATGTATGTGTAAGTGCATATGTAGTTATCTACTGTTGTTATTGTGGTTCATATACATATACACCTAGTTTTACAAAGTATTTTAAAGTAAAATAGTAAAAAACATATATTTTTTGTCCTACAACGTATTTGTTGTAGTAGGTGGTATTTTTTTTACATTTCTATTTGCGCTCTAGACTTTGAAAAAAAAAACACAAATACATATAAATTTCTTTGTTTATGGTTGCAGTATGTACGTATATTTGTATGTTGTTCTCTCTGTAGCCTTCATCTATTTCGTGGACGATTAGCTGCTCGGAGGCTAATTTTATTTTGCGCCAACAAAATTTATGTAGTGTAAACTTAAGACCATAAACTGTTATAGCATTTAGTATTGTTGTTTTTGTTGTGTTTTTCTTTTCTGTCTGTTAGTATACTTTTTTACTTATAAATGAATGAATACTAAATATTCCACAGCCGCTAACATAAAAAATAATCCTTAAAATCACAAGGAAGCAACTTTTTTTTTTCTTCTTAAAAAAGTAATAACAAACATTGTTTGCAAATAATCATTAGTTTGTACCTTTTGGATATAAAAAATGTTATCTAATCTAAGTTACCTTTGGAGCAAACGGCACGTGTTGTATTGTTGTGTAGTGAGAACTTTGGGGATTGTGTGTTTGATAATTTTGTGTTAATTATAATTTGATAATTTAAAATATGTCTGACAGATTGGATGAAATTTAATGAATTTAAAAGCAGATGGGTTTAATATTTATCAATCTAACTAAGTAACTAATTAACTAACTAACTACCTACCTAACTAACTAACTAACTAACTGACTAACTGACTAACTGACTAACTAACTAACTAACTAACTAACTAACTAACTAACTAACTAACTAACTAACTAACTAACTAACTAACTAACTAACTAACTAACTAACTAACTAACTAACTAACTAACCAACTAACTAACTAACTAACTAACTAACTAACTAACTAACTAACTAACTAACTAACTAACTAAATAACTAACTAACTAACTAACTAACTAACTCACTTACTAATTAACTTTATTTTGGTGTGTCGTATGGACTCATGGATAAGATATGAACACGTTATTTAATAATTTACGATTTTTGATTTTTGTAGTATGTTTAGGACATGACAATTTTTTTTCGATAAAAGATAAAATTTTATTTTTTATAGTTTAAAAAACTAGTAATGATAATTTTTGGATTCTATGACAACAGCGATTAAAATGTAAGTTTAAAAGAAATAGCTCAAAATTTTTCGTTTGATTTTTTTGGGCACCAAATGGTTTTATTTTATTTATTAGTTATTTGAAGGTAAAACATAATTTAAATTAAGCTAGTTCTTCTCTTTTTCTAAGATGAATATTTAAATGTTAAAAAATAATTAAAAATTTTGAGTCTTTAAGTGCATATTTAAAGCGATTAGAACTCTTTTTTTAGAGCATTATTTTTTATTTCCCTGCTAATCTCTTACTACGGCTAAAAAGTCCTTTTGTAATTTGTGCAATATGATGTGAGTCCTGCGTTTTCAAACTCATACACCTTAATTATGTAATAATAAATAACATTTTGCTTTCACATTCAAATTAATGTTAAATTCTTACCAAACATTTACGAATGTTTAAAACATTGTACAACATTATATCAATAGACATTAATTAAATATCAAACTTAATTAATTCAAACAAATTACATTAATAACTTAATTAGCAAAAAAACAAAACTTCACTCATTAGAAATGTCCAGCCGGAAATTAATGAATATTTCCCAAAAGCCTTTAAGAAACACAAATACTTATTCTACGTGCACCAACACAGTATATTTACTTCTTTTTAAAAATCAACAGCCAACAAAAACTTAACAATTATTTAATTTGTATGTAGACGAAAAGAAAAAACATTCTCTATACATACTTAATGTATTTAAAAGGATTAACATACTTTTTGACTTCTCTTATATAAACAAATAGACAACATATAGCTTTGTAAACCCTAACAAGGACGAAAACGGTAACAACAAGAAAATGTATGGCTACGATTTAATTTGTACACGCATTGTACTATTCTATGACCATGAATTCCGATGCAGAGATTTTTTCTATTTTCCTCAGCTGTGTTCAGTTCTATTCTATAAATACATTCATTTCCGTTTCTATATGTCGAATATGTGTGTGTGTATGAGTTGTATGTTTGTCCTTAAGAATTTCCTTGTGGATTTTAAAAATAAAATCTAGAAAAAGGAAATGTTAAGGAAATAACAAAGAAAAGAAAAAAATTAACTACAAAACATAAAGGTAGAAAAACTTATTTAAAAATAGAAAATAGCAACAGCAACAAAACACATTGAAGATGTTTTATTTTCCTATAAGGACCTTAACATTTCTTTTCATTTATTTCTCTGTTGCCGTTTGGTTGCTTAAATCTATTTAAATAAAATTTTATAAACCGAAGAGAAAAAACGAGTATCTGGCCTACAAAAGCGGATGTTGGGTTTCTTATTTCTCTGTACAATTTTTTCTTCTTTTTATTTTTCTTCCTGTGACCTTCTAAGGCTAAAATATATACATTTATTGTATTTTGAAAGGTACCAAGTACCACAACGACCTCTTTTTTTATTTTCATTGCTTTTAAAACTTAGAAGAAGAAATGGATGTGTTGTACGTAAAGTTTATTTATTCTTATGACTTGTTCCCCAAGGCACAGAAACGGATGTAGGCGTGAAAAACACATTCTATATGGTATTTACAGTATTAGCCCCTAAGACGCGGTTATAATCATATACCATACTTATTCATGGCATACAAAACACACAGTCCCAGAAACAATCCAGTTAACGGCCAACTTCTTCTACTTCTAACAACATCAATTTTTACATTATGAAACTTGGCTTTTTCCAGCCTTATTTGGTTTATAATGGACAACGGACAAACAACAACCGAACAAACCAACATAATAAGAAATCTAAGAATATAAATAGCATAAGAAAAAGTCCTTCTTACTTATTTCAATGTATGCGTGTGTATTTTTGTGTTCACAAATGGTACGAGTGTAACCAGTTATTTGGCCGGCAGCTATTCGTTAGTATGCATGAGGATTATGAGATTTTTTCATGGCTATTTTATTATTGTTGCTGCTGCTGTTTTTTTAGTTGTTGTTTTTATTGTAGTTGTTGCTATTACCATCATTGTTGTTATTGTTGTTTTAGACCTATTTTTATGCGTTTAATTGTAATATTTGCAAATAAGTTTAAGAAAATAAAAAAATAAACATTCATATTGGACATTGTTAATGGCAAAAGTCGACTAATTTTGTTCTTTTTTCACGATTGAGATTGAAATAATGAATTAAATATTAATGAAAAAAGGATGAATTGTATAATTGGCTCTGCTTCATTTTATATATACTTCACTATATTGTATTTATAATATGGATCTCGGAGATATTTGGGAAATTTAAGATATTTCTTCCAGCTTACATACAAACGTAAATTGTGAATTCGTCTAAGTTTACAACATTTTTAGGTATTTTAAGTGATTATACATTACACCACCATGGGATAGTATTATGAGTTCTTGGTGATGCTTTTAACGCATCTGTATCAATTGTTGAGTCAAATGAGACATGTCCGTCAAGTTACAGGCCTCAATTTTGATGAAATTTGATTAACTCCACTAATTTCAACATGATTCACCCCTGATACAATTAAATTCCTATGGGTAGACATAGAAACCCAAATAGTTTCATACACTTAGGTACATACAAAGAATAAACATGTTTTGGCATGGTTATTTCAACTATAGTATGTTCATTGTAACGATATATTTGTCCAATTCATAAATGATAAAGCATCGATTGTAAATTTGGACAAATACTGTTATTTTAATTATTTTTGAAAACATTTTAGTTGAACGTTTTCATGTTATTGGCAATTAATAATTTCAGTATGATCCATAGATATAGAATAGTTTTTCCACACAACTATAAAATGATAACAGTGCAAACATATTATATTATTTACAACCATTTAACTTGCAAATAACCATATTTTTTCGTACAACAACAAAATAATACAACACAACTTTTTATGTAAAATTGTTATAGAGAACTTAGATCATTTCACTTAGATCTTGAATCAGAATATGATTATGTATAATATTGTTATGATCAACAGCAAAAATCATATTAAGAAGCATTGCAACTGTTTAATAATAATGTTAGACAAAAATTATAAATGAAATGTTCTTAGGGCAGCATACGTTGGCTCCAATAACATGGTTACTACAACCATGTTTTTTTTGAGGCTTACAATGATTTTTATTGATTGATAACCTCATTACAATAAGCATAATACCCTGACGTAGGGTATTAATGCAATAATAAGAAAAAATCAAATAGAAACAAGTTTCTCATTTAAATACAAAATATCTAAATTACAAAGAAAAAAGAAAAATAGGCGAAAAGTCGTCAACATTATATTCATGTGACGTAACATAGAAAAAGAAAAATTTCCCCATGGTGCTGTAATAATTTAAATAATGTTTTTAAATTTCCAAACACGATTATTTTGGTTTATTTAAAGTTTAAGAATTTGTTGAGTGAGATTATAATAAAAATTGAAAAATCTACAACCTTTTATATAACAAAGTTAAAAACTTTAAGCCCAAATGTAAAAAAAAAACACACACACACAATAGGAAAAAAAAACAAAACAAATGTTTGTTAAATGTTTAAGAAAAATTGGTGTAAATAAATAATCTAATATGTTTGTGTGTATGTGAATGAAGTATCCTAGATAATTCATATCTATGTACTATATCTGTATTTATATGTAAATATACAACTAAAGCACTTAAGTATACTTGGCGGCATTTTAAATGTCTACTAAAGATATGAGTATTAAAAGTCAGATTTTTAGCCTAGAAACGGCAACTGATGCGACCAAGACTTCCCCCAAGCATTTGCATTAAATGTATGGTGGTGGTTAAGCATTTAGTTGTGGTGTATTGCTAAATTATTTAAAATAATCTTTGTAATGTTATTGTTAAGTGAGTTTTGAAAAGTAAATATGAAAATCTCCTTAAGACAAATGTAATTGTTTTTAAAGCTTTTTGTTTTTGTAAATATAATTTTATCTAAAATATAATTTTTGAATTTAAAGCTATGGGTTGACATTTTCAATTACAGAAAATATTACTTGAAACACAATAAATAATTTGATCAGTGAATTACAATAAACTGTTTAAGTTCCTATTTTCAAGTACATATTTAGGTAAATATTTGTAATCGAGAGTGTTTAGAACTTGTCTCCAATGTCACAATGTTAAAATAATAAATACAAATTCTTAGGAATGTTTTTACCTCACTACTTGTCAAGGTAAATTTTTGCTGTTTATGTTAAACAAATTCCCTTGTACTCATAATAGATCAGCATTGCAACTTTAATTTCTTTATAAATATTACATTCAAAGTCATTTTAATATAATCTTTCATAATTCCATAAATATTTCAGCAAAAAAAATAACACACACCATTGAGCCTCATGCTGAATTTTTTTCTGGGAAAATATTTGCACAAATTAATAAATATATTATTTTCCACTACATAATTCCCCAATGAAAATGCTTTAATCTTAAATGAATATAAACATAATGAGCATAATGTTATTTATATAAAAAAACACATTTCAATGTATTTCTTGTACAAATTTCCTTATTATCAAATTAGTAAAGTAATACTCTTATATTTACATAGAAAAGAAAAAAAGAAACTTTTGTTTTTCTACCTTTTTAGCATGTGTACTCATCATCAATTATGGAATTGTAAAATTATTATTTTTTTTTGTTTTTTCCTTCATACCCTTGAAAACATAATCAATAAAGGTGAAAAATGAAATGAAAACAAAAATACATAAATTTAAATAAACAAATATTTAAATCATATTTAAGCCACATCTAATACAGTTTTGTCGTTGTTGTTTTGTTTTAAGAAATCTTAAATAAACCACATTAAAAGATTATTCATGCCAAACAAAGGAGAGCCACAAAAGTCACTTGTCATCATTATCATTAGAATCAGCATAAACATCATCGTCCCCATCAACATCATCTTATGAAATATGAAAATGAAAAATAAAGTACACGATATACAGAAACATTATCATTATGTATGTAATATGATGTATAGACATTCATACATATTTAAGTAGGGAAACTTTTTCCTGTTTACAGTTGTGGTAATAATTAGAGTCATAGAAAATTATGCATATTTTTAAATAATTTAAATTAAAACTTTTCGTAGTTTATTTTTACTTTTAAAACATAGTTAATGTAACTGTGCTCGGAACGAATTATCGATTTCAAATATTATGTGATTACAAGGAGAATGTCATTGCTATATAATCGACGCATTAGAAAATTAAAGAAACATATGTCTAATATTGTGGAAAAATTTTCAACTTTCTATTTCCCGCCATTCGTAATCTGTTTAATGTGACAAGTAAAAATGTTTTAGAAATAAAATACATTTATACCTTACACCACTATACGTTCATGCTGATGTTTGTAACGCACAAATTTTTTCGTCCTACAACTACCTTAAAGTATACCTGTCCGTCCGTCTGTCTGTCTATGGAAACATTATGCCCCTCGATTTTGAAATATTTGTGTCTTTTGAAAATGGTTGATACCGGTCCATTACTGCACCAAGCCCCCATCCTGTCGCACTTCCTGTGTCCAAAAAGTATATATCTTTTCGAAAATTGGCACAAATAAGTTTTATATTAGTATAAATGGCACTGCACATTTTACAAACCCAATTCAAAAAATTCTTAAATAGTGAAAATTGACTTATAACATTGCAATGAAATTCAGCATAACTAAGTATCATATAAAAATATATTGTAATATAAAATAAACAAGTTTTTCACCAATAAATTGCTCAAAAACTACTAATAATAACATATGTATCTAGATAAATGTGAAAAGGCCTTAAAAAATAAATCCTAGCAAATATATTTATGAACGCAACTGCCGTCATGCATTTAAGTACATTTCGTGTGTAACTGAAAATTTTGTTTGAATATTTTTCGAAATGTTAAGAGTCACATGAGAGTGAAAAAAACTTTGTTGGAGTCTTAAATAAAAAAAAAATAACATAAAAAATCAAGTATGAATGAATAGTCGGGAACGAACATATGATGCCCTACAATAAGTAGTAACTATGTTAAAAATATGGATTATTTTTTGTTTTTAATAATTTAGCATTAAATTAGGTTTTTACTTTAATTCTGGAATATTTTTATTTTTGTTGACAACAAAAATTGATTTTCTATAAGAAGGCTTTTATGGGGTCGGACATATCTAAATCGTTAAGAAAGTGATTATGGCCGATTGGTAAACTTTAAGGTGGATGATGCAAACATCAGCACAAAGGCATAATACCATCCCCACTATAGTAGGGTAGGGTATAAATATATTTAAAAAATGTTAATCTCTCTATTACAAGATACAAAATCCTTTAATTCCTATAGTTTTTCATAAAAAAAAGTTTTTTATTTTATTTTGTTAAGGCGGTTGTAAAAAAACTGATAAGCAACTATTATCTTATAAGAAATTTCGAACATTTTTATTTTTAAAACTGTATAACACATTTTTTATTAATTTTTTAAATCATTGAATTTAAATAACACTTTTGCCAATGGTAAGAATCTAAGTAAACTTATGTAAAAGTTAAAATTCAATCTCATCAATCTTATTAACGAAAGGATTAACATGGAAGATGTCCTTCTACTGTTTATTTATGTAAAGGTGAATTTTGCATTTTGTTCTCCATATTGAAATTGTATGTAGGTTTTTACTGCTACCAAAAGAAAAAAAAAATCAAAAGTGTCAAATTTTACAAGAATATGTATTTGAAACATAATCAAATAACTAATGAATTGTTATGTATATTTGCAGAAAATTACATTATAAAACAATAATTGCAATAATGATTTATGTGAACATGTCAATTATTGTTTAAATTAATGGATTTTGTATCAAATTATCACATTATAATAGTTCAATATGACAATATTCGGATGTTGAAATTAAATTTTGCACTTACTTCAAATATCTTTATTATTATAGATAAGAAACATGTAAATCTTTACATTACATAAATTATATAAGTAATGTTACATATATTAGGGTGCCTCAAAGTCAAATTCTTTTTAGAAATATCCCTTATATTAGATTAAGATTTTCAATAGATGGTAGAGAACTGATGCCACAAAAAATATATATTATTTTCTCTTGTATATTAATATACATACATCGATTGAAATCAAATTCCTAAAAAGGCTTTTTCTTGGGACAATCTATTAAACATATGTATATGTGTATTGTTATTGTTAATATCGACCGAAAGTTAATGTATCCGAATAGGCTAGTTAATTCCACAAACGTCTAACTACCTGGTTAGCACCAAGTTGTCTTTAGTTATGGAGGCAGAAGTCACTTTTATGGCCCCATGTACAAAAACTAATATTGCAAAAAATCATATACAAATATTTTTGTATTTATCTTTAAATTATTTTCGACAAACTATTTCTTTGAACATATTTTTTTATAAAAATAGACAATATTTTTTACATAAAGTATTCTTACAATGCGTGTGGTTGTTTGTTTTTCAGCAACTTTAAATTTGATGTGCTTTACTTTTTGTTCTCATAACTCTAGACGATTGAAAAAAAAAACTTGTATGCCCCACTATATTTTATAAATAGCTAAAGTGTATGAAGCATGATCATATCTTTTTCACTTTACGCACAAGCATTTTTTTGTCATCTACATATGTATATGAAGTGACTGGGTGTGTGATACTATATGGAGAGAGAAACAAAAAGTGGGTCGTAAGTTTTAAGCAGAGGTATGATAAACGCTTTCCCCTATGGCAAAAGCTGTGATGCGTTATGATGTTGTAATGTGTAGTTTTTATATCTTACACCACTATAGTGGTGAGGGTATTATGCGTTTGTGCTAATGTTTGTAACAAAAATCTTTCTTCATCGATACAATTGGACCATCTGATTTGGGGTTTTTAACTCATAACTACGAAACGTCTAAAATTGGATAATCTCCATTTAAATCGCCATGAAATTCAACATAATTAACTTTTATATAACATTTTGGAGATCGGCTGGTCTTTGACACTAACTCCCATATAATTATGGCAAAATTCATCATTAAAGTTTCTTTATGAAAAAAATTATAATTTGTAAAAACACTCATGGTTTAGGGTATCATATGGTTGCCCATGTCCGACTATAATTTCCTACTTGTTTTTGCTACAACTAAAATACTAAAATACTTTGTATGTATGCGAAGGTAATCTTAAATGTTCTTTATTATCTTTCGAAATATAAGAAATTTAATCCTATTAATAATAGGACTATCATGAGAGCTCTGGGAAATAATATTTTACTTCCTGTTACGAGTTAGTCAATTTATTACCCAGATGTCCACATGGATGTTTAAATTATTGATGAAAAATTTTAAATTTTTTGCTCTAATAATTTTCAAGATAAACGATTTTTTACGTATTTTATACATGTGTAATGTTTCAAGCCCCCTAATAGGAACACGCCAATTTCCAGATCTTCAGATTTACCTTTGTAAGATTTTCTCTACAACTGTCAGGGATTTAATAGCGGCTTGGATGTCAGTATGTATTTTGATAACCCATGGTGGATAACCGATAGTACCTTAGCCAATTGGATGCCCTTTTTATCCAAAAGCTGGTAAAAGGTTGGCCGCACCGCATATAGACAAGTTATGTGGCGCCCCCTAGCGGCCTTTGAGAAATGTGATCTCAGCAGCACAATTGCTCGATTGCTATGGCTTAATATGGCACCTTATAGAACCACCTATATATAACGGCTTAGCAGATTTCATCTAAGTGCTCTGTTATAAGTTCTTACTGGTCATTCCAAGTTTGGAAACCATGTAAGATGCATTTGTTTTTCATACAATTACTTCTATAGTAGCTCTCAAAACGAAGAGGAGGAAGAAACAATATAACATTTTCTGTGTAATTGAACGCCCGACACCAGGCGATGAAATCGCTATACTTTTATGATCTGTCATCTGCTCAACCTGAACGTATTCTAACATTCTTAAGTGTGATTAATTTAAGCTATTATCTCGACTCCTCTATGGATTCGGTTAAATTTGCATTCTTCACTCCTTCTCTATATCATATTTACTGTCTCTATGGCTATTTTTCAATACAAACCTTTTTCTTTCCTTCTCTTTATTCTTTACAGACTTTACAAAGAGACCCAATAGGACCCAAATACAGATTTACTCCTAGTAGTAAGCAGTCTGCTGAACCTTATGCTATGTATACACGGTTGTTAGATCTTACAACGTTGGCAGTAAAATGTGCAGAAAATGTCTAATAACAAAAGAAAAATTGTAAGTTCAGACGATTGTTAGATATTTTCTGAACATTTTCCTGACAACGTTGTAAGATCTGACAACTGTGTATCACGGCTTTTAGACCTAATGTTCATATGGGTGTGAAAGTTGTGAAGTCCTATCTGTTACAGTTTTTCGAGATATGCTACTTTTAATACATATTTTGTATAAAGGTGTGTTACCATACCGTCCACTTACATTGCAGTTTGTACTAAAAAAGTGTATTTATTATATTTTTAACAAAATTTTTTCACCTTACCTCGAACAAACGTGTAAACACACGCATTATACCCCTCCAGAGATAGTGCTATTATACGGTAGAAGTGTGTAAATTTATCTGTGCGGTAGATGGCTAAACTCTTGCATGATAGTATATGTAATGTTTAGTCGTACGTACGAGGGGTAATGTGTGATATTTTGATATAAATCTGACTTTGTGTCTCTGACAACTTCACATCTTTATTTATCATTTTTTTTTGCAAGTTTTTTATTATTCAGTTTCTTTTCTCAATTTTGCGCTTTTTTTTCTGTGTTAGTATGGTGTTATATTTATTATTATTTCTTTTTCTTAAAAATTTTTTACATAGATCTTTTTTTGCACTTTGTTGCTGTTGTTTTCATCCTCTAAATCGTGTTCATTCATGTTGAAAAGAATTTTCTTTATAAATATTTTGACTGAAAAATGTTATGGTATTGCTATTGTTTATGTTATTTTAGTGAAATGACAACAACACCAACAACAATAAACTTAAGAAAAATAATTTTTCAGGTATTGTTATTGTTGCTCTACCACCTTTTTGTTACAATAATAATAATAAGTGAAGTGATGTACTTACATTCATATGTATGTATATATAAGTATGAAGACGACAAGAGCGAAAGAAGACATTAAAATATCACAGACACATAAACTCGAAAATAAAATAGTAAAGAAATTAGATCAATATCTGTCACATATTAGCGGTACATGGGTAAAAACTATTTTTTGCTAAAATTTTAGAAAAACTGTCGTTTTTGTTATACATTTTATATACAATTTTAATAGAATATATGAAGTTTTAACAATACATTATTTCGTTATTAGGTTTTATATTTCTAGACTAGGTCTAGTAACTAGTTTATTAAAAAAAACACTTTTTATCAAGATTTTCTCTCCGGTGTATCAACTCTTTTATAGCTTTTTACGACGCAAAATTTTTGTCATTGTTTTTACTTTTTTAAGGAACGTTTAAGTAAAGATATGTATGTATGTTTGCACATATGTATATGAAAATATAACGTGTAAACGTTATATGAATTTTCCACACATATAAAAGGATTGTACTTTTTTTTGGCATTTGTTTGTTTCAGTCATTCTTTCTTACGTTTCTTTTAAATTCCTTTACTACATAATACGTGGCTATAAAAAAGAAATTACAAAAGATTTAATGGTTTTACCTTTTTTTAAGGACTTTTGATTGTTGCGTGGCATCATTTGTGTGCGAGTATGTGTGATTTTTTCATTGTAAAAAAGGCTTAAATTTAATTTAGTTCACCATTGTGTAAAGGTTTAAAAGGTACAACAGAAAACACATACACGCCTTTAGAAATTCCCATAAATGTGGCTAAAAAGTATTTATATTAACTAACATAAATATGTATTTGTTCGTACGTATATATGTGCAAGTGTATATTAGTCCTTGGTTGCCAGTATGTAAGGAATTTAACACTATTGTCTTTTTTATATATTGCTAATGACTTGTATTAAGTTTTGGTTAACATATCGTTGAAGATTTCAATATTTATTATAATGGAAAAAATTAATGGTTTTTATGAGGGTGAAAGTTTAGTACAAAAATTTAGACGAAGGAATGTTATAGAAAACCTGAAAATTTAGGGGTGAATAATGCCAAAATTGTTGAAGTCGAACTTTATGAACCATATAATGTTTGAAATGAAAACGGTTAAAAATAAATGTTTAGTTTTTTATTTACAAAAAACCCGTTAAGACATAAATGATAGAAAAGCAATTGAATAAGCTGAAAATTATGCTGTACTTATAAAAATTATTGTAAGGTATTTGCTAGAATTTAATCATTGTTCATTGGAAATTGCTGCCACACTATATTCGAATGAAAATCATAAAAATTCATGTACCTTTTATACAATGAAGGGTTTCGTTAATACTTAAACATTAATATTCCTTAAGTCAAGGATATCTCAAAAAAATGATCTGTCGTTGTTTTTATTCCATCACATAACAATATATAAAATTTAGATAGATTTGAAGTAAATCAAGTTTTAGCAAAATAATTTACATGATTTCCATACAAATTATAAAAATTTTGAATTGTTTTTAATTTATTTGTGTGTCTGTCAAGTATTATTAAACTACAAGATATAGGCTTTAGAGACAAAAACGATTGAAAATGGATAGATTGTAATGCTTCCTCAAAAAGATGAAGTTTGAGCAGCGATAACATCTAATCCTTATGTAGTTATTTCATATATTACTTGGTTTTTATTAATAATTTTAATAGAATTTGTAGGCAGTTGCCTAGACCGTATGTATAATAAGAAATTAGTTACTGGTTTTAACCATGATCGATACTAGAAGTAATTTTAAGAAATATCCCGGCAAAAATTAAACAAAGTATTATACTTTTAGAAGTATAACATTTAGCACCACTTCAAAAGTGGTGCGAAAGTGATACTTTTATGACTTCCAAAGAAGCGAAAAGAATCCGCATAGAGTATAAAAAGTACGATGAAAAATTATATCACTTTTTCCCCAGCGTAAAAAAGTTTCCGCGGCAATGCTCTATTGTTTTATATATTTATTTTAACAAAATTATTTTTTTTTTTAAGTCAAATTTGGTATTTTTTGATACAAAAAAGTGTAACTGTTTGATCCGTAATATTTATACATTAAATAATCAAGGATAGGGGCTGCGGTTAATCCATTTTCCAATTTTTGCATCTAAACTCGTGGAATTTTCTGTTAAAAATGCTTGTAAACTTCTTAGTAAATGGTTTCAGAAAATATATTTGCCGTGGAAAGTTTTGCACCAAAATTACCCAAGAAACTGGTTTTTGTTATAAGAACACCACAAGCTACCACGTTATGACCATCATTGAACCGAAATAAGTAAATATTCGCAGCACTTACAACTTCTTCCAAAATTACTTGCCTACTTACAGGGTAATAGCAAATAAAGTCCTTTTGTTTCCTAAGTATTATCTCTCTATTATCACCGAGAGGCCTGTGTCAATATCAAGTGCTTATACTGTAAGAGTATTCGATTATGACTCTTTCATATATTTACCCTTATCGGCTGATATTGCTCTACATGTTTTTTCTAGAAATTTATGAAAACTTAATGAAAAATTTCGTGTATAATACGAAATATTATTTAATAAAACCCTTTTCTATTTTTACGAAAGTACAACAATCTTTCGTAATATTTTTTTCTTAAATTTTAGCGAAATTAAAAATAATGATATTAATTATACTATAATTAAATAAAACAACGAATAATTATTCACGAATTATTGTCATAAAAAAATTAAAAATTTGTGTGGAGAATAATTTTGAACTAAAATTAAAAAAGGTATTTTAAAATGAACAAAAATGTATGCGTAAATTAATATTTGGTAAATTTTACCATATATATTCAAAATTTACTTTTTTCGATTTATGTAAATTAATTTTTCCAATATTATTTTGCATTTTACTAAAATATTTCGTACAATTTCGTATATATTACGAAAGAATTTTGTGGTGCGAAACAACGAATGATTCGTACAGTGTACGACATTTTTCGTATATATTAGGCATGGATTTTTTTTTTCAGTGTAGGTAATGACTTTGGATTGTAATTACTTACCTAACAATATACTTTTTAATAACTGTTATATATCGCCCGGTTTACATAGTACAATAAGGTCTAACTAATAATGTGTAAAATAAATACTTTATATTTCATTAGTCTTCTGTACTGTATGGCTATTGAACTTGTATTGTTTTTTTCACTAATTTTTCTAATTATTTGTCAGCGTATGTGGTAAGTACTTGCCTCCAGTAACATAACCGTGTTAAAATAATGACTTTAGGTGGTAATTAAAATTTTTTCTGGGTATATTTGAGAATGTAAAAATATTTTGCATATTCTATGCAGTCATAATGTTAATATATAATATGTTTAATATAATTTGGTTAATTTCAACGTAATTAAGCATAAATTTAGATCAAAAATTTTCATAAATTATGTTATATAAAACAGCTATAATTTTATTTTCCCTAAAAATAATTTTTACATAAATATTATCTTTAAATAATAATTATAATCAAACTTACCGTTCGTTTAAATTTAGCTCCACTTAATTTAAAAATTCTGTGCTAAATTCTGTCGAAATTTAAATTTATGTGATATTAAAGTTCATTTTAATTTTTTTTTTTTTAATTATAGTCGTTAATTGTTTTTACAGATAAATTAATATCTATTTAGTTTTTATATAAATTCATTGTTATTATCACTACTTTTCTCGATTAACATAAAGAAACGAATTAAAAATGAAGTAAAAATATAAACAATTTTCGGGAAGCACGACCCCAATTTTTAAAATAACTCAAAAGAATTAGCAACACGTGCCAAAATCGTAAAAGGCCTACGCCCACGGCTTACGACAACGACCCGAGTCGTATGCGCGTAAAAAACCGGCGTTTCTTTACGCGCACTTCGAAATAAACTAAACAAATTTTTGATTTTAAATTATTTTCGTATTTTTCAATTGTACGAAAAATTGCAAGAAAGAGCAAAATATTTTCCAATTTTAAATGTTGAAAAGCAAAGAAAACACACATGTAATTTCGAAATAGTAAATTGTGTTCGGTCACATCAACATAAAATCACATTAATTTTCAAATGTTTTGTTTTTACTGCAAAACAAAATTTATTTTCGTTGAAAAGCAAAAATAAACAATTTCATTTGTGAAATCTTTAAAAATTATTTTATTTAGATTTTTTTCAACGCAAAAATTTTAAAATTCTTCTGTTTCTTTTCTAAGTACTTTATCGATTCTATAAGTACACAAAAGTGTGTTGAGTGGTTATGAAGAATCAATTAAAAATAAAATTACTTAATTGTTTATGAAATGTTTTAATTGGCAAATTAGATTAAGTCAGTAATATATATATGTAGAAACAAAGTTTCATTTTTTTATACAAATTTGAAAATGTCTATTCTTATTTATAGAATTTGAAATATTAACAAATAGTAAGGGCTTAAGTCGGGTTAATCTGTTTTATCTATTAGCCATGATGTTGGAGTACATAGAGACTAAATTTCATTTTAAAGATTTCAGTAGCACTAGATGTAGCATTAACAACTTTTTATATAATTACAAATTATAAAATGTAAAATTTCTATATAATTAATTGTAAAATTTATTGTAAATTTCGATCTTTGTACCCCAAATAATTTTAATTCATAATCTTTATTTTTATGAGTTTAATAAACTCTGTACAAATTCTTAACCCTTTTGGTTACCAAATAAAGTGGCGATGCCTATTATGAATAAGAATATGTTGAGATTATTCAGCTAATGATAATATTTTTGCTAAAAATTAATTATTTTCTATTTCCTTCTTTTATTTGTAATTTATAAATTTGATATTAAATTAAATATTTTTTATTTAATTTTTTTCATAATACTTTTTTATAAATTACCCATCAAATGTGATATCTGCAGAAAATAACTTGGGTGTATAAGTATGTTATAGAATATATGAATATATGTATATAGCGGCAATAATATTATTTCCCAAATTAAATTTTAAATGATGCAGTTTTAAGCAAAAATGATGAAAATTTCTTACAAGAATCTTTGGGGGCGAATGGGTTAAGGAAATGCAAGTGCTGTCAGCCAACAAAATGTGTATCAACAGTTTTTTGTGTGTTTCTAATTTTAGCTAGAAACACATCCAAGTAACACACAAAAATAATTTTTCTCGAATAAAGAGTCTCTCTACAAACTAAAAACAGAAAACACATGTTCATTTTGCGTAAAATCTTATTTCTTAAAGTCACCAACATGAATATGTGGCAAATTGATATTTGTTTTCCGTGTGTAACATATTGAAATATAATAATCTCGCAATATCTGCCCATACATCTACGTACATATACATACATATGTACATATTATGCATTTGGAGGAATTGTGGGTAATGATTGAATTTTGAGTAAAAATTATGATTAAAGTTTGCCAATTGCAATTACATATTTGTAATGTGTCAATTGTTGAGCAATAAGCAATTAAAATAAACAATTCCAGTTAAAAGGCATTTTTAATTGAATGAAACTGATAAACCCTCTGTATAAAAAGATATTTATGCTCAATGTAGAATTCAACCAAATCGACCTGGTCTATAATGGTTTTTGTTTGCATTATTTGCATTTTTTCATTGGCGCTTAAATGTCACTCAATTCGTTTTTATTTTCAAATATATCTTTATATTAATTACCTACACCATCATAATCAAAAGAAATATATGGTTGCGCCCTTATACGACCCAAGGATAAAACTTTTTTTGGAAAATTAATATAAAAATTCACATAATTACTTTTTTTTAATTTTTTTAGAAGTTATTTTTTTTGCCGGGTATATTTCATTAGCAAAAAAGGAAGTTCCAAAGAAGCAAAAAAAGTAGAATTTACTCCATGGAAATATTGAAAAAGACCTGAAGAATTGATGATTTTAACACAGGCTTGTCATAGGAGGAATGTTCTTTTTATTTGATTCCAAATTAACTACATCTGAAGTCATTTTTATGTTCTTTTTTGAAAGTTATTAAAAAATGAAATTGTAGTATTATATAATATAACTAATTTGACTTAAATAATATTAACATAAATAAATAATTTACGCGCATTTATCAAACAACTCCAAAATGAAATGTGCTTAATGCAAAAAAAAAATTAAATAAAATTTAATTATTTTTGCTTTTTTGGATGTCAATAAACATTACTTTCACAGAAGGTTAACAAATTCATTTAGTGCTACTTTTGAAGTGTTGATAAATGTTATTCTTTTGGAAGTACTTCGTTTTATTCTTGCTGCGTACTTATTAATTGTGTAGGGTTTTATAAGATTGACCTTGCCCGATTATTCTTTCTATTTTGGTTTTATTTATTTTATTTTTAATTAAATTGATATTTTTTCAAAAACATTGAGGCGAAAAACGTTTTAAAATAAATTTTTAATTACGAGACTTGAGACAGTAGAATATTTTTCACACCAACCATTTACAATGACAGGAAATATGTAAAGATTTTAAAGAAGTGGATTTCAAATTTAGATGTTATCTTCTCAGAATATACTAAAGAAACAACAATTGATGAGTTTTTAACTTTTAGCATTTATATGAATGTGTTAGTTTGTTATGTAGTAATCGTCATAATCAAGCTTTTTTAAAGAAACTAATATTAATAGAGTTATAGCTGTCATAAGTAGGCATAGAGGGGAGAAATATATACTTGTCTGGTACCAATTTGTAATATTGTCAAATTAAGGTTGTCAACATTGCAACAATTCGTAGTCTTTATCTAAATTTTATAACGATTTATTGTCAATAATAAGCTTACCACGTTTGTAAACATTTACACAACGGATATGTATAAAATTTAGATTTTTGACAACGAATTGTCGTAATATTCACAACGTTGCGTTGTCAACATCTGACGTAAACCAGTCTTATATTAACACAAATTGCTGTACAAAATTTTCTATTGTACAAGATTAAGTCTAATTTTCAATTTCTATAACGGTACTAAATATTTATTATTTTATTCTAGTAAGATGTCTTAAAAAGTAAACTATCATACTATATACTTAGTTTCATTTAAAAACCAAAAACTACGCCCTTTACTTTTTTGCTCTACTACTATTATTTAAAATGCACAAACCACTTTTACACAAAACGACATAATATTAATGGCGGTTTTTAAATATTTAAAACCTTCATGCTTTATATTTCATTTTTATTTTTGTTGCATAAACTTTTGCAAATGTTGCAAAACCCGACTACAACTAGTTGTAACCCAATGTCCCAGATATGTAAGTAAATGTAAACATTCAACAAAATTATTTTGTATTTAACATCAACAAGTGTCTTTTGTCAAGATTAACATTGGATGAATTGTACGAGAGTTGAGGAAAAAAAAATAAAGAACGAAAATAATGGTAAATCTTGTCATAAAACAAAAGAATTGTTATGACAGTTGCCACTATTGTGACAAATGTGTACAATTCATAGAACGTACGAATTGTGTTCAACAACTCAAAAACACGCATACACAAATACACATACATAAATACAATGAAACACACCTATACAAGTAGATATTTGTGCATATAACTGTAAAAACAACAACAACAACGTTGTATGTTGGAACGAATGTGTGTTTTCACATTTCAGCGAATGAGCAACAAAAATGTCATGTTCCTTTGAATTCATTGTTGTCATTGTCATAGTGAATTACAAGAAGTTCTTCCACCAACAGCCAACCAGATGACTAAACACAAAAAAAAAAAAAAACAACTACAACTAAGCAGCAGCCTCAGCTAAAAATAGTGATTCTACATTTAGCTTTAGCATAAAAAAATACAATAGAAACATTAAAAAAATAGAAAAACCTTTTAAAAAACAAAGCTTAATTGTAAACGTTAAGATGAAAAGAAAAAACAACAAAGTTTCCATTGCTTGCTTAGAAAAGAAATGATGGGAAAACCAAAAGATAGAAATAGAAATTTACACAATAACAAAAGCAATAATATTAGAAACGACTGCTAGTGAAGGTAGCTGTTGACCATGGTGATACTCTATAAGTTTTATGTTGATTTAACAATTAAAATATCAATTGAACTAACTAATTAACGAAAATAGATCATGTAGATGTCCCTAATATGACGACTTATAAAATTATATTGTAATAATATACACGATCGGACTGTTTTTACATTATTATTTTTTTTTTTTGCTGTAACTGACAAAATTTTTTTAAAACGACCATAATGACTCAAAAATTAATCAAAAATGAGCCGAGACTGATCAATAGAGAGACTCATGATATGGTATGTATATGGTCCATATACATCTTTGTATCACCTTCAAGATCAACATGCTGCTGTTACAAACAAAACAACAAACTACTATTACTACTAAAAACGAAGCAAGACTATAATGAAATTAAGCTTACGAGCAATGAAACAATTATTTTCAACACTCAACAATACCCAAAGCAAAAAATGTCATTGTTTGTTGTAGTGGCCAATATTGTGTCTTTTTCTTCTATTACAATAATAAAAATGGTTACGATATCATCATTAACATCATAGTCAACATAATTATCATTGTTTTTTCATCATCTTAAAGAAAGAACAAGACAAAAGACAGAAAAGCTACAAACTAAAAACATTACAATCAAAAAATTTGTGCAAAAGCACTTTTATGTAAAATACAGAGACAAACATTGAAAACCTTTAGTTGCTTATGTAGATATGTACAACATTGTTTAATATAAAATCTAAGAAACATCAACAATGGCATAAAATGGCAACATTGAGCAACTATAACTATAAAAGTAGTAGCAGCAATGACAACAACAGTTAAGGACACAACAATTTTTCTTGCTATTGTTTTAGTTGTTTTATATTTTTAAGGTAACCATCATCAACTGTACGAACGAAGAAACGACCAACCGATAGACACACCAGTCAAATTGTCAGTGAGTGAACCATCCAACCCAACCAAAGTTGTTACATTTACAACACTAAACAATGACAAATAAAATCCTTTTGATGTCTCATTTAAAAAATATATTCCTACAACAATTTGTGTAGTTGTTCTTTCATTTATTCTTATAAGAATGGCTGTATAATAAAAGAAGTAGTAACAGCGATAGCAACAGCTCGAGCACTAACAGCAATAACTTAGAGCAAAGATGTTGACGATGCCTTTGTGACATTTGACTTTTTGCTTTAAAGTAGTAAATGTAAATATATATATTATTTTTTTACTTTTCGTTATGGTAGTTTTTAATATTTTTAGACACTGTAAATGACTGCAAGGGTTAATAGTAGAGGTTTTGTTAAGGGCGTCCCTCATTTGTGATTCCTATTAGAAAGGATATTCTACTCAGGGTTTTTCTTTAAAACTGTACACTGTAAATATCTGCAAGTTTTAAAAATAGACCTCTAGTATTTACACTATTTATCAGACTACAGAACAGGCAACAGATCTGTCTACATAGTTTGACTATATAAGATCAAATGCTAGGCATTAGACCGGGCTTTGGTTAACACTATTAGCCAGACCATAGTAAGGTTACAGACCAGTTTATAGTCATACTATGTTCAATACAATAAGTGGCTAAAATGATTTTAATTGTGTAACCCTGAAAACGTTTCTAAATACGTAGTATTTAAATATTAAAAACTGTTAAAGTGATTTTCTTGACTTTCGTGTAGGTTTTTATGATGTTTGATGTTGAAAAATCTTGGCGATATTAAAATAAAAGGAAGTTGTATGCAAAATATACAAATTATTCATATTTGTAATAATTTCAAAACTTTTTTAATATCTTTTATACCATTTACAATAATATAGTGAATTAATTATAGGGTATTATGTGCTTGTGCTTATGTGCCACCTTAGAATTCATCAATTGGCTCAAAATCACTTTCTGAGCCGATTAAGCTATCTGTCCGTCCACCTGCCTACTTGTTTAGGTCGCAATTTTTAAGACACTTTGATGTTAATACGCACGCCACCTTTTGTCTAAGGACTAATGTTGTTGAAAGTGGTTAAATCAATCAACTGGCCTTCCTTATCAGCACTCCTTGAACTAAACTATACCATTGTTCAATCTATTTTTAACTGTATTAAGTTGCCTTTATAAAGAAAAATAGTAAATAATATATTCAGACAATATTCTCATAATTTTAATACATATAATTTGTATTAAATTTTGATTGCAAATCTGTGTTCTTGTCATTAAAATTCGCAAACGAAGCATTAAACTATAAGGAACGTAGTACACCAGTATATTCAGATGTACTTCTAATCAGCACACGCATACATGCACAGATGCATAAACGTTCTATGAAATTCTTTGTCCACTAGGTACAAGAATGTCCTTCAATCTAAGACATGTACATAAATGAAATCATTTTCCTTTTGTTTAAATGTCAGCAAATGCAAACGCATGTATTATTTTCTTGCACTCATACCCGCTTACTTGTGTCCTTGTTCATATTTTTGTATTTCTACGAAACGTGTGGAAGTATTAAAAAAAGTATTAGAATGTGTAAATGGGTATGTAAACAAAAATTTAGTAAGTTCTACAATCATATTTAAATACGAAATACGAAGATATACATATCTACTGTCCAGTAGTTCGGAGAGACTTGTTTTCATTTAATGATTTTATTTTAAATTTCTTTAATATAAATTACCCATATAGAAATCAATTACTTTAAATGATATATTTTGGCATACTGATGTGTGATTTACATTAAAAAAATGCATATTGGATAAGATTTTGTCGAAATAGAAATGATTAACTTCTTACAAAACTTACGGGTCACACAACCAAAGGACGAGTGAACGAACAAACAATCTAACAGATACAAGTAAAACATGCAGACGTGTTGTGTATGAAGAAACAAACCTTAATGGCATTTCAATTTAGAAGTGATGACATTTTACTATGATGTGTTGGATATACATATACATACATATCCATATATTTTAGTTTAATGAGTAAATGTATTGTTGTTTAGTTTGGTCTCGTCTCGTATTTAAATTTTGTTGTTATTTGGTCTTCAAATCCTAAAACTTAAAATATGTGTTTGTACATCGATGAGTGTGTATTTCCTCAAAGTACAATAAATGTAAAATGTAATAAATAAGTAGAATAGAGTCTTCATACAATAAAACAAGGAATGTTTAAATATATACAAACGTACATTTACACTTGCAAGTAAAATTTACATATAACTCACATACATACATACAAAGCTTACACATTCGTCGTCCTTAAATTATAGTGTAAAGATTTACATCAATTGTAAAGGAATTAATACATTTACAATTTTATATGGTATTTGCAAGCGATTTATATAAAAACATTTAAATTTAATTTAAATGTGTTTAAATTATTTATTCAACAGTCGCAGTGAAATCATTTTATTTATCTAATACAATGGAGAGTGGTAAATCATTGTCAGATTCTAATGAAATTTCAAAAGTGTAACGGAAAAGTATTTGTTAAATTTTAAAAACGAACCTATTTCCTCTTTTTTAACTATTTTTATCTTACTTTTATTTAAAAAAATTCTAGGAAGATGTATATAAAAAAAATCCGATTTTGTCCATGCTTTCAACAGACAGACAGACGGACGGACATGGCTAGATCGTCTTAAAATTTAATGAAGACCCAGAATATATATACTTTTGTGGGCCTATGACCAATATATCGGTTGGCATAAAAAAAAACAATTATGAATGTATATTTGGGCATAGCCGACCATATGATACATATGATACACTAGTCAGTAAGTTAAAAATGAGGATTATTAAAAAATGGCATTTGATTTGTTTTTTAACTTATTTTTGGCAAAAAAGACGTTTTTTCAAGAGTACTCAAAGTGGAGTAGGGGAAAATATGGGCCTATCCTTATAAATATTGGAAGAGAAATTCACGTTTGCTTTAAAGTTATTTATGAAAAATTTAAAAGTGTTATTAGTGTTTATAGGTGAGTTTTGACCTTCCAATTTTTGTTTTTTTTGTCAAAGCATGTTTTCACGGATTTTTGCTTATATCTTCGTTGTTTGTGGACGGATTTCTCTGAATTTGTATCGCGAAGATATCTGGAAGATATCTTCAGAAACTAATTTCACGAAGGTTATTCAAATTTTAAAATTTTAAGAAAATCTCCATGTAACCTATGAACAATAAAGAACGAAATAAAATAGAAATTATACCAATGTCTCTCATATTATAACGGTACCTATGATTTGAATTTTGAGAATTTCGAAGAAAATAATTTTTTGTTAAAATTTTTCTTTGGAGGCATCCATTTTGTGTAAAAGTTTTAATTAATATACATATGTATGTATAATTTGAGATAATGTGATACATACATTTGAAGTTTAAGTAAAATTAAATAATTTTTAAGCATAAACTGTAAAGTTCAACCTCAATCTATACAATATATGGTTTTCTTGTAACAATAAAGAATTACTCTTTTTTCAACCATTTTCAATAAAAATTTGGTAAAATATATACATATTATTATGACATCAAAAAATGTAAGTTAATCCTTTGGTTTTCGCCGCTAAAATGCATTAAAAATTGCTAATTAGCCATTAGGCTAAGGTCACCAATTATTGATATAAGGAATTTTATTTAAGAATGAATTGAAATTTTCAGCAATAACATAAGCAACATTCATTTTGGGGACATCTTAATTATTAACAATAAAAATTCCAAAAAGCAGTAAAAAATACATGTATTTTTTGCAGAATAGTGTAAATTTTGATATATTTGCTTATATTTTTTTAAGATTACATTATTTTAAATAACATCCAAAAAGCAAAGTACGTATGTCTGTATATGCAATACACTTATTTATGTAACTTAAGTGATGTAGCTTTGCCATTGGCGCCATTTAAATTTTTTTCTAAAGACTTTAATATAAATGAATGTGCTTTTGTCACGCAATCTAAACAACAATGACTTACGACCATTGGCTATTTTGTAACAAAAATATTGAATAAAACACAAACGTTTTAATTTAAAATTATTAAGAATTCATTTTAATGGAATATTTTGTATAAGACTACGTATTAATGTTGGCAAAGGACGACAGTAAGAGTGACATAATTGACTTTTGAATTCATAGGAATAAAAGGCACGTTTTCTTCTACTTTCAGTAATTTTAAAATTTTTTGTTTAATTTTTTTTGTAATTAGGTATATATAGATAGATATGTTCTCGTAGTGGTCAGATATGCAAGTTTTTTTTTAAATAACATAAACTTTCTATGTGTGAAATTTTAGAAAATTGTAACTCATAATTCTATTATCTATGTCTATTTTCATTAATAATTACACGTTTTTGTCATATATTATTTCTGGAGAACTAAACCGTTTTTAAAAGCAATTAATGCCCTGACTATTTTCTTAAATCCTTAACTATAACATATTGCCTATCCTATCCCTTAATACTTCTTAATAAATTTGATTTAAAATAAATATTCTTATTCACATAAAATGCAATTATATAACTAACAAAAATAATGTTTATATAGTGAAGATTTAATATACGACTAAAAAGACTTTAATAAAACACCCCAATACCAGTAAATTAGTAGTCAACTGAAAATGTTGAGCCCTTAAAGCAAAAGTCACTGACCAATTTCCTTTCTGTTGCTTCCCTTGTAAAATCATAATATAACCATCCATATAATTTGTACACAATTTTCCTTTAATTAATATAAATTTATTTGTTTCCTCTTAATCCCTCATTTTTACCCTCCAGACTAGCAAATTGATGGCAAAATCGATAACGAGACAAAGATTTATTACAAACTTAATATCAAACTCAACATACAGACTTCGTTTATTCTTTTCCTGCTATCGTAATGCTTTCCATGCTCTTCCAAGTGGTGGACGTGGGCAAGCAAAAGGCTAAGAATAAAAGAAATGTATTAAAACGCAAAGTACACTTTTTTTTGGTGTTGCTGGTGTTGTTTGTATTTTTATTTTTTATATATTTTTATTTAATTCTTTTTTCCCTTTGTCTGGGATTTTATGAAGACATAAAAGTTGAAGCTTAAGTTGATTCTATTTCCTCTGTTTCAGTTTTTAGTTTTTATTTTTGTTGCGCTCTTTCTGTTGTTAAATTCGTTTTTGTTTTTATTTATGTTATTGTTTGAGCTTCTTTTTTTATTGTTGCTGTTAAGTGTTTTTATATTTTATTATTTAAAAAACAACACAATATTATTATAATGTATTCAGCAAGTACACAAGAATTGTTTTGTTGTAGAGTTGTTAATTACATTTAGAAGGAAATTTAAAAACTTTGTTAATGTCGTGTTTTATGAGCAAATTAAGAATTAAAAGTGTTTGCGTACATTTTACCATATGTGTACTTTTTTTTTTCATTTTAATCAGGGTGAGTAGATAAAGGAAAGTTACTAAAGTTGGAACTGGAATATTCTGTATATAAATTGGGCATTTTTTATATTTTATATAACAAACACACGAGTACCTCAGTAGGTTAGTTGGTACTGTTTAAGTCTGTCAGTACGTTCAATTCCCACTGGTCACTTTTATATTTTTATAGCCCACCATTTTATCTTTCAATCGTCTAACAACCATAAAATTAAGCGTCCAAAATATAAAGTGAATTTCTAAAGTCGATCTTTTGTTTAGAATTAAGATTATATATCGATCTTTATGACATTTACTTTAAGAAGGGCTAGACAGACGGACGGACATGGCTAAATTGACTTAGAATGTTATAAAGATGTGGATCGAAAACCAATATTTGAAAGTGTTACGAACGGATTGATATAATCAATATACGTACATTATTTTTTATGGTAGTTATTTATAAAATTGTTTTCACCATCTATACGTATACTTGATATTTAATTAAAAATATAACGTATACGTAGGTACTAACATTGTTGCAAAAACTGAAATTACATATTTAAAAAAATAAAAATAAGCAAAAAATAATTAAATACTTTTTACTATAAATAAATATTTGCATTATTTACAATATGAACATTTATTAAAATTTTCTAAACTGTAAAAAAATTCCAACAAACTGACGAATAAAATTTTCATATAAATAATTTAATGAACTGTACACAATGTTTGCCTTTAAACAATTAATATTTACTCAAAATATATACAGATTTTTTTTGTATTATAAACTAAAAATAGCTAAAAATAGCATAAATAAATTCATCTTAAAAATATTTATTACACTAGTATAAGTTTAGCTATATAGAAATGAGAAAAAACAATGAACAGAAAAACAAAAAACGTTTAAAAATGTTTAAGAAAAACACTTGGCCTTAATTTGCTTTTGAATGCCAAAAATTCATAAGCCATCTTTAAAATATGCAACAGAAGAAGAATAAACTTGGATAGGAGCCAAACAAGAGTTTGTGTAAAACAATATTGGTAGTGTTTTTCAAAGAATTCAAATAGCGCATAAAAATTTTTTTGATGTTTTTCTATCGATTATTTTTTCTATTTTAAGTATCACACTATAAGTGTGATAATTGATAATGTTAAAAATCTAGAAAAATATTTGAAATACATATTGAAACTCTTTAACATAAATAGTAGAAAAATACATTTTTTTACTCTTACTTTAATGAATTCTTATTCAATTCGATTATATATACTTTTTTTAAGATTGGTTTAATTAAAATTGTTCAAAAAGCTATCTAATTTACAACATACAATTCCTTATTAATTTCATGAAGTTTATCTATTAAAACCTTTAACAATTATAACTTTTCCCAACTAAATACATTAGTAAAATGTTTCAACAATGATAAACTATATTGACAACATTCTATCATTTTCAATTAAAAACACGCACTATACACACCTTCCCATAGGCATAATTAGAAAAAACGCACATTTATTTATTTGTACTGTTTGCTTCATAGACTAGAAAATGTAATTAAAAAATCAAGAATGACACACTTGAATGCTTATCACAACACGCTTCACTAAACTTTGAAATGCAGTGAGAAAAAACTATATGTATTTGTGTATCTGTGTGATTGGTTATTTTATCTTTTTATGTTTAAGCTGACACTACTACAAAAATAGTACAAACAGACAAACAGTGAAGCACCCATCTTAAGTGAAATGTTCATTTTAGTTTCTTCCTTCATCCATTTTATTGCGCTAAGCTTATCATCTAAAGCTTATTCACATACTTGCTACTAAGACTACACACACGTTGAAAGTATAAAACTCTCTGACATTTTGATGTTAGTATTAGTCACCTTCTCTAAAAACCGCAAGCGTATTTCATCAATCACTCAGTTTGACTGCAAAATTTTCCAAATAGTTGATGAGGCGATGGAATGCCGCAAAATTACTTTTTTATACTTTAGATACATGTCAAACTTGGAATTGTGTTTGTATTTGATTGTATCAGTGTGTTGGTAAATGTACTTGGCTTTGGTTTGACTTTTCTACTAAGAACTAAGTCATTTGGCCGCTTGCTGTTGCCACTGTTTCTGTTGGCATAAGTATAAATTGTCTTAAGGAGTTACGTAAAATGATGTTGAACTGAATGCCGTGAAGTGGGTGGTAGCTGGATGGTTGGTAGCTGGAGTTTGAAACAGAAACTTTTCACGATTAATTTCGTAAAAAGTTCACGCAATGTGAATAACAATCGACTAATGAAATTGATGGTAAACTTTCAACTTGTCTTACCTTTTGATAAACACAATATAAAATGACAAAATAACATTGAAAATCTGGCAACATATTGAATTATCTAGTTTTTTGTTTTTAATTTGTTCCCTGTATGATAAAATAATGGCAGGTATGTGGGTACTACCACTTATATAAATATGTATATGTACAGTTATGTAAATAAAAATAGAATCTTTTACATTTTATTTCATAAAAAGAATCGTTCAGTTAATTATTTTCCCGATAGCATTTACATGATTAGTTCTTTTTCAACTGTAGTTTACATAATTAGTTCAGTTCAAATTCAGTTCTAGTTCAGTTTTAGTTCAGTTCTAGTTCAGTTGTAGTTCAGTTCTAGTTCAGTTCTAGTTCAGTTCTAGTTCAGTTCTAGTTCAGTTCTAGTTCAGTTCTAGTTCAGTTCTAGTTCAGTTCTAGTTCAGTTCTAGTTCAGTTCTAGTTCAGTTCTAGTTCAGTTCTAGTTCAGTTCTAGTTCAGTTCTAGTTCAGTTCTAGTTCAGTTCTAGTTCAGTTCTAGTTCAGTTCCAGTTCAGTTCTAGTGCTTCTGTCTCTCTCACAACTGTTCAATGAAATGTTCGTTAACTTTCAAAGTCATGTGTGTCGACATGTGTAGGTAAGTATTTCTATATTTGATTTTAAGATATTGGTTTACTTGTGTGTTTAACTCATTACAGTTATAAGTATTTTTCGAATAAAAATAATAGCAACAATATTACTTCCACTGGTGGATAAATGCGATAACAGTGAAGACTTCCGATTACACAGATGCTACAAACATTCATATATACATATGGAGATCCTCGTGTGTTATTTGACCTACCCCTGTAGGAAATTAAGTGATGATTATCTAAATGCCACCTAGATACTAGTAAAAACGTTGTTAATAAATTTAAAAAAAACTAATTTTGAGTTAATTTTTAAACGTAGACCACAGGAGCAAATATTAAATATGGAGACATTTTGTGAACATTATAGCGAGTAACTGGTTCTCGAGGATCCAATTGTTTTGAAGTTTAAGCCTAGAATTAATGTTACTAGTAACTTGAGCACTAAATAAGTTGTTATAGGAATGTTGGATGCTTTTCCTGGTGTTATTAATGCTAATAAAATACCAGTTTGCTGCTACTTCCATTTCCTGCAGGGACATTCAATATTCTAAACTTGTAAAGTTGTCTCAACATTAAAACATCACGTACGCGTGTAAGCTTCAGTACTTGTATTTCGAGTTCAATATACAGACACATTAACAAATGTACTAACATGTATGAAACTGTCTATTTGACTGACTAGCTGACAGACAGAATGGTATTGATTCATTGAATGCATACTTAAGCCATTGGTAATTTTTAAGTTAAATGTTGTTTATAGCAGGCGTATTTAATGTTAAAGTTGGAAAAGTAAGTAATTACAAGCATGCCTTTGCAAGTTTTTTTCAATATTCTGGACAATAGTTATAGGTAAAATAATAATTATTTGCACAACGTTTGAGAACTAATGAATGGTGAATATACAAAAATATCTTGCCAATTGTCAAAACTTCAAATACACATTACAAGTAATTTTAATTTGTAAATCTTTCGTAACAATTACTAAAATGTAATTGTAATTAAAGATATAATCATTGTTACTCAAACCATTTTTTTGTTAAATTTTGTACCACTCATGCCTTGTAACTATTTTCTTTACTGTTTGATTGCTATTTTCGTTATTATTGTTAACTTTTAACGAAATAATGAAATAAGTAAAGAACAAAATCAATTTTATCAAAAAGTTTATTGCAGCTTTATTGATTACATTAATCTCTTCGCATACCAGTACACTCCACATACAAATACTCCACACAGTGGTATACCCTTACCAAATACACAAACATAAACATACCAAATAATTTTATTTAATTATCAGACTACTTTTGGTTTATGTAAGCAAGAGTGTGTATAGTTTTTAAAAAGTTTATTCGCTGGTAAGTGTATAAGTTTGGTACATGTTCACACTATTGTGGATGGCTTACACACTTACATATAAACATTAGTATGTATGGATATACAATATTACATGTAATTAAGACGCAGATTGTCTGTTTATCATCAGTTTAAGTAGAGCATTAACTCCAACATTGTCCAGAACATGTAGTAGACGAGGGTATAGCAGGAAAAAAATAAAATTCATTCATTGAGCAGTTCTGCAACAAACAATACAAAATTAAATGTAATGAAAAATTAAACAATAATCTTATGAAAAATTTATGTTATGTAATGTATTGAAAATAGTTTTTTCTTTATTTGTCGTTTAAATCAATGACTAGAAAATTTAAATTAATCGGATAATGCATATCATACCTAACACTAACATTTGTTGATTAACATTAATACTTTCTATAAATACATATTTTTATATCTTGCATAGGAACTTTTTTTTTGGAAACATATATATGAATATTGGCTGCGATATTTTGCAACGTTTAATAACGTTGAATCAAATTAGAGTGGTCTATAGAATTTAATATTTTTCTAAAGTTTAGTGTAAAAACACATATTAGGGGTACACATAAACTTTGGCCCTGGCACCATTGCCCACAATTACTGTTGTTAAAAAACAGTCACTTTAGCCAATCAGAGTTCAAGCTTTATTAAAAAAAATTTTCTGGTCTTTTGCAGATTTAAATTCAAATATTAATATAATTTTTGCAGAGATTGTGTTACAAATATTGAAAATTTTCATTTTCTTGTAAATAAATATTAATCTCTATTTAATTGTCTTTCTAAAAATGTGTAAAACTTCAAAATCTATAGCAAAAGTTTTGTGAAATATGAGACCAAAAATTTAAATTTTATTCAATATATAATTGTAAAAAATGTATAAGACTGCTACGTCTTATCGTGATAATTTTTATGTGGAATGTTTGGCCAATAATATCACTAATAATTGATTAATGTCGTTATGAAAGTGGCAAATGTCTCACTATGGCACCTCTGAATAGGGCTTTTCAAAACTAAAAAGTAATTTTTCTCGCTTCCAAAATAGTTATACAGATAGTCGTCTAAATGATCTAAATAACAAATTTTTTTCCGATATATTAATGTTTTGTCCTTGTATGAACAATAATGTATCGGCACGTGTACACTTAAATATAGTATTAAAAAATAACACTAAAAGTAACTAAATTAATTTTAATTAACATGTTTCTGTTTAATACCTTAATGCCTTCAACTTAACACTGACTAAATAGTATAATTAAAAAAAAAAAAAAACAATTTTGTTTTTACACTCATAGAGTTAAAACAAAACTAATAATCTTATATTTTAATAGTCACTGACAACTGCCAAAACCATAGTTTTTTAGAAAAAAAAAAAAAAAAAAAAATACCGGAAGCGGAAACAAAATACATCGCCTTTAAATATGCCCCAAAATATACGTTTATATTTACAACATGCTAAATAACGTAAAGGATACAATATGCCTTATTTTCAGTTCAAATAGCAAAAACACAAAATATAGTAATAAAAGACGAAAATTTATACAATAATATGACATTTACGCACGTAATATGGCCAAAAAAGAAATTATTATGATTGCAATACGATGAAAAATTTGTTTTAAATGGGAACAAAAAAAGTACAAAAAAAAAAAAATACATTTATATATTATTTTGACAGCTATACACTGGGGAAGCATCAAAACGTAAAATAGTGGTTGCCATAAAACGTGACGAAATTGGCAATAATTTTAAAAAATAAAATGAACTTAAGAAAAATACAAAATAAAAAAAAAATAAAAAACTTAAATAAAATGTTTGCATGTTAACTTCAGCCAATTTTATCCCCTTGAGGTTTGGTATTACATTTATACATTCGCTTTACTTCTCGCTTGAAAGACATTAGCAATTAGCATTAAATGCTTTTTAACATTTATTTAACATTAAGCTGGATACTAGAAGTATAGGAAATTGTAAAAAAATAAATAGTATTAAAATGAAAAGTGGCAATAGAAAGGCATTTTGGAGGAGGACAACTGTCAAATACTTATTTATCAATTTATTCACATCTTCAAAGTAATTGATATTATTTTGTTAAACAAATTTCAAAGTGTCGCTTTTGTTGGTTTGTAAGCAAATGAGCAAAGAAATTGGTTTTATGTTAAATGAATTAGTTGATTGTGGGTGATAAAGGTGACTTTGTAGTAAATGTTCAATGTTTATTTGGGAATTTGGGAATATTCTTTAATATGGGATCTCTTTTATATGACTTGTCCGACAAACATAATTGTCTTTATCTCTGTCTAATTATCTGCTTGCATATGTATGTTTTAGTCCACAAGAAACTTGCAGCCAGGTTGGGTTATGTTTCCTATAAGTTCTACCGGCTGTAGATTTCCCATAATAACTAAAAGTCTAGAATTCATTTATAAAATTTCGTAAAAGTTTGAGCTAACTTTTTTTATTTTTCTCTTAGAGCCTTACCGCCTTATGTAAAAATAATTATTAAGTTAACAATGGTTGTAAAAACCTGTTTTTATATGGACAAAGTGTGTAATAAACCATTGTTAATTTTAATAATCGTTTTTGCATAAGACCCTTAACAAGTAATTTTACTTAGTCCTATAATTCTATACTTATACTAAAGATTTTCAATATAATTGTGGTATTGTTTCACATTTGGGAATTTCATCAAAATAATTGAATAATAAATTGATTACATAAATGGTTGTGCATGAGTTTGCTACAAATACAATAAATACATATTCATACTTAAAGGAAAATACATTAAGGTAGCTCGAAACAATTGTGAAATAGTGTTTTTAACTCATCTGGACAATCTGCTCGTTGAAAGGACGATATGATAAACAGGGGGAGGATGTAGATGATTGAAATTTTTCATAAATATTTTCTAGAGAGAAACAAAGTATCAATGGTAGTGTTCGTCAAAATACTGAAGTAATTTTTATCCAATCTCAAGAAGAATTGCTCTTAATTTGATGTATGTTGCGTTTTGGATTCCTTTAAAAATTAGTCCTGAATAGCCAGCCTTCGGCGAGGAGTTTTAAACTGTGAGGTATTTCAAATACCATCTTCGCTAAATGAACCCTTTTTTATAAATGGATTTTTGAAATCCATGGATTTTGTGTTTTTTTGCTCATTGACATTGTGACCCTTTTGAATTTTTCATGTATATTATGTCACGATGTTATGCTACATATACTTGTTTTGTGGGAAGAAAAATCTCACAAACAAATAATACTGAAGATCAGTCTATAATTGACCAAACACTCACACAAGGTCAATCTCAAGGTCATAACAGATTAATCAGAAAAATAGAAGAAAATTACTTTAATGTTCATTACAAGTTCATTTCACAATAAAAAAGTTTCGTACAAACCACAATCTCTCAATTAAGTTTTATGAGGATCGGAGCATTTTTGATCATATCGACATATAGGAGACATATTCAAAAAATAACGAGATGAAATAAGTTTAAACTCTTTACTAAGTTCCTGAGTAAGGGATCATAATTGACTCTAACTTGAAATGAAATGATTTTAACGCTCTTTAGGATGAAACTCGATAAAATAACTTTGAATCTCATAATTCTCTCTAAAATGTCCGTGTAATGATGTAATTGGACACAAAAAATTTCTTTAGGAACCTTAACCTAATTTTAGGAGAATCAGTCAATAGTTTACGTCATCCCTTTACAGAAAATCAGTTTAAAGTTAATAATTCATTTCAAAAATTTAGCATTAGGATAGAGATTGGAAATTGGTTGCGATGTGCAATCTCTTATCTTAAAAATAAAAACTTCGATCATCTCCCATCCCTAATATAAATACATACGTCATATGCATAGTTATAATCAAAATCCACTATAAGTACAACTTCTCTACTTAGCTCATCGGAATTCTCACACACGTCCTAAAATTGGTATCTGTTAGATAGAAACAGATTACCATATACATACACATAACTAAATACAAATATACAGATCCAAATGCACACAATCAACTGTCATTCATGGAAATTAATATATGTTTGTGTGATTAACATTTCCTTGCAGCGCTTCTCGACGTGAAATGAAAAGATGGATTGATACCGAATACATGACACAATAGTGTTAAATAATAATCATGATAAAGCTGAAATTCAGGTACTTTTATTTTTTTTACATGTATATCTAAGTATATTTTACTGTCAGTCATATTTATGTGATCATAATAATTGTTTATGATATTAAGTACATTCGTATTAGTGTGGTGCATAACAGTGCAAAATTGTATCAGTTGAAATTGATAAATATTAGGCTACTAGCTGAAATATCCACAGAGATAGTCTTATAAATGCCATTTTGTATTAAAACCTTTCCATGCAAAATGGGGCATGTTTATTGTCTATGCATGTATGCATAACTAAGTATAACATTGCTTTAGGTGTGGTTGTTTAATTTTTTTTCCTACTTTTACCACTTGTAACATGACACTCCTGCAGATTCTATAAAAAGTAGAAAATTTTATACTTTATGTAGTTTTGGTTTCAAATGAATATGTAAACATCATCGTCAACATCTTTACACTTATACTACAGTTGGATTCCCAAAGTTGTGCCTGTAACAAAACTTCAAGTATTATAAATGTGATTATTTTTAATCTCAGTTGAATTCACGTCACACACACACACTCTCTCTCACTCTATTCTAACTACTATTCTATTTTCAATTTATATTCGATTGATATATTCCTTTCTATCGAATTATGTTTCCAAATCAGTGATTACCTTTGAGTCCTTACAAAAAGATCCTTACTAGATATTTTTTTTTTATCATATTCCTTTTTTATTTTGCTTACTGTGTTTTTTTCCTTTGCTGTTAGAGAATATTTATTGACATAAACGGGACACTTATGTTTAAAAAGGGAGATTAATGTGCGTAAAGATATTTCGTATTTTATACAATGTGTGAATAAGTCAAAGGATTGAGGCACTTAATAAATAGAAGAATTTAGAAAAAAGTGTTAGAAATTGTTAAATGATAAGGCATAAATTGTTAAAGTAGTGAGAAACCTGTATGATTAAATATTGGAATTGGAGTGATAAATGTTGGAGTTGAATGAAACTAAAGTAAAAAAATAATAAAAATCTCTTAATTAATTTTTAAATGAAACTTACAAAAAGTAATTACTTTTAGAATTTAACTCTTGTTATGTCTTAAATTTAAGCGATTTTCGAAACATCAATTCCCTTTTTAGATCTTCTTCTGAAAATGAGTTTATTTTTAGTTGTTTGATGTCAGACAACTGACAGACAGACTTGTATTACTTAGAAAGATCAAGGAAAATAATTTCATATTAAATGAGTATGAGTTAAAAAAGCGAATCTGCTTAAATTTAAACCCTTTATCTAATAACATCAAAGACGCCAGTGTATTGTGAACAAAAAAACAGAATTCAGTGAAGTATACATCTTAAAAATTGTGCATTTACAAAATTTTTATGTCAAAAATATTCTACAACAAAAACACATGAACACATTCACACCTGTTCTTTCAATTGTCTTGGTGTGATAGAGAAAAAGTATAAACTGTAAAAGACATATTGTCATACAAGAAAATTATGGTTAAAATAAGAACTTTTGCAAATATTTTATAAGAATTTCAGTATCATTTCTAATGCATACAATATATTGAACATAAAAAGGATAATTTTTTCTTTATTATGAATAAACACTTTAAGTAAAATCGTATAGTGGGATTTAAAAATTTCAAAGTTTTAAAAATGTATTATGTTAGTTAATGTTTAAATTTTTCAACAACATTTGATTTTTAAGGACAAAATTCACTAATATACATCAATAACTCGATGAAATTCTGCATCAATTACTTCAATTTAGACGTAAATTTCTTTACTAAAATATATAAGAATAGACCCATATTTACCCTAACCCCCATAAAAGCCATCTTGTAAAACATCTATTTTATTGTAAACAAAAATTAAAAATACTCCAAAATTAGGGTAAGAATCAAATTAAATGCTTTATTATTAAAAAATATGCACATTTTTTTACATACTCACCGGTTTATGGTTTTTATATGTTCGACCATGTTCTTTTCGAACGCATGTTTGATAGAATTATTAAAGATTAGGATCTCGCATATATCTGGGATCTTCTGAAAAGTGATTAGAGCATACACATAGCCAGACAGACAGACTGACATTGCTAAATGGACTCCGCTATCTATGAAAATACAATTATATATAAATATACTTTATAAGATCCAATCAAATTTCGTAAACAGATCAGAAGATAAGAAGATATCTGCTGCAGAGTCAATTGTGCTTTTATACTCAAAATAATATATGAATGCATTCAACAGTAAGTCGATTTTTGGCAAAAATCTACATAAATACATATACAGCAAATTGTTTAACCAAAGTTTTATGAAATGTTGGTAATACATAGATAATGTAATGCAGAACTGTTAATATGTAGTTTATAAGCATTAGTATTTCTGATACAAATAGTACTTGATTTCTAAAAAAGTAATTAAAAGAACAAAGTTTGAAAAGAATGTACATACATACGTACAAATGTATGTTTAATACTCATGTGTATTCTGCTTAATAGAAATCCCTCAAGTGTTTAATGAATTAATGCTCTTTTGATTGCACCAGAAAACGGAAGTGATATTTTTTTGCTTGCGTAAAAATGCGAACAAGTACTTACTCATTAATATAACAAATGTAGCTTATTTTATACACTGAGGAATTTCATTCTAAATTTAAAAGATTCTTCCCAAAATTGTGAGAGCATGAAGGAAAAATTCCTTAATCATGAGAAATAACATTTTTTATTGAAATTTCAAAAACTGCTTAAAAATGTAATAACTTTTTTATGTGTTAAAGATAATTTCAATTTAATTTTTGTTTTAATTTTTCATAAAAAGGCTTTTTTGAAAACCTTTAATGAAATATGTTTTTTTTTATAAATAAGGAGGGGTAAATATTTACTGAGATTAATTGAGGCTACTTACTTCAAGTTAAAAATGACACAACAAGTCACAAAAAACTCTTCATTAATATAATTAAAAGAAGCTAACAATATAACGAATGAGCTTCTAAGTTAATTTACTATACCTATGAACAACATTACGAGCAATCGAATGGAAAAAAAGTAAGAATTTAAAATGACATTTACTTTTAGTTTTTTTATTTTCCACTATAAATGAATACTGCTCATACATATTAATCGCAGACATAATATATACATATTTCAGGTAATTTTATGCCTCATAAACATTGTGAAGCCAACTCATGTTACAGCTGGTGGAGTATGCTGGAACACATGTACATTACGGACATACTCTACTAACAATGCTAATGAAGAGTACTAGCAAGAAACTCAAGACAAAAGCATAGAACAAAATACATATGCATACATACAATACATATAAAAGAAAGTAGATGAGAAAAAACATTATTTTCATTACCATTCAGCCACGTAGTAAAAATGCATTTTCTGTCTCATTAAGAGTGTGAAAAAGTACCGGTCAAGTATAATTTTACTATGAGACTATATTCCCTAAAGTAACTGTACGTATGAGTCTGTACAGGATACTTATATAAATGCACCAGACTACTGTTTTTAATGAACACACAGTAACTGTTAAACATGAACTTGTAGTTGTATTTTAATAGCTGAAATTGTGTTTCAGTGTGAAAGGATAAGTTTTTATAGTTTATTTTTCCCTTTAAATTAACTGCATAAAGACAGCAGAGGAGAAACAAATATTCATTAGGTTGAGAATGTATGTAGGTTTGTATTAGTTTAGGTTTATAAAGTGTATGAATTATAAGGGATATACACTTATATGACAGAAGTTAGAGACAAAATTGATACATAAAAAAACATAAACGATTTTCTTTTAAACTACAATAATTTCTAACAAATTTTGAAATAAACAAAAAAATTTTAATTCTAATATGTAAGCCTATGATTGTCTTTTTCTCAGACAACCTCCTTATCCGAAAATAAATAAAAACCTTTTGCCTGAATTAATGCAAAAAAATGTTTTTGTTAGAGACTAATTTTTACATTTACCACAAAAACTCTTTACATTAATTTGAGTATCTTTATAAAAGAATTTTTCTATTTTTAACAAAAAGAACTATCTAGTACTTATATTCTTTTCAACAACGGCTTCTAATTTTAGCTTCAAACTAGTTGTCACTCATTAGCTGCATTTGTTACATCTTTTAAGAAGTATTTGTTATACTTCCACTTGTTGTTGTTGTTTTTTGCATCCTGCCAAATTAATTTGTTTTCCTTTTGAAACATATTATGAGTAAGGATATAAAGAATTTCTATGCACAAATACAATTGCATCAAAATGAATGAAGAACAACAAATAAATGAAGAAATGTGTGCATGACGAACGTGTTAAAATTATATTCAACTAAAATAAATAATTACTATACAGACATATGGAGTTGATGAATAGAATCTTATCCAAAAATTTGGTATGCAAGTTTTTGTGTTTGTATGCCATATACACACTACTAAATGGTACTGAACAATGTTTATATATGGTTAAGTTTACATACATTCATATACATAAGTATTTAACACTCATACACACTCGGGAGCACCCAATAAACAATTTTCCAACAATATCGGTCAAGTACTTTCTATCATACAGTGGGTTGAAAAAATATAACTATTTCCTCATAATTGCAAAAGAAAATATTTAAAAAAATAAAGAAAAAAAAATTTAAGATTATTTTTTAAAATTACTTTTAAAAAATTTATCAAGAAACATCAAGATAGGCATTTAAAGTGAAAAATATGCTTTAAAAACTCGAAAATATGCCTTAAATATGTTAAGTCATATTGGCTAGATACAAATGCCAAAATTCTTAACTCATGTTACCCATGAGTGATATAGAATTTGGAAACAAAAAGTTCTTGACCTATCTTGTCGGTTTCTAAAGTTTAATGTCTTGACATAAAAGAACCCAAAAAGAAAACATGACCGTCTCTATAATACTCTACATCAGTTATGAACATATTTTTCAAATAAGATCCTTATAAAATTAAAAAGGGAATTTTAGTTTTACAAAATTAAAAAGAATTTTAGTTTTACAAAATTAAAAAGAGAATTTTAGTTTTACATTTACCCAGCAAAAACTCGGAAAGACTTGTTTTAACAAAACCACTTACTTTTCAATGATTACTACTTACCATCTTCTTGCTCTTATAACAACTTACATATAATCAGAAAAGTAAGTACTTTATCTTGAGTTTTTCCGGTTTAATAAAATAACTTACTAAATAAAATAACTTACCAGTTCTCAGTTGACCAAATGCCTAATCTAGCGCGCAAGTGTGTTTAACTAGACACAGAAAGCACTTAAAAATTTGAAATTTAGAACGTTATTAGAAAAATTAAATGCTCTACAATTTGCTTCAATTTATTGTAATTATCACTATTCCTTGTAGATAATAAATATGTAATAATTTTGTAACATAACTTCTCACGATCTTTAAAAAATCACTTAAAACTATAAAGAACACGCAAAAAAAATTATCTAAAAAAATGCTCTTGTTTCACTGCCTTCAACAATGTTAATTTCGAAAAAAAATATTTTTACCGTTAACCATGGTGGTAATAAAAAAAACACAAATTTTGTTTTGAAAACAAAAATTTTTTCGACCAATTTTGATTGAGCATTTGATCCATTGTGCAGTGGTGCTATAAGCAAGATAACGAAGTAACAAACAAGAAGTCTAGATTCGTATTCTGAGTAAGGTTTAGTATGATATATTTCCTAAATTTTATTAATATACTTAAAAAATTGCGACTTTTAGAACGTGATTCTGATTTAAAACTTGAAGATATATTATTAGTATTATTGTGCAATACACACATCAGAACAAACTTTATAGTGGGAAGGCTACTGTGGTAGTTTTTATTATAAAAAATAATCCACACTGCATAATAATGTACACTGCTTCTCACTTAATGGAACTTTAATCTCCGAATACTGCACTATTCACAATCCCTCTTCCTAATGAAGCACTACATTCTAAAACCCATTGGGTTGTACTAAAATGTTTTTGTTTTATGATTTGTTATTTTAGTGGAAAGTACTACTAGATCTGTATATTTCAAATAAGCTTCGTTTATTTATTCATTTGTGTAAAATTTTCACGTGTATGTATGTGGTGATACACTAATTAGACCACATTAGTTTCATGCTTGTAATTTCTTGAATACTCATTAGCGTTGTTTATACAATATTCTATTTGCGAACGCAAAGACTGTGTATTAAAATAATATATTGCTATACGATATTCTAGATTTGTGTTTTTTTTTTTTTATTTTTTGCACAGCTTTTCTAGAGCTTCAGATAAAACAATCTAACAGTCTGTTGCTTCGTGTTGTTTTCGTATTTATTACAATGAATATGATGGTATCTTTTTGTATACACATGTATCAACAAGTTTGTTTTTATAATAATTTGTATTATTTGTAAATCTCTAATTAGATTATTGTTGTTTATTTTGGTTGTAAAATATTTTTCTATACAAAAATATAAATTAAAATAGATTCATGTTTTTTTATAATTTTAAGAATACGATTTTAATTTAATATAATTAGAAAGACAAATTGGTGATTATGGCAATATAAGTTTAAAATATAAATTATAATACTTATAGACGCTTAACATTCTCCCAATTCTAGTAATTATGTAAGTTATAACATGCGTATGATTACTATTACTTTTTCATATTACGTATACGCCTTTCCGGTGGATGACTTCTTATATAAAATTCATATAAGCATTATATTATATCTAGTAAAGCCTCTGTTTTTAATTGCTGCCATTAACTAAAATTGCAATTTTAGCTTTATGGGCAAACAAGTTTTTTTTTCGTTAGTAAATTTTAAAATGCATAACACTAGAGTATCTTTTAGCTCTACAAGATATAGAACTTTTCTATAGTTTTTTTTAATGCTTGTTTTCTGTTGTTCATGTAAATGTTCATTTTTCGCCAAAAACGATACATTTTGGTTAAAGCACCACTTACTTAAATGCCATAGGTTATATGTTGAAGAACATAATTATTAGGGTTATGATGTGCTCATAAAAAATCCAACATAAAACCGTATAAAATGCACAGCTCTTGAAATAAGATTTACCGCGATATAAAACGGCATAAACTGCACCTGATATACATACATATATCTATAAATGTGAGTGTGCATTCATTTGTTTTTTTTTTTTTTTTGTTCTTAGTACTTTTTGCATTTCATGAACTAGGGTATAAGTGTATACAATTACACATACATATATATGAATTTAGTGTACGAGGACAAATGAAAAATGTTCCCGAAAATTTTAAAATTTTAAGAAATTTTCCTATCAAAATTCTGTATTTCTCCAGGTTAGATTCCTCTAAAATTTTAAAAATCTTTTGTTTTGTTTAAAAGTATTTTTGCTTTTCTTAATTTACGTGAATGAAAATTTATATTAAAAATGATCCTCATATATTAACATTTGTATGTGTATGCGTATATGTAATATGTATGAGGATGTTATTAAAATCTTAGTTATTGCATTGTAACGAACTAAATACACACAAACACTTGCATATATTCAGACATTAATACGCAGTCATATACATAAATACATAGTAAATACAGAAAACTCACATTATATGAAATAAAGTTTAAGTTGTGTTATCATATATGTACACTCAAATATACATAAACAAACGCATACACTTGTATTAAACATACTCAAACACATGCATACTTAAATATACTTAAAAAATTTGAAATACAAATTTCATGTTACATTGTGTAACACTCAAAACGCAATTACAGTTTTAAAATTTCCCAGTTTTTTTTTGCAAAATTTCATGTTGGGCGTTTAAGCTCAGGCAAATGACAAAAAACGAGTTCGCAGTACTTAGGTTACATCATCACCACCCACATTTATGGTCACAGATTAAAGTTGTCAAATAAACATTATTTTCAGCCATAAAATTATTGTACTTACTGAGCCCTGCGCTCGTATAGTGGTGGTCCAGCACTTAGGTAATGTACCTACTTATGCACTGTGTTAGATGTAAGATAATGGAAGGATGATCGGAAGATTGTTGTGTACAAATATATTTGATGTTTCATAATTTAAAGAAACACATTCCTTGCTAATATCAACCATAACCCTTTTTTTGACTATGCTCCAGAGAATTATTTAAGCTATTTTACCTTTTCTCATAAACACCATCATGTAGCCTCTAAAGATACTTTGAATCGCCGGTCTTTATATGGACAGTTTGGTGTAAAGTGATCTAACTTAAAAATCGATTTAGATTAAATTGGAATACTATTGGAGAAAAGGCCAGCTCTATATGTTTGACATTTTGGCCATATAGTTTTTTTTTTCAAACCTCGAACCTATTGATTCGAGCAAAAGTTGTCCAAAGGACTTTAGATAGTTCTTTTTTCTGTCAACTAATTGAGAAAACACGTATGAACAAAATATTTTATTTTGGCTTCCTATAACTCCGGAAATTCTTGACCGATAGAGCATACTATCCAATATTCATATTCATTCTGAAATTGCTAATAAATCATAATTATTCACGTTTTTTCTCATTGTTTATATCATCCAGTTCGTGTCTTTAGATATAAATAGGGAACACATCAAGCTTTATTGTTTTAGAGCATGCGGTCCACATAAAAAATTAAAAAAAATGGTATAATTCCAAATTATATAGAAGCGAGGTATTCCAAAAACAGGACATTTTTATACCAAAATATTTTTTGTATAAATGCTTTTCAGAAGAAATTACGTTTTTATTAAAACAAAATAAACAATTATTAAATTTCAAAAACGGCAATTGTTTATATCGAAGGTACCTTTCATTAAGTCCTCTCTCGTCGCCTATGCTCCATATTTGGCGTAAATTTAAATAACCAAATTGAATAATTTGTGGCTACACTCACGTTAGATTTAGAAGAACATTTTATGAAATATGTTTTTTTTTTTAATTTGAAAAAATGAAAAAATAAACATAATTCATATATGTATATTTGAATGGAAAATACAATTAATTTTTCCATTTATCGTATTAGAGATAAATCAATTAAAAAAGGTATCCTGCAAAACGAGGAATAGATCATAACATATTGTTGATTTCTTCATTTATATAACCACTTCAACGAAAGTAATTTGCAAAATTATAGCTTTAAAAAAAAAACTTTAACAGTAATAAATTCTTTAACCTTTTTTATTTACAAAAAATACTACCATTTAACGGACGATTAACAAAAAAATTATTAGAATTTATTTCGTTTAAAATTTATCTAAATTTCTATAAACTTTTAACACCACCACTACACAAATCATTGTTCATTTAAAGCAAAAGTTATACAATTTAGTTATTTTTTTACAGGTAATCAAATGTTATGCGAATACAGTATGGACCATTTAAGATACACCATTAGCTACATTTCAATTTATAGTTAGTGTTTTCAATAACGTTTAAAATATATTGCAAATTTGTTTTGAAAATTCTAAATATCCAATAGCTACAAATTTTCATCAACCCACTTTAGTTTAAGCCTAGTAGTTATAGATACTTATATTGTTGCGAACCTAAACAGATACATTGAGGGGCAAACCTAAAGCAAGAGAGAGAAAGAGAGAGAGAGAGAGAGAGACAAATGTCCATTATGAAATATTGTAATACGCTAAAAATGTGTATGCTAAATAAGAGGCAATATTTTTCCAGTCACTGATTACAATGAGTTGCACAACCAAAATATGGTCTTTGCTACAACAGCTCATAAAGTACACTTACGAATAGAGATAAACGACCAAATGGACCACCTAAAAGTTGTTAAATATTAAACAATATGATGTTGAAATTAATAATGCATGCTCGATGTTTGATACACTGAGAGAAGTTTGAAAATGAGATATTGTAGTTTATTTTATGTCTTGACTGTAGTTAAAGTTTAGATCTATTACGAGGATTAAATACCATTCCGCATTATTTTACACTTCATAATTTAGAATTAGTCTAATCGACAGTTTAAAGTTTAAACTTAAGTCATTCTTAGTTATAGTCTGTTGTGTAGTTCTACATCCACACTATACGCTTAGTATTCCTTAGCGTATGTTAAGTTATGCAGACTGCTTACTGACAAGAGTAAGTCTTTACTTGGGTCCTTTAAGGTCCTTAGCGTATAGTTGTGGAAAATTTACGACGGATAATTTATAGTTTATTCAATGATATTTTTAATTACAAAATCAAAACCATAAAGTTTTTGGTTTCTCTGTATTTTGGTAAAATCGAAAACAAACATTAAATATACATACATATGTACATTCGTAAGTACGTAAGCGCGTTTGGCACATAATTTTCAGGGTATTTGTCGAGTAAAATATTGATTTAACATGCAAATATGAGTATTTGGTCAGCAATTAGCAGGTGGAAGGCCCCAAAAGCATAAACTATGCAAATTGAGATGAAAATTTTATAAAATTTTATTTATAAAACAACAAAGAAAATGTATATGTATGTATGTATGTTCGTATGACTAAATATCTGTTAACAAGTATCTAAACGTATAAAACAACGGCATGTTTTTCATGTTTCATAATATTCTGGTTATGTTTTCAAACTGGAAAAGAGATTTTGTTTATATTTTGTATATTTTTTTGAAAAGGATACAATTAAGAAAGTCAATTTGAAATGACAACAAAACAATAAACATACCTTAAAACATACACATAAAATGATTTCAATTTTGTTAAAATACATTTTTATTTTCTAACTGACATTTACTAGCAAATTACCTTTGTCTCACCTAAATAACAATAAAAACATATTGAACAAAATATAATGAAAAACTTGCCAAAAGTTAAACTTCATTCCCTTATACATACTACTATTGACATTTTTATTATTAGACATTTAATTCGACTGAAGTGCGTGTGTTAAAGAAAAAGAAAATTAGAAAGAAAAATGTAGAGATATAAACAAAAAGTTTAAATAAAACTTTTCACATTTGAGTTAAAACAATAAAAGTTTTGTAATTCTAACCTTGACTTGATAAAGTTTCTTAACACCTATACACACTTTTCTAGATATGTATGTGTCAGATTCAATTGTAGAGGTACACATTTTCAAATGAAAAAAAAAAAAAAAATAAAAATAAAACAATCTCATAAAAAATGTGAAAACTTTAGTTAAAAAAATCTTGGTCATATATAAAATGACAGCATGCATTCATACATTTATACACGTATATATTATTGGATAGATTCATGTGGGAACCGCTGCCATCATTTTAAAACTTAAGAATTTGGTGAAAGTTCAAAATTTGTCAAAAAGTAATGAAATAAAAAAAAATCAAAATAAATTTTTAAGAAGTAGAAAAATACTTGTAAAATCGCAGCGGGTAAACACGCATGTTACTACACCTTGATTTAACTTTATCACACCCTACACTACACAATTATACAATAATACATAATTTTGTAATTATAAAAAAAATTGATTTTTTTTAAATATTTAAATTTAGTCTTTTTCCTTGAATATAAACCATTCTGTAGTCTAGACTACAGTAAAATTTCCTATTAAGACTAAAGGTTTTTCTATGTACCGTTCTAGATTAAAGATCATTCTATAGTCTGGACTATTAATTATTTAAATTATCGGTTATTATGTTCTCTACCGATCATTTTGTTGTCTAATTTTGGATTACTCTATATTCTGAACTAAGGATCACTTTGTAGTCAAGACAATAGATCACTAATTATGGACTATAAATTACTTTATAGTTTGGACTATAGACCATTCTATAGCCTGTACTATATATTACTCAATAGTTTTTACTATAGATCACTTAATGTTATGTACTATGGATCAGTGTAAAGTATATATTCTGGACTATCGGTCATTTATGGATCACTTTTTAGTCTGGACTATAGATCTCTCTATAGTTTGTAATATAGATCATTAATGGTCTGGATTTAAGATCAATCTGTAATATACATCATTAATGATCTAGACTATATATCGCTTTATACCCAAAACAATAGATCACATTATATTCTGAACTGTAGATCATTTATAGTCTAAATTATAGATCATTTTTAATCTGGACTACATATCACTCTATAGTGTGGATCATATGCTACACAATAGTTTAGACTATATATAATTACTATGTGTTAAACTATGGAATTAAAAATCACTCAATAGTATGGACAATAGCTCACTTTATAGTGTAGACTATAGATCACTCTATATTCTTTAATATAAATCACTATATAGTCTATAGTAAAGATCACTGTATTGCCTGGATGATAGATCACTCTATAGTATGTACAATTGATCATTTTATAAGCTGGATTATAGATCGCATTATAGTCTGGACTATGATCATGTTATAGTTCAAAATATTGACCAGTCTATAGTAAGGACTAATAAATGACTTGACTTATATTATATTCCTTATTTTTGGATAACATTCTCGTCTGAATATGTACATATATTTACATATATTTTTTATATACATATGTAGCGTGTGTGCACGATCAGGTATGGTCTAACATACTTTCTAATTTTTTGTTCGATTTTTTCAAGTTTTAACTCTGTTTGTATTCTTTTGTGGTTAGAGTATATATTTGTCATTGTTGACAGTTTCAAAAGGCAACTCAATTATATTATTATTGCCTGGGGCTCTAGAATTATACATACATACCTATGTATATGTATATATATACAGTTATAAAAGTGTTTTAGTAAATATATATTTATATATATATAATATATACATTTAAATATATTTTCCTTTTAGTTGTTGCTTTTATACATATATTACTGGTTAAAGTAGTTTGTTCATATTACCTTAGGGTCATAAACTTGCTTATGTACATATCTTAAATAAAATTAACAAAAAAAAGCTACATATATATGATTATTGACAAATACTTATAATAACCATACATTAATAATGGTATTAATAGGAAAATTTAACCATAAATATTATGTTTAATACAGAAAAAGAAAAAAAAAACAATAACTTTTAATTTTATTCACAATTAGTGTATTAAAATACAGAAGAATAGAAAAGACATCAATTATGAATATTCAATTATTTAATTAATTAGTTAGTTTGAAAGTTACACACATGCAAATATACCCTTATGACTAATATATACAAAAGAGCCATGAATGAATATTATATAAATTTAGAAAATATTTATTATATACATACATATGTATATTATATAAGTTTAAATATTTGTTTATATATTTCTATTTATTTATAAATTTATGATGTAAGTATTTAACTAACATTTGCTTTCTCTGGCATTGTACTTTTTAATCTTCACACATTCGAAAGTTATTAATTAAACACCCTACATATTTTATAACTTCCGGTCATAACCAGAGAATTAAACATTTTATTCAAACAATCATAATTTTATTATTGGAACGGTATTTACTTGCTACGCATTCTTAATGCAATTAAAATTAACATAATAACAATAAAATAATAATGATAACAGCCTAGAAGAATAACTAATATTTTGTTAATGAAAATAGCGGAAAATAAGGAAAATATTGTAGAGTATAAGAAAACTGCGTACAGGAAGTATATTGATCTTTTGCCCTTTGAAATTTTGAGAAACGGTGTTATAGAAAGAAATAGTGTTAAGTTTTCGGTAGGAACATTTGTAAGTATTTTAATTTCCATATAAACTAAGCCAACCTATGGTTGGTAAGATTCTTAAACAATTTACCTTTTTTGTGGGAATACGTTTTCTAAATATGTTCTAAATAATAGGAATATAGAAAAATATTAAAAAAACGTGGTTCCCTACTAGTAATAGAAAATCTTTATCTCAGTTCAATATGTTAATAAAAGTTATCTGCAATCTTCTCGAAATGATTCTAAGAAATGTCCTAAATTTGCACGTAACATGATAAAAAGAAAAATATTTTTTAGAGTCCTTTTAGTCCACAAACACGACATTTACTGCATTATAAAACGATTGTAAATTCTAAAATGATCTAAAAATTATAATAAATAGTTTTCTGTAAATACTTAAATTAATGACAATTTTTACACATATTTCGATAAAATATCAAAATAAACATGAATTTCAAACTCACAAAAAAATTATTTTTTGGATCACAAATACTCCAAAAAATTTATTTTTCGAGTTATTAGATCAATATTAAGTAATTTTTAAGATTTTAAATCTCTGGTACGAATGTAAGACCATTCCATAAATATTTTGTAGTTTTCTCGTGTTCATTACATTATATCGATTGAGTGGTATTCCTACATTAGTTTCCTAAAAACACTATATTTTGGAACGCTCTTATATTCATATATATGTATACTTATATACTTTTTTGATAACATTCTTATGAGCCATCATATAATAAATTGTTTTTATTAGCATTATTCTGAGAAAAAGAAAAATTAAATTGAATTGCCCATATACGATGTAACAATTCATTACTGACAATATTTAAGCCGTCACGAAAGCACTTTATACACATACAAATACACCTACTTACATTTGACTAAACAAACGAACAAACATACAAATAAACAAATATATTTGTAACTAGGAGTATGTGTGTTGTGCATTTATAAGGTGCGTTTATCATAATAATATAAATGAAATTTTAGTACCCATTCTCTCATTCTCTCTATTTCGTATAGTAGTGCTCTTAATAAGTATTGTGCGTTCGTTCAACATAAACACTTACAATTCTCCATCTAATCATAAAACACTGTGTGAAACTTTATTAATGAGCAACAGCATTTCCGGCATTTAACAGCTCAAGCAAATAGGAAAAGTAAACAAAAAAAAAAAAAAAAACATGAGGTCTTTCCATCTATCCATTCATCTATATGACTCCCTCTAGTTCTCATTCCTTACTAAAATTTACCCTTATTTAGAATTTTGCTATTTAAGAGTGCTTAAGAAGCTTTTGTTAAATACAATATTTGTGGGTGGCATTGAACTAAAAATCATAATATATATTGTTTGTTTGTATAGAAGTGTGAATACAAGTGTTTATTTATGTATTTGTGTTCGTAGGAGTGTGTGTCTGTTTGTAGGTGAGTATTATTTCAACTATTAGCCGTATTATCAGAACTCATTTCATTAAAAAAGTTTACGTGCACAAATACAAAGAATATTTTGAGCGAAAAAAAATTGCCACGATTATAAGCCGTAAAACAACAATGCTTATATAGTTTTGTATTCATAATTAATATTTATATTGTTTTCTTCAAAATATATTTAAATTAGCATTTAACATTTAAAAAAGAGCAAAAAAATATCTAAGGATTACATTGGTGAATACCTACTCACATAGTAATTTCTGTGGACTCATGCAATAATAGTCTAACTTTTAATAAATCATTTCAAGAATAATCTTTATAAAAAAGTAATAAAAAATGAATATTTGCATTTTTCTTAGAAAATATTCAAACAAAAGGCAGAATTTTTCTTAGATAAATTCATATATTCTTAAGACGATTAAGTCGATTTTTGCTTGTAACCATTTAAAAATACATATGTATAGCTAATAGTTTATACCAAATATAAACATATTTTATGTTTAATTAGTAGTGTCAAGTGTAAATAATTATTAACAAGTTTTGTTTTAATTAAATAAATAAAACAGATTGAAGTTATAGAAAATAAATTTGAACTTTAATAAAAGTGTTTGGGTTTTATAAAGGTAATATTTATGAACAAACATAAAAAGTTTCAGTATAATAGACATTTGACGTTTTAATTATTAGACGCCTATCACCAGCAATATGACCAGCTACTGGCCTGTTAACAGAGCCATTACCAACACTGTGTATATAATCTATGATTGTGATTATTTATTGGCCCTTAATCTGATATTTATGTTTATAAAAATATCTATTAAACCAACTGTTCAAACAAGATTTAAATTTATTTAAAATTTTTTTCTAACAAATAAAACAAAACCCCATGCAATTTATTTCAGTGAATGTTTTATTTCAATTGAGGAAAGAAAAAACCACTAAAGATACTCATAAAATAAAATTATATATGAACAATACCATGTAATTTAAGAAACAAAAAAATTTTCTTGTACACTATCCCAATGAAAAATATTTATCAATCAACGTCCCCTCATCTAAGTGCTGGTTTGACTTCATTTTCTATTGCATTCATACTCTTACTGATGCGAACAAATATGCATTTGAGTTTTGTGTACTTGCACTTATTTTGCATATAAATTTAACGCACCAAACCAAATACTGTGTTTAAATTATCACCATCTAGAAAACGTTTCTTTTGTTCCCACACTATATTTTCATCGTTAATATTCTTCATGGCATGCCATCCTTGTAATGCCATATAGATGACTTCGCTAGCAAGTAGTGCTTGTACAGACAAGAACACCATCAATATTGCCATGGACGAGAAGACATTGAGAGCTTCATAAACTGTAGTGCTGCTAAATAGGATGAGAAATTCACCAACATTTTCAAACCAATTTTGTATAAATGTTATTATCCATGGCACCAAACACATCCAATAGTATTTTTGCTGCACGCCCATCATTGATTGCTCGAAAGTTGCTAAAGTAGTACCATAAATTCCACAGCCCACGCCTCCAATCCCAGCACTACCACAAAAGTAACCAAATAAGGCGATTGTCGAAAAGAAGGTTGACTCGAATAGCGCCATCGGCGTATGATGATGCATGCGAATGATGCATGTTGACTGTTTTGCTGAGGAGAAAAATGATTTCGGCACCCAGTGTACGTCGATATCAATGGCAGGATGTAGAAGTGTAGACCAAAGCAATAGTTGAAGATACAGGAAAACGAGGACAATGGTTACCAGTTTTATAAATAAATTTTGTTGCGGTTTTGCTGACATGTTCTTCCGGTACAACGAGATTCACTAGTTTTTTCGATTTCTGTTGCTGTTTCTTGTTTTTCATATATTTTTGTTGTTGTTTTTTTACAAGTATTTTGGTTGATGTTGTGGCAATCGTTATTTATTATTATTGTTGTTGGTGTCTGCTGGTTTGTTGCACACCGACAATTTTTAATGAAGAATAATGTTTAACGATAATAATATTAATAGAACTACTCTTTGTTTCTAAATTTGTTTACTTTAATGTTTTATTTTTTTTTATTAAACTTCAATTGTTTTGATATGAAAGTTTTATTAAAAAAGTGTTGCTTATAGAATTCTTAAAGTTCAGGGATGTAAATGAAACGTATCGTTGTTTTACTAGTTTTTGCTATGAAAATTTTTTAACAAATGCCAAATAATACTTTTATGAATTAATAGTCCTTCAAAATCAGCATTACAGCACTACAGCCGGCGATAAATATATGTGTATAAATTTTTTAATTAAAAAGAGATTTATCTATTGATTAAGCCCTATTCCAAATATCACTTCTACTTG